>NC_139774.1:16997555-17164912 GCF_965231275.1 Zosterops lateralis | reverse complement strand
AAATAGGGATGTGCTCTCATAAAAAAACCCCAGTGAGTGAATGAACATAAAAAATAAAACCATCAAACAGGGAGTGCAAAGTGATTTATCACGGCGTTTGTTTTGGAGGAAGGAGTGACACCAGGTTTTCCCTGCCCCAGTGGCTCCCACTGCTCTGGGGCTGGAGCCAGCTGAGCACAGGGTGAGGAAGGGCTTTGTGTGAAAAGGACCAGCCCAAATCACAGAAATATGGGATGGAAGGACCTCAAAACTCATCTATTCCACCCCCAACCATGGGCAGGAACACCTTCCACTGTCCCAAACCCATCCAACCTGGCCTTGGGCACTGCCAGGGCTCCAGGAACAGCCACAGTTCCCTCCCAGGGAGGAATTTCCTGCCAATATCCCACCTAAACCCACTCTCTGCCATTCCCTGTGTCCTGGCACTCCAGGCTCTGGTAAAAAACCTCCCTCTCCATCATTCTTGGCTCCCTGCACATGAACCCTGTGCTGTGCCAAGCCTGGCCTTGTTCCTGCACCTCCCAGGCATTTCTGGGTTCACAGGGAGGTGAAGAGAAGCTGCTGGGAAACCAGGAGATCTTTGGATTTTCATCCTGGATGCACCTGGGGAGAGGAGCTGTGCTCACGTCACACCTTTCAGAGCCAGCCAGGGCAACCAGCAACAAGTGACCCTGAACAGGGAAACAGGAAACCCACAATCTCCTGCCCTGTTATCTGCACCTTTGGTTTATTATATTTAATCAGGCTTTTTGATCTGAGGGAAGAACATCCGAAGGGAAAACGGCGCAAAAAAAAAATCTTTTGTCGGCACCAAAAAAATCTTTTGTCAGCACCAAAAAAATCTTTTGTCGGCACCAAAAAAATCTTTTGTCGGCACCAAAAAATCTTTTGTCGGCACCAAAAAAATCTTTTGTCGGCACCAAAAATTCTTTTGTCGGCACCAAAAAAATCTTTTGTCAGCACCAACTTTGCAGATCCAATAAAAGCTCAGAACAGCATCAGGAACCTCAGAACAGCATCAAGTCAGCAGATGCAGCAAACAGCTTTGCTCTGTGAGCTTGGCTTTTCCTCAGAAAAATCACATCACACTGAAATCAGGCTTTTCCAACAGGAAGTTTCCATTTGTCACTTAAAAACCAACTCGCTGCGAGGAAAATCTGTCGTGCAGTTGCTGCAGATCTGTATTTCTTTTCAGGCTGTAAAGCAGATTCTGAGGCCGTGGGGAGAAGAATCAGATGGAGGAAAGGCCTGGAGGAGCCCCTGAGGAGCTGTTTGAGCAGACCCAGCCGTATTTTACCCTGCTGTGGATGACATTTGGAGATGGAGATTCCACATTCTGGTTCTGCACTCTCCCAGGGGAAGCACATGCAGGGATTTTTATTTTTTTTTTTTTTTTTCCAATCTTCCTTGCTGCTTTTTATTGCTGTGATTCCTTTTTTCTGCCCTGGACAGGGTGTGTTTATCCCTCTTGCTGCAGAAAATCCTGCACAAAGAGCCCTGGCTGTGCTGTCACTGCCACAGAGCTCCCCTGCCCCACTCTGCTCATTCCTGAGCCCTCCCAGATCCCTCCTGTGGCTTTCCCAACCTGAAAACCCAAAAAAGAGCCCTGGGAGGAAGGATTCCTTCCCTGCTCTCCACATCCCACCCCTCTGGCTGAGCCCTGCTGCTGGGTTTGCTCTTTCCCAGCCTTAGTTGAGGTGTTCAGTGATTCCCTGTTTTCTGTGTGTGGCTTTTGTGTCATTTCCCATGCAGTGCCTTCCTAACTGATCCTGGAATGACAGGATTGGGTTGGAAGGGACCTAAAGCCCATCCAGTTCCACTCCTGCCATGAGCAAACACCTTTTATTATCCCAGGCTGCTCCAAGCCTCATCCAGCCTGGCCTTGGGCATTTCCAGGGATCCACAGCTGCTCTGGGCACCCTCCCCACCCTCCCAGGGAGGAATTTCCTCTCCAGGCTGAACAATCCCAATTCTCTCAGCTTTTCCCAATCCTCTTGGCCTTTTCTCCATCCTCTCCTGGTGCAGTCGGTGATTCCTGCCTTGGCACAGCTCGTCCTCATCATCTCCATGGGTTTCCTTGTGAAGATCCTTCCCCCACCACACACTCAGAGAAAGTCCCAGGAGGGAGATTGGAATTCTGCACTGATCCACTTTCCTGGATTCTCAGGAGATCTGGGATAAGCTTGACCTCACCCAAGGCTGAGAGGAAGCAAATCCTTCACACCCAATTCCTGACATGGCACTGGGGGCTGCAAACTGATCCCCACAGGACACAGAGACCTCCTGCAGGTTTCCATATGTGAATTCCAGCTGATCCTGCTGCAGAGACCATCCCACTTCTCTCCTTTTCCTGCTGCTGTTACTTTTAGCTGGGTTTTGTTAAGCCTTCATCACCTAAAAAAAAATGTTTTCCTGTGTGCCAAGATTGGAGCTTTCAGTCTCTCCTATTTTTGGATCCTTGATCTGGGCTCTCCTTGCTGATTTTATTTTATTTTTATTTTCTCTGTGTGTGTGTTTGTTTTGAAATAAACAAAAGCTGGAACAATAAATGTCTGGGCACCCAGAGAGCAGCAAGGGATCAGCTGTTTGCTAAAGAGGAGGGATGTGGAAAAGAAAGGA
Source organism: Zosterops lateralis (assembly GCF_965231275.1). Lineage (NCBI taxonomy): Eukaryota > Metazoa > Chordata > Aves > Passeriformes > Zosteropidae > Zosterops > Zosterops lateralis. Next base: position 17,162,293 of record NC_139774.1, on the reverse strand, counting down.
ATTGCCTGGGAAACACTGCAGGGCCAGAAGATCCCTCAGCTCACCTGGCAGGGAGGGGAGGGCCGGGAGCTCTGGGGATGCAAACAAACACAGATGAGCTGCAGGGAAGCATTAATCCAAAGCAGAATTAATCTGCTGCCACCATTGGCATCATTGCTAACACCAAACACTGGGCTGTGCTCACTGCCAGAATTCCCTGCAGCAGGAATTCCTGGCTGCTGCAAACCCTTCCCCTGCAGCAGGAATTCCTGGCTGCTGCAAACCCTTCCCCTGCAGCAGGAATTCCTGGCTGCTGGAAACCCTTCCCCTGTTCCAGGCTTCCCTTCTCTCAGCTAATGATTCCCCTGGCACTCACATCTTACAGATATTTGTGCTCACACTGCCCTGACCTCACTCCAGGGCTCACACAGGTGAACAACTCAGATTTTCTCTTCCCTTTTAGCAATTTTTGTGGTCAATGGCTGTTCCAGGGATCAGAGCAATCCTGAGCTGAATGGGCAGAAAAAAATCCCAATGGCTGTTCCAGGGATCAGGAAAGTCCTGAGCTGAATGGGCAGAAGGAAATCCCAATGACTATTCCACAGAGCAAGACAGTCCTGAGCTGAATGAGCAAAAGGAAATCCCTTCTTCCTCCAGTTCCCACTTCCCTGTTTATGTTTTAATCATCCCCGAGCAGGTTCTGCTCGCTGTATTTTATTAAAAGCAAACACAAGAGCAGCAGGGCTGCTTGTTTTCCTCCCTGAGCTATAATAGAAGGGATGTGATCAATAAAACAGCTCAGCCAAGCAGAGCCCCGTGGAAAACCGGGCACTCATAAAAGGCATCTTTGCAGTTATTTTTTTTTATCAGCTCCACGATTTCCTGCTGGCCAAGGAGGCTCCTGAACCCAGGGCAGGGAGGAGATGCTGGGTCTGCACTGGGGCACAGAACAGGCTGGGTCGTTCAGCCAGGGGAAGGTTTGGGTGTTGGGAAAGATGAATCAGGGAAACCTTATAAATATGATTGCTTAGCAAAAAATTCTGAAAATATGAAACCTAGAATTGAAATAGAAATGGAAGCTTTGAGTTGCAGGATATCAAGTCTTCTATAACCTGAATACAATACCCTAGCCAGCTGGAGGAGAATCCCTTTGGATTGAACAATCCCCTTCTGGTTAAGGGATCCAAAGGTCAATGCAGCAAAACAGAAAAGTCTAAAGAGGAGTTTTTAGAGTTTAAAATATAACACAGTATGGTAATGTAGTAGTTCTTATAGGCTGTGTGGAGATTCCATAGGATTTTGTGTCTTGTATTGGTTGGTCACTGTAAATTAGAATATTCATCACAAAAGGAGATAGAATGGATTGGAACAAGAACCTCATGTTCTCTCTCTCTCTCTCTGGCTCTCTCGGCTCACTTTCCTCCCTACTCTCTTAGCTCTTTAGCTCTCTTTTCTCTGCTCTCTTCCCCCTGTACACTCACCCTGCCACTTTGCTCTTTCTCTCTCCTCTTTTTAACTCTTATCCTCTTGCTTTTTCTCCCTCTCTCTTTGGGGTTCCCTCCAGCCCAGGCTGGTGGCTGAAGGCAAAGCCCTTTTTACCCACCACCCTGCAATAAACCCACATATTCCAGAATATCTCAGCTCTGCAGAGTTCCCTCTCCCTGCCCTCCATGGATGTTCCTGCACCGGGGAGCTGCAGAGCTGAATTCCCTGTGCCTGTGAGAGGGGTCAATGCACAGCACAGCCTGGGAGTCACAGCCAGAACAGGGAGGGGATGAGGGCAAAGAGGAGGAGGGAAAGGGAATTTCATTTCCCACAGCAGCACCTGCTCTCAGTGCCTCTGCCCCAGGACCTGTTTGAGTGCACTCCACACCCCAGCAGGTGTTTCCATAGTAGAAAAGGGGTTGAGTTTCACCCCTGAATTTTTAAGGAAAAAGAATTGGAAACTTTTATGCTTCTCTCACCAGAATTGGGCCAGTGCCAGGACAAAAGCACTTGTTGGATCCTTGAGCTGCTCCTCAAGACCTGTGGTTATTTTCTATATTTTCTGTATTTCGATTGGGCAGCAAAGCCAAAAACCTCTCCTGGATTGTTGAATACTTAAAGGAGAGCTCAGAGTCTCTTGGGGCATTTTTAGGGTGTCTTGGCAGGTGTGAGGAACCTCCCTGCACCTCACACAGCTTTTACTCTTTTGTTCTGTACAGTTTGTTATCTTCTCCTTAATTAAAACCCTTTTACTTTTCCAAACACCTCTGCTCAGTCATCTCAGTAATTTTTTATAATTAAACCATTTCTGGGAGGCTGCTGGCAGCCCTCAGAGTGTGATGCACCTTTGTGGGGCTGAAATCACTCTGGTCTCACACAGAAATTAATCCCCTGTTTTACTGTCAAATCTCAATTTCTGCCCCCTGCCTGGCCAGTGTTTTCTCTCACCTGGAGTTTGGTGACGGCTCAGCAATTGATATTTCCTGGAGGGTTCAGTCTGACTCTGTCTTCTCCTGTTTTGACTCCACCGTTTGAAACCAGCAGAGCAGTTCCTGAACACGACATTCTGCTGGTTCTTCATGTTCTTGGAAGATGCTTTCCCTTCATCCTTAACCCCCCCTGCTCATTATTATTTCACAGATTCCTTTGGCTTCCCTTATCAGACACCTACATGTTCTAATTCCTAATTTATATTCATTGCTGCAAGTCTCCCCTGATTTTTTTTTTTTTTTTTATGGGGACAGTGTTGACTGGCTTTAGGTTTCTATTTTATTTCTTTTTTTTATTTTTTTTCCTTGTCTGCTGGCTGATAAAAACTTGGCAGTTTTCTCCTGTTAGGGAAAACATGTTTCTGTAACAATCCCATGGAGGATCCGTGAAGAAGAAACGTGTTCCATCTAAAATCAGCCCTGAGTTCTGTCAGACAGAGCCCTGAGAGGGGATTTCATGGTGGAAACTTTGACTCCAGTGATGTTAAAACAGCAATAAAGAACCACAAAAATCCTCCTCAGATTTTTCTGGTCTGTGCAGAACCAGCCTGGCTCTCATCTCACCAATAATTTCATTATCAGGGTCATCCCAAACACGTTCTGGCTGAGCTGAGCAGCTCCAAAAGAGCCAGGACACCTCAGAACAATTTCTGGCATGATGGGCATGGAAAAGCTCATCTGCTGCATCCTTCAAATCCTCCCAGGAAGGATGAGAGAGGTTGAATTGTGACTTTCCTGACATTAAAGCAGCTTTGGTGCAACACAAAATAGGGGATTTGTGTGGCCAAATTAACCTTCTTGTATCTGGGGAAAGTGTTGGGAGCTTTGCATGGGTGCAGAGCTTCCCTGTGAGGAGTTGAGTGACACTGGGGAGCACAGAACCTGAAATACATAAAGAAGAAGGAAGATAAAAATTAAGGCACCACTGGCCCAGGCAGGAGCCTGGCTGGGATCCCCCAGAGCTGATTTTCAGAGGTGTTGGGTCTGTGCAAAGCTCACTGATTTCAAACAGAAGTGTGGGGTGAGAACCTCTGGAGATGCAGGAGGTGAGGGCAGGGTGGAGGAGGTGAGGATGAGATTCACACCCAGAACTCACAGGGGAATGATCTCCCTGCTCAGTTTCAGCCCCAACCCCTTCTGCACCAGCCAAACCCAGCAAAACCCACCTGTGAACACTTAAACCCCCCTGGACACGGAAAAATCACCCAACATCACCAACAAAGAGGGGCAGAAAGTAGTTTTTCCCCCTCATCTCCCCATGCCAAGCTGGTGACAGCCCCCTGTGTGTTTTTTTTATTCCATTTTCAGTCCCAGTGAAGGCAGAGACACAAAAGATGGTAAAACTCACCCAACGTAACAACACAAGCCAAAGTTCTCTTTGTTCCAAGGCTTTTTAAAAGTTTTTTTAGCCAACAGGTTGATGCTAAAAGCTCACAAGCATCTCCTCCCCAGAGTCCCAGCTGCCTCCTCATGAGCCACCCCAGAGATTTTCCCTAATTGTTCTCCCTAATCACATCAAATTGCTGAAGTTCCATTTGTGTTCTTGCAGAGTGATTTGCTTTTCCCCCCTCTCCCTGTGCTGTGTCCCCTCCCTGCAGCCTCAAATCTGCAGGCACTCATTAGATTAAAGGTTCTCATCAAAATAAATCTAATGGAATTACACAACGAGAGCAGATTCGAGGCTTTGCAAACCCCGGGGTTGGGTTGGTGTGAGCCAGTGTAACCCACCCTCTGCCCCAGCTGGGGTAAAGGGAACATCTCCCTGATAAATAATAATATAATAAAGGTAGTCCCACCAAAAAATAAAATAAAATAAAATAAAAAATAAAAAAAAAATAAAATATAAAATAAAATAAAGTAAAGTAAAATAAAATAAAATATTAAAAATAAAATAAAATAAAATAAAATAAAATAAAATAAAATAAAATAAAATAAAATAAAATAAAATAAAATATGCACCAGGGAGAGCAGGGAATGCCAGGGAACAGGAGTGCAAGGGGTTAAATGCAAAAGCCATGAGGCATTTTCCTCCTTTTTGCATAAACTGCACCACAATGAGGTTTTTCACATTCAGCTTCCTCAGGAATCGACCAGATTCACAAACAAACATTTGCACCATTTATTGAGTGCAAAATTCTAAAATTTCCTTTTAGAAAGATTTTTTTTGAGAGACTACCTAAAGAATGAGTTAGAGGAATGAAACCATCAGAACAAAGGACAATCTCTAACTTGACACTCATCAGTGTCTTTTTCTGCAAAGGGATATTTGGATTAATATCCTGAGTGGATATTAATTAATAATGTTCCCATGAGAGATTTTCTTCAACCCCCAGAACTTGGCACTGTCACCTCAGATTTTACATCAGCATTTACTGCAGTCACAGAATCTCAGAATTATTTGGGTGGAAAAGCCCTTCCAGCCCATGGAGCCAAATCCCCACCTTGTCCCCAGCCCAGAGCACTGAGTGCCACCTCCAGGGACGGGCACTCCAAACCTCCCTGGGCACTTCCAATCCCTGAGCACCCTTTCCATGGAGAAATTCCTGCTGCTGTCCACCCTGAGCCTCCCCTGGCCCAGCTGAGCCCTTGTGGATTCCCAGGCAGGGGGGCTCCTCACTAAAATTCAGATTATTCCCATTTGTGCCTCTGTGAACAAACCCAACAGGGACAATCCTGCCCTGCTCCCCCATCCTGCACACCAGCAGCTGTTGGGGGTTTGGCACTGCCCTGCTCTTCCCTCAAACACCCAGCACAGGGAGTGTTCCCAAGGTGTGCAGAGGGACAGCTGGGTGTTGTCCTGTGTTGCGGTGTAGGATGTGCACACAGTATTTATTCCATCCCCATCCCCATGAGCTGTTGGAACCAGGTGGGGCAGTGTTTTCCCAGGCCCCTCCTTTGGGCTCTTCTGCTCATGGCCCATCAATGCCTTGCCCAGGACTCACAGGGAACTCCCTCCAGGAGCTCTCTCTGTTTAATGGGCCATCAAGGAGCCACTGCACGACTCCTCATCCCATTGGGAGATGCTCCCAATGCCCAGGGGGAGGAGCCAAGCATTCCCACCTGGAGAGAATCTGGGATTTGGGACAGGACAAGCAGCCCTGAGCCACTGGATTCCCAGAGGAGCAGAGTTCCCAGACCTTTCTGTGGGATCACTGCTTCAGGAAGAGCCCCTCACCTGGACTGCTCCCCCCACCCTGCTCAGGGTGTGTTCTGACTCTGGCAGTGCTCCTTTGTGTTATTGCATTTATTTTATTTTATTTTTACCTTTTTACCTTTATTCTTATTAAATTATATCTCTGACTTGGAGCCTCTCACTCGTTTTGCTTTCAAACCACAACAGGTGTGCAGGGCAGAGTTCTGCCTCCTCACACCTTCCTGGCACTCACTCCATCCCCTCCCAGTGTGGGAGAGCAGCAAGCACAGCCAGGCCCCACACAGGACAGTGGGATCCTCTCCTCCTCCCCATCCTGCTGCCTCCAGGAGCAGAGGAGTGTGAAAAGCAGGACAGAATTGTCCTCAAAGGAGAACTGGGCAATTCCCACCTCCTTTTCAGCCCCACAATCCTGCACCCTCTGTCCCACACCCAGCTGCATCTCTCCCCTGAATCCACCTGGAAACTCCTTCCACAATTTCCAGAGATTTCTCTCCCAAAAGGGCTCAGCAGGCACCTGTCCCTTGCTCTTTGTCCTGCCCCAAAACTTCCTGGAATCCCTTGGAAAAGGGGATAAAACATGGAAAACTCAAAGCAAGCCAGCTGGCTCCAGGGGATGGAGAGGAGGAAGGGGAGAAGCAGAAGAACTGCTGGCACTTGCTGGGGCACAGTTGGCACAGAGGAGCTGAATGTGGGATTTGGAGACTTCCTAGAAGGGCTTAACGAGCCAACAGGGAGCTCTTACTTTTAAATCAGTGTTTACAAAAGTCCTGAGCAAACTCAACTCTTTCTGTCTGGCCCCAGCCAGAGGCTGAGTGAGGAAACAAGACAAACAGCCCTCGGTGTGGAAGGAGTTATTACTTGAGCAAACTCACAGCCTGACTCATGTTTGTTTTCCAACGGCGTCGTTGGACAGCTCTGACAGAGCCAAGGTCAGAGGGAAGAGGCAGAGGGAAGATCTCAGAGGAGAGGAAAGTGCTGCTGCTGCTCCTTTCCTGTCCCCATCCCTGGTGGGAATGTCCCCATCCCTGGTGGGAATGTCCCCATCCCTGGTGGGAATGTCCCCATCCCTGGTGGGAATGTCCCCATCCCTGGTGGGAATGTTCCCATCCCTGGTGGGAATGTTCCCATCCCTGGGTTTCTGCTCCCTGGGCACACCTGTGGCTCTTCTTCCCCCAAGGAGTGGCACAACTGCTGCACATCCCTGGACATTTTTCCTTGGGGAATGATCTCACCCATCACCCTCTGCTACACTGATAAACCCCAAATAATCTCCTAAAAAACCCCACCCTGCCTTTGCCAAACGAGACCAGACAACTTCAGGGGACAGAGAAAAACCATCCTCCTTCAAGAAACGCTGGACAGGAGTCCCATTCACAGGAAAGTATTTTGGTTTTGAGAAGAAATGAAGTCATAATGACAACACACATTTCAAAGCACACTCCAGGCTTGAGCAGGACTCCTGTGAGCTTCCCTCACCCCAGAGAGATCCTGAGCGAGTTTCAGCAGCAGTGAAATGTTCTAACCCCAGTGACAGGACCTTGGGGTGGATACAGAGCTCGGGGAGAGGAGCCTTGGAGTCTTTGCACTCTGGACCCTGGCACAGCCTGGAGCTGCCCCAGTCCTGGAAAACACCTTCCTTCCCCACAGAATCACCAATTGTTAAAGCTGGAAAACCCCTCTGAGATCCCTGAGCCCAACCGTTCCCCCAGCACTGCCAAGGCCAGCACCGAGCCGTGTCCCCAAGTGTCACAACCCGCCTGTCCTTGGAGCCCCTGCAGGGACAGCCATCCATCCTCCCTCCAGCAAAGTTTCCTATTTGTGCAGAGCCCGCCGAGCCTCCCCTCCCGGTGAATTCCCTTGTGCCGGGGGCTCCTGCTCTGTGCCAGCCCCAGTCCCGGTGAATTCCCTTGTGCCGGGGGCTCCTGCTCTGTGCCAGCCCCAGTCCCGGTGAATTCCCTTGTGCCGGGGGCTCCTGCTCTGTGCCAGCCCCAGTCCCGGGGCTCCTGTGGGTCAGGGCTGCCCATCCCGGCCCTTTGCTGGGCGCAGGAGCCGCAGATCCCAAAGGGTGCTCGTTGTCACCTTTACCTGTGCGGCCACACAGGGAGCGACCTTCCCTCTGCTCCATCTGCTCCCTCCCAGCGCTCCGGGGATCTGCCCGGGGGACACCGGGGACAGAACCGGGGGGGCACTGGGGACAGAACCGGGGGGACACCGGGGACAGAACCGGGGGGACACCGGGGACGGAACCGAGGGGACATTGGGGACAGAACCGGGGGGACACTGGGGACAGAACCGGGGGGACACTGGGGACAGAACCGGGGGGACATTGGGGACAGAACCGGGGGGACACTGGGGACAGAACCGGGGGGACATTGGGGACAGAACCGGGGGAATACAGAGCACAGCACATGGGGGACACCAGGCACTGCACAAGGAGGACACCGGGCACAGCACATGGGGAATATCGGGCACTGGACACGATGGAGGACACCGGGCACAGAACCGGGGGAATACAGAGCACAGCACCGGGCACCGCACCCTCATCCCCACCCGCATCCCCCGGCGCTGCCGAGCACCGAGCACAGCAAACATCCCCCCTGGGAGCGAATTCCCCCCCATCCCCTCCTAACCCCCCGCAGCACCTCCCGCTCACCATGGCCGGGGCAGAGCCCCGCGGCTCCCGGCGCTGCTCCCCCGGCGCTGCCGCTCATCCCGGCGGGGCAGGGCGGCTGCGGGGGCTGGCCAGGGCTCCTGCTGCCCGCCCGGCTGCGGGATGTTGCTCCTCCTGCCTGCCCAAGTGTGGGATGCTGTTCCTGCTGCTCCTGCTGCCCGCCCAGGTGGGGATGTTGTTCTGAGCTCCTGCCCAGGTGCGGGATGTTCCTCCTGCCCGCCCAGGTGCAGGATGCTGTTCTTGCTGCCCGCCCAGTGCGGGATGCGGTGCTGAACTCCCGCCCAGGTGCGGGATGTTGTTCCTGCTGAGCTCCCGCCCAGGTGGGGATGTTGTTCCCACTGCCCGCCCAGGTGGGGATGCTGTTCCTGTTCCCACCCAAGCGCAGGATGCTGTTCCTGCTGTTCCTGCTGCCCGCCCGGGTACGGGATGCTGCTCCTGCTGTCCCTGCTGTCTCTGGTGTCCCTGCTGTCCCCGCTCCCCGCCCGTGGCTCCACGAGCACCGCCCCCCGCCCGCCCCGCCCGGAGAGCGGGGGATGCCCGGCCCCATCCCCGGCCCCATCCCCGGCCCCATCCCCGGCCCCATCCCCGGCCCCATCCCCGGCCCCATCCCCGTCCCCGCCCCGCCCGGGGAAAGCCGGGCCCGCTCTCCCACCCGAGAGAACAACCGCAGAGCGCCTCTCTCCCTTTATCCCGGGGAATTCTCGCTGATGCTTCTCCCTCTCTTTCCAAACAACTCCAGGGCTCGGTGGTTTGGTTTGGTTTGATCCCTTGTGTGCAGGAGGGAAATGGAACAAGCCCATCTTATCAAACTTGCTAGGTAGAAACCTTTTTTTTTTTTTTTTTTTTTTTTTTTTTTTTTTAATAATATCTGAGATGTTTTGGCAAAGATCTCTCAATGGATTTCCCAAAACAAACAAAGCCATTGGCGGTATTTCCCAGCACACCCAAAGGCTTTTTTCAGCTGCAGCATCAGCTCTGACCTTCCTGCAGCTTTGGCAGCTGAAATCTGGCCCTGACACCCTGAGCAAAGCCCAGCCTTGGCAGGGCTGGACACCACAACCAGATGGACTTTTAAAATAACCCCTGAAATATCAGGGTGAGAATAAACCCAGGACCTGAGCAGCTCCATCTCCAGGTGTGTCACCTTCACCTTTCACTTCTGCAGGTGCAATTTGGGGTTTTAAGGTTTGTAGAGTCACTGGGATCTTCAGGCTGGGATTTTTCACATCCCAGATCCACAGGGAGATCCCAGAGCACGCTCAGGTTCGGAGGAATTATTTGGTTTGGAGCATTTCCACATTTAATCACAGCTGAGGTCCCTGGAAAAGGGACATCCCCAAATTGTGTGTGGATGTAGGAGAAAACCAGAACACCCACAGAACTGCAGCATCTTCTGCCTGCTGGCAAAATACATTAAAAAAAAAAAAAAAATATATATATATATATTCAACACATTATCATCTCCTTTGATAGGACTAAATTTTTTAAAATATTTTTTTAATTTTTTTTAATTTTTTTTTAAAATATTTTTTAATTTTTTTTTTTAATTTTTTAAATTTTTTTTAATTTTTTTCCTTTTTTTTTAAGATCCGAGGGGGTTTTTGGCAAAGATTTTTTCCACTGGATTTCTCAAAAAATTTGGTGCTGTTCTCAAGCAAACACCAGCCAGGCTGGCAGGCCTCGTGTGTGCTGCGTGTGTTTGTCCATCACTATAGAAACTGAAAGACACAGAGAGAGAGAGAATAACATTAACAAAAGGTAAAAAACATCTCCAAATCCGTGAAGAAACACCTTCCACAGTCTGGGTTTCCTCACACTCAAAGGGCCAAAATCAAAGTGAATGGAGCTGAGCTGTTAAAGAGCTCCTGAAATAATTTTGTGTTGTCTTAATTTTCCTCTCTGTGAGTTTTCTGGGCATTTATTGGTATTTACTACTAGTAGTATTGGTATTTACTAGTGGTAGCTACTCACTAGTGTAACCTCTAGTTTAATGCTGAATTTATATCTAAATAAATGTGGCTGGATGTCTCTTTGTGGAACAAACAATTGAAGTTTTTTTTTTTTTTTCCTGGCAAGATTTGAATGCTCAGAGCAGCTCCTCACCTGTTCCCAGGCAGGATTTCCAGCAGCAGCTCCTAAAAGGGAAAAAAAATGGCACAAAAAGGGAAAAATCAGAGTGTGGAGTCCCATCCTGAGTTTGCAGGAGGGGGAGAAATGAGCTGAAATTGGTTTTTGTGCTTTCCTTTCATTGCTTGGGTGGGTTGGGGGTCAGGAGTGCCCTGGGGAGGGTTAGAGCTGCTCTGGGGAAGGGATTTTTGGTGCCTGGAGAAGGCAGAGCCCAAATTCCTTCTATCTCTGGCTGTTCTGAACCTGAACCCCAGTGCTGTGATCATATTCCATCCCACCTCCTCTTAATGCAGCTTCCCCTCCAGGATCAGCAAAAGTTTATTCCACTTGAAAGGCAAGCCTAAAAAAAAAAATGGAATTAAATTTTTAAAATTTTAAACAGGAAAATTGGAAAGGATTAGAGAGGGGGGATAAAGTACTGTGGTTTTGTTTGGTTTTGGGCTTCTGTTTTTGTTTTTGTTTTGTTTTGGTTTTGTTTTTTGTTTGTTTTGTTTTGTTTTTTTGGGGGGGTTGGGTTTTTCTGGGGTTTTTTTTTGTTTGTTTTTTGGTGGTGTTTTTTTTTTTTTTTTTTTGTTCGAGTTGTTTTTGTTTTTGTTTGTTTTTGGTTTTGTTTTTTGGGTTTTTTTTTGGGGGGGTTTTGTTTTTTAGGGGGGTTTTTGGAGTTTTGGGGGGTTTTTTTTGGTTTTTTGGGTTTTTTGGTTTTTTTTTTTTTTTTTCTGTTTTTCCTCCCCTCCTCCTCTCCCTCCTGCTCTAACAATGATGAATCCCAAGCTCTGCCTGAGAAGGAGAGTGACTGAGTGATTCATGGGGACTGAATCACGGTCCCTTCGCAGAGGAATTCTCTGCCTGTGCTGCTGCAGGTGCAGCCCCAGCCCTGCCCTGCCCTGCTGCCCCTCCAGGAGCAGCTCCAGAGCCCCAGGGAGCAGCTCTGCCTGTGCTCCCTCTCATCCTCCTCTGCCAACGTGGGAGGGATTTTATAAAAAAAAAAGGAGGCAGAAAACACCGAGTTCCTGAGGGTTTTACCCGCTGCTGGATCACGCAGCCTCCCACTCCCCCGGGGAAGAAGTTTCCTTCTATTCCATCTGAAATGGAAGATTTTCCCCCTCTCTCTCTCTCAGAGATTATCCCACTAAATCCTGGGATCCAGCAGCAAAGCTGGAGAGTTGGGATGCAGCAGGTGAATTCCTGGGATTTCCCAGGGTTTGGGATTTTCTGGGGGGCATCAGAGGAGAGGGAGGAGGAAAATCCTGCTCTGCAGCTGATTTACAGCGTCAGCTGGGTCGCTGCTTGTCCTTACACAGAATTTGGTCTCTCTGTTGTCACCACCTCCTCTCCTCACATTATTCACACCCAGAGCTCTCTGCACTGCCAGGAATCCACACTCCCAAACTCCTGGGAAAAAATGCTCAGCCAGGCCAAGGTGGGGACCAGTGGAAATCTGGAATGATCATGTTGTGGTTTGAAAGCAAAACAAATGAGAGGCTCCAAGTCAGAGATATAATTTAATGAGAAGAAAGGTAAAAAGGTAAAAATAAAATAAAATCAATGCAATAACACAAAGGAGCACTGCCAGAGTCAGAACACACCCTGAGTAGGGTGGGGGGAGCAGTCCAGGTGAGGGGCTCTTCCTGAAGCAGTGATCCCACAGAAAGGTCTGGGAGCTCTGCTCCTCTGGGAATCCAGTGGCTCAGGGCTGCTTGTCCTGTCCCAAATCCCAGATTCTCTCCAGGTGGGAATGCTTGGCTCCTCCCCCTGGGCATTGGGAGCATCTCCCAATGGGATGAGGAGTCGTGCAGTGGCTCCTTGATGGCCCATTAAACAGAGAGAGCTCCTGGAGGGAGTTCCCTGTGAGTCCTGGGCAAGGCATTGATGGGCCATGAGCAGAAGAGCCCAAAGGAGGGGCCTGGGAAAACACTGCCCCACCTGGTTCCAGCAGCTCATGGGGATGGGGATGGAATAAATACTGTGTGCACATCCCACACCACAACCCAGGACAGATCAGAAGGAAGAGGCTCACCCTGGTGGTTCCTGACCTGACAGGTTTCTAAATAATCCAACTCTGCCATCTGTTTGCAGAGCACTCTGCTCCACTCCCCACATGTTATTTACAGCTCTACCTGCAGGCACAAATCTAAATCCCAGTTTAGTTTAAGGCAGGTCTGACTTTTAGCTTTAAAGCAGAACATTTGGGGTCATTTTTACCGTTATGAACCATCACTGTTCATAACACAGAGATTGTGAGCTCAGCTCTCATTGCAGGGACACAGAATTATTTCACAGGCATTGAAAGCCCCTCTCAGAGATATTTGTTGTCTCAGGACCAAAGGTGGAACCAAAGCAAGGGGAAAACGTGTCAGCATCATCTGGAGACTCAGAGCTGGAGGATTGGAGATGGCCCATTCATCAAGGATGGACTTCTACTTCATACCTACTCAAGATCTGAAAGCAATCTTGGTGGAGGATCCGGAGGATGATCAAATCAGGACAAATCAGGTGTATTAATAGCAGAGTCTTCTTTCCATGTTCACTGGGTGCTATTTTGACCAAACAGACAGTTTAACCACAATTATATCAACTACTACCACTATGCCTAATCTTCTTTTATTAATAGCAGAAATAAAAAACTGATATTCTATATCCTTACCACAACATTATTAATCATATAACACACATCTTGCGAAAAGCCAATTTTATAATATACATTTATAACACCAACTATCAGCATCTCCCATCTGAAGAAAGTCTGGACCAAAGCCCAGGCTGGAGGTGATAATAAGCAAGAAACACACAGGCTCTAAAAAGGCAAACCCAAAGAGGGACCATGCAAAACAGTTCCTGAAATATGGAAACTAGTTTATGGAAAAATATGAATATTCACAAACTGATGCAATAAAAAGTATTTAATGAGTGTGTCTGATATAGCAAAGTGTGGACTGGGCTGAGTGCCGAGTCACCCGGCCGTACTTTGATTTTTTATCTTCTAATTGTCTTAATATTTTATTAAACGTATTTCTTAAAAATTTGACCAAAAAGTGAAGCTCATTTTTCACAGGGATTTTCCCCGGAGAGGCCCAGGATCTCTCCCCAGAGGAGGCTGCACACTGTGCTAGACCCGGGCTGCTGTTGCCATGACAGCACCAGGGTGAGCCCATCCCCAGGATGAAACAAAAACCAAAATAAACCTGCAGAGAGGCTCATCCCTTCCCACCCTTTGGCCTTTCGGGGACTCTTCACCCTCTGCTCCCTGCTGTGGCTTTGTCCTCTGAGTTTTCCTCACACAGCTCCAGCAGCCCCTTGTGGTGTTTTGGGGTTTCTGTGGGATGCAAAACCAATTCCCCCCAGTCCTTCACCTGCTTGGCGAGGCAGCGTCATTTCTGATCGTTAATTCCCTATCAAAGACCTTCCAATACAAGAGGAAAAAGGAGATTTTTTTATTCAAGGCTGTTCAAAGAGCTGAGAAAAGCCTGGATGTGGTTTGCAAACCTTCCTGCCATTCTCCAGAGGTAAAACCAACTCAGGGAGTCCTGAGCCCAGCTCCTGAATGGTTTCCTCACGTTCCTTTTGTGTTTTCAGGATCTTCAGGACAGGAGTTAAGGCAGAGCTGCCCATCCCTGAGCTGTGCTACCCATCAGGTTTAGGCCAGGCTTTGATAAAATGGACACAGGGCTTTTCCCTTCTCTGGCTGGGACTCAGCTGGACAACCAGCCCTGGGTCCAATAATTGCAGAAAATTCAGTATTTCCCCTTCCAATTCAGTGTTTTCCCTTCCAGGAAACAAACACCAGCAATTCCCACTCAAATTTAACTCGCCTCTTGTGCCACCTTTAACCTTCAGCCATTTTCACATCTCTTTTCTACAGTTTCCACCCTGATCCGGGCAAAATTCATGGCAAAACACACAAAGCCTTGAAGGACAAGTCATTCTGCAGCTTCTTGCAGCCACAGCAGGTATTTTAAGCTGATATTTGAAGCTGAAAGGGCACGGAAGGATGAGCTGGGCATGGGGCAGGGAGGAAATCACCTTTCACCAGCAGCAGCTGCTGGGATTTCTCTCTTGAGGCCACACACAGTTATTTGCACCAATGCAGCTTTTAGAGTGACAAAAAGGAGGAAAAAAATAATAAAAAAAAAGAGAGAAAGAATTGGTTTCTTGTGGTCCTTTGCCCAAGGTATTTCCAGGGTGGGGATGTGTGACACAACAGTGGCAGCCCATGGCAGGGGATACTGGGGTCACCAGCAGCTTTTCCCTGCCCTGCCTTGGGGGTTTGGTCATTTTGGGATTGTCCTGGGTTGTGGTGTAGGATGTGCACACAGTATTTATCCCATCCCCATCCCCATGAGCTGTTGGAACCAGGTGGGGCAGTGTTTTCCCAGGCCCCTCCTTTGGGCTCTTCTGCTCATGGCCCATCAATGCCTTGCCCAGGACTCACAGGGAACTCCCTCCAGGAGCTCTCTCTGTTTAATGGGCCATCAAGGAGCCACTGCACGACTCCTCATCCCATTGGGAGATGCTCCCAATGCCCAGGGGGAGGAGCCAAGCATTCCCACCTGGAGAGAATCTGGGATTTGGGACAGGACAAGCAGCCCTGAGCCACTGGATTCCCAGAGGAGCAGAGCTCCCAGACCTTTCTGTGGGATCACTGCTTCAGGAAGAGCCCCTCACCTGGACTGCTCCCACCACCCTGCTCAGGGTGTGTTCTGACTCTGTCAGTGCTCCTTTGTGTTATTGCATTGATTTTATTTTATTTTTACCTTTTTTCCTTTCTTCGTATAATTTGACTTGGAGCTTCTTGCTTGTTTTGCTTTAAACCACGACAGGGATAAAGCAGAACTGCCCCATCCCTGTGAAATCCTGTCCCCACAGGTTGCCCTGAGCAGAGCAGGGTGACAGGGGACACCTCACTTCCAGCTCTCACATTTACAGCTCAAAGATCCAATTAAATACCCTTTTTTTAAAAAAAAACCACATTGATGTAACATAGATTTTGTGGTAAGGATGGTCTGAAATAGCACCACTTTGAGATGTCAGCGTTCAGCACTTTCATTTCTGCTTTGCCTCGGTGAACTTTGGGATCTGTTATCCAGAGCCTGCCTGGGAGCCTCAGCTGCTGCCTGGCTCGGCAGGTATTTTACAATATATTTAATCTTTATATAGAAACCACAATTGAACCTGCTGAAACACTCCCCAGTCGCCGAAGAAAGAAAACAAAAGAGACATTTTCTTCTTGTCGCGCTCTTTTTTCAGCCTTTAGGCTTAAAAAAAGCACCTTTTTCTGTAGCTCCTTTTCTACAGCTACGTGGGTTATGTGCTTTTTTTTTGGTTTTTTGTTTTGTTTTAAAGATGCAACAGACTCTCCATTAATTGTTGTGGTTCCCAGGAGTTTAGGGACCTACCTGGAAACCCTAAAACTGTGAAAGCCTCCTCTGCTGGCACCTCCAGTGATGCTTTAACTGTCCCTGACCTTGACTTTTATCCCAAAAAATCCACTCCCATCACCTGCAGCTCCCCGTTTTCTCCCTCCAGCTCAGTTTTGTCTGCTGGGGGAAGTGCACAGGGATAGATAAGCACACTCTGGCAGCACATTAATTGCTTTAGAGCAGTTATAAAGAGCTGCAGAAGCAACTTCTTGCCATTCCAGGGGGTGTTTTTCCAGGAGCAGGAGCTGGGAGTGAAGGAGGAGAACCCTCAGTGCAGCAATCAGTGTCTCCAACGCTTTCCAGAGGGGAAGCAATCAGCACCAGCCACAACCTTTACTCCTTAAACTTCCCCAGAGGGAACATTTCAAAGCATCAAAAAGGGATTTAAACCTGCCCAGCTGCTGCTGAGCCGTAATTAACAGCTGCACAGTCAGCTCTGACAAAGCCTCAGCAGCAAATCCTCCCTTTTTTATCACACTGCTGGAGTATTTATAGAGCCACAGGCAGGCAGGGGGGCAGAGGGAGGAGGAGAGCTGCTTACCAGGGGGGTTAACATTTGCTTTCAGCTGCCTGGAAGCTCCAGGAGAGGTCCTGGGGTGCAGCCTTTGGCTCTGGGACACAGTGGCAGCTCAGTGGGACATTGGCAAACAGGGTTTGGATCCTCAGCAGGAGCTTTTCCACCCTCAGGAATTGCCCCTTCCTGCTCCCATCTCCAGGAAATCCAAGTGATAGAGGCCAGACTGACCTTGCACAGCTCTGACTGTCAACTGACCTTGGACCGTGTCATTTGTCCCCTCTCTGTGACATTTACAGCCCTGGGCCCCTTTAGAGAAAGGGATATAAAAATAGAGATTCTCCTGGAGTGGCCTGGCAGAGTGTGGGGACAGGAGGAGCTCCCAGGGTGGTTTGAGGAGGGAGGAGATGCTGGAGCTGGTGGGATGGGAGAGCTGGGCAAGTGTTGGAACTCTGGAGGCTAAAAATTTCAGGTTTTCTGAGCTAAGGAGTAATGACTCTCAGGCCAGCACTGGGTTTGATTTGAGGCTTTAGAGCAAGTTTTTGAAATTGTGTGACAGCACTGGAGTTGTGGGTGTGTAGTTCAGAGTCAAATAGTCACTCTTGGATTAACAAGGGCTGCCAGCAGGATCCAGGTGCTGGAGAGGACAGGGAGGGATGTTCTCACCCCTGGAATCTGCTGGGTGTCTCTGTGGCATCATCCCAGGGGAAGATCCATGTCCCACTGCAGGATCTCTGCTCTGGATTGCCCCAGGCTGTGCCAAGGGATTGCCAGCACTGGGTTTATTTCCTGCTGTGCCTTTATCACCCCACTGAGGCCGTAAATGCCTCTAAAGTCTAACCAAAACAGTTTAATTTTCTCCATAAACAGTCTTGTAAAGGAAATGATGGCAGTGCTGCTCAGAAGGGGAAGAGTGCTCAGGTAACAGGAGATTTTTGCTGCCTTGCCCCCTGAAGTGCCCCATTCCTCTGTGTTCTGTGGCTGATGAAACTCCCTGGGGAGTTTCCTCGTGCTGGGATGGCCTCAGAGGATCCTTGGAAAGAGCTCCTGGAGCTGCATCCCACCCACACCTGGAGCACCTGGAGCACCAATATCCATCATTTCCTGTAGGGAGATCTCTGGTCACTTCAGCCCCCCTGGCACAGCCTTGTCCCAAGGACTCCAAGCAGCCAAGCACACAATTTAAAATAATTTTAAAATCCATTTAAAGTCATCTTTTTAAGCAGAAAAAGGCATTTTCCTGAGCACAGCCACAGGATTCCTTTTCCCACACACTTTATTTACAGCAGTGTCCCGTCCCTGGGCTTCCAAGCCACAGCCCCCAACAGCAGGATTTCTTTTGGGGGTGGGAATGGGATGATGTTCATAGTCCCTGTCCATGGCAGGGGCGGAATGGGATGAGTTTGAGGTTTCTGTCCATGGCAGGGATGGGATGAGGTTTGGAGTCCCTGTGATGGCACATATGGAACAGGATGAGTTTGGGGTCCCTGCAATGGCAGGGGTGGAACAGGATGAGTTTTGGGGTCCCTGTCCATGGCAGGGAGGGAATGGGATGAGTTTTGGGGTCCCTGCAATGGCAGGGGTGGAACAGG
Source organism: Zosterops lateralis (assembly GCF_965231275.1). Taxonomy (NCBI): domain Eukaryota; kingdom Metazoa; phylum Chordata; class Aves; order Passeriformes; family Zosteropidae; genus Zosterops; species Zosterops lateralis. The sequence continues at coordinate 17,144,365 of NC_139774.1, read as the reverse complement.
ATGAGTTTTGGGGTCCCTGTCCATGGCAGGGGTGGAATGGGATGAGTTTTGGGGTCCCTTCCCAAATTCCCGGCAATTCCCGCCCCGCTCGCGGCTCACCCGCGCCCCCCAGCGGCCACGCGGGGCAGGTGCAGCTCCCCCGCCCGCCCGTCCTCGGGACGATCCGAGCTCAGCCCTCCCCAAACCCCCTCCCCAAAACCCCCTCCCAAAACCCCCTCCTCACCCTTCTGCCCCACCCGAGCATCCTCCAGAGCTCAGCTTATCCCAAACCCCCTCCCCACCCTTCTGCCCCATCCCGAGCACCCTCTAGATCTCAACCCTCCCCAAACTCCTTCCCCACCTCTGCCGCATCTCGAGCATCCTCCTGAGCTCAGCCCTTCCCAAACCCCCTCCCCAAAACCTTCCCCAAACCCTTGCCCCATCCGGAGCATCCTGCCGAGCTCAGCCCTCCCCAAAACCTGGACCTGTCCCGAGCATCCTTCCCTGCTCAGCCCTCCCCAAACTCCCTCCCCACCCCTCTGCCCCACCCCGAGCATCCTCTAGATCTCAGCCCTTCCCAAACCCCCTCCCCACCTCTGCTGCATCCCGAGCATCCTCTAGATCTCAGCCCATCCCAAGCCCCCTCCCCAAACTCCCTCCCCACCTCTGCCCCATCCCAGCCTGTCCTGCCCGCTGTGACAGCACAAACACGGACCCTGCTCCCGCTGGAAACCTTTCCTCGCACACACAGCGCTACAAAGACACCTGGAAATCCCCGTCCTCGGGCTCCGGCAGAGCAGCCCCCTTGTCCCCGCTGTCCCCCCTGTGCAGGCGCTCAGCGAACTGCACGGCATCGTGGATGCTGTGGAAGGCCAGCTGCCCCCCGGGGCCGCCCGCATGGCCAGCCCAGCCTCCATCGCGGAGCCGCTGGCGGATGGAGGGGTTGCAGTTGGCCAGGAGCACCTGGACACCGATTTCTTTATAGTCCTGGTGTGTCTCTTTGAGCACAGAGAGCCCCGCGGTGTCTATGAACTGCATGGCCCCGCAGTCCAGGATCAGGGTGTGCATATCAGTGCAGGGGGAACAGGGATCTGCTGGGGGCTTCCCTGCCCTGCTCCTGGTCTGTCTGAGGCAGCCACACCCGGTGCCCCAACATCTCCTGCTGCTGCCTGGCTTTGTGTTTGTCCTGGCAGCCAGCAGGACAGGATTGACCCCGGTTTTCTGGTACAGCATGGCCTTGAAATAATCCTTGTTGGCGTAGTAGAGGGAGCACTCGAAGCGGAAGATCTTGACGTGGGCGATGCTGCTGAGCTGTTTGTAGGCGGTCTGGTCCTCGTAGACCTCCCTGTCGCTGACCTTGCCCAGCAGCGTGGCCCGCGGTCTCTGCGTGCGGAAGATGACGCAGAGCAGGGCGAAGCAGACGCCCACCAGCAGCCCGATCTCGGTGGTGATCAGGGTGGAGCACAGCATGGTGGTCCACCACACCACCGTGTCCAGCTTGCTGAGCTGCCACATCCTGGGCGTGTCACGGAACCTCCTGAGGCCGCCCCGCAGGTTGACGATGGTCACCACGGCCAGGATGGAGGTCTGCAGAGAGTAGAAGAGAGGGGAGATCCACAGCAGCACCAGCAGCAGCACCAGCGAGGTGACCAGCCCGGACACCTGGGTCTGGCTGCCCGTGGATTCCTTCAGCAGGGTCTTGGTGAGGGCGGCAGAGCTGGCGAAGCAGTAGAAGAAGGAAGGGATGAGGTTGCAGAGGCCGATGGCGATCATCTCCTGGTTGGCGCTGACGGCGTAGCCGTGTTTCTTGGCAAAGATCTCCGCCAGGGACACGGTCATGGCAAAGCCGATGACGGCGATGGGCACAGCGTCCACGGCCAGGCTGGGGAACAGGCTGATGTCTGGCACTGTGGGTTTCCTGAAGCCTGTGGGGATGTGCCCGCACACGTCGGACTGGTAGCGCTGCTGGAAGTCGAAGTAGTGGGAGATGACGGTGGCCACGATGACCACCAGCAGCTCGATGGGGAACGGCACCTTCATCTTCTCCTTGTAGTGCTCGTTGAGCTCCTTGACGGGCACTATGACGGCCAAGGCCACCAGGCTGGTCACCAGGTCGCAGATGTTGGTGTTGCGGATGTGCCTGAAAAGGTCCACCCAGGTGAGGATGAAGGAGCCCACGCCCTCGTGACGAGGGATCTTCAGGCCCAGCAGGTATTTCATCTGGGAGGTGATGATGGTGAGGCTGGAGCCTGTCACGAAGCCGCCCAGGAGAGGCTCTGACAGGTAGACAGCCACGAAGCCCAACTGTAAAACCCCCAGCAGGATCTGAAAAGCAAACCAGGCACAGCTTTAGCAGGGGGTGAGAAGGGCTGGAAATTTCTGTCACTTTGCTGCCACTTTAGCAGCTCTGGCTACTCTGTCTGTGGATGTGCTGAGCGTTCCAGGGGAGGAATTTGTCTTCAGGGGTTAATCTGGAATATGGAAAACCAGAGATATTTTAACACTTTAACAGTGTTAAATGCTGTTAAACACTGCCTTTAACACTTCCCTGTGGCTGGGGATGCCACACAAAGGAGCCTATGAGGTCCCTGCTGCTGCCTCCTCACAAGCAGCCCCATCAGAGCAGCTCTGGGTATCCCAAGTTGTGATGCTCCGAATTTTAGTTGTCCCAGTGGAAAATCCTGGAATTGCTCAGGAGTGACAGCTCGGCCCAGGCAGTGGGGACAGTGAGGGTGGTCCTTGTCACCCCAAAGCTGCTCTAAGCTGCCCAGATGCAGGACTGGGGAAGTGGGGAGGTGGTTTTCACAGACCCTTCTCTTCTCTTGCTGTGTCTGATCCTGAGGATGTTTCAGACACATCCAAGGACGTGCCTGTCCCATGGAGGAGAACAACAACCCCCCTTCAGTTGTATTTGCACTTCTAAAATCACTGCACTCACAAATACTCAAGGGTGTCAGGATCTAGAACTATTTCTCAGGATTCTTAAGTCTGAACCAACACTCAGAAATCTCAAGCTCAGAGAAAACTCCCAGGAGCAACCAGCACAAGAGTGAACATTCTCACCTGGTAAAGCCCGACCAGAAAGCTCAAGGACAAGGCCACGGTGATGGCGTAGCAGCTCCTGTCACAGGCCTCTGTCCCGTTGCTGAGGGAGGTGGAGTTGTCCCCAGGGGCTGTGCTGCTCTCCCCATACCCTGCCAGCTGCAGGTGACGTGTCACCGACTGTCCCACCATGAGGCACAGCACCCCGAAGGAGCCCACGCTGGCGTGGCGTGACGTGGCCGTGACCGCGTAGATGATGTTGCAGAAGAAGTTGGTGTAGATGCCGTAGATGGGGTCCTGGTTGGCCAGCAGGGAGTAGGAGATGGACTGGGGGATGGCCACGATGCCCACCAGGAGCCCTGAGACCACGTCCCCCAACAGCTGAGTCCTGGGGCTGTACTGGGGCAGCCACTCCAGCACCGGGAGCAGCCGGCGCAAGAACAGGGGCCGGCGCCTGCAGGCAGCCCTGGCTTTCTCCAGGATGAACTCCCTGCTGCTCCAGCCTGTGGGCTCCTGTTCCTCCAAGCTGATAAAAGTTTGAGGAGTCTCCTGCGGCCTGAGGGAGCCCAGGGTGTCCTTGCTGGGTGCTGGCTCCTGGCTGGACGTGTCCTCCATGGCCCCAGGGGAGCTAAGGCAGGAGAGCAGGCAGGAGTGAGGGCTCTGCTGGGATGGCCCGAGGGGATCCTTGGAAAGAGCTCCTGGGAGCTGCATCCCACCCACCCCTGGAGCACAAATATCCATCCCTCCCTGCAAGGAGATCTTGGGTCAGTTTAGTCCCCCTGGCACAGCAGGCACAGGCACAAGGGACTTGGATTAGCTCCAGGGCTTGTGGCATGGAGAGATAGATAGATAGATAGATAGATAGACAGACAGATAGATAGATAGATAGATAGATAGATAATTGATAGATGATAGATTAGATAGATAGATAAATTAGAGAGATAGATAGATGATAGATTAGATAGATAAATAGATGACAGATTAGATGATATATAGATAGATTAGAGAGATAGATTAGATAGATGATAGATTAGATGATAGATTAGATATATAGATAAATTAGAGAGATAGATAGATGATAGATAGATTAGATAGATAAATAGATGACAGATTAGATGATATATAGATAGATTAGAGAGATAGATTAGATAGATAGATGATAGATTAGATATATAGATAAATTAGATAGATAGATGATAGATAATTGATAGCTAGATGATTGATAGATATATAAGATAGATGGATAATTGATAGATGATAGATTAGATATATAGATAGATTAGAGAGAGAGAGAGAGGGAAACAACCCCAGACAAATCAAGCAAAAGCATTTTCCCAAAGTTGATTCATTTGTTGTCACTCATGGACCTGATTAACACCAACCCCCAAACCAGGGGCAGAGCTACAGAGCCCCCCATGCTCCTTCCCCATCCCTCTTGTTTTGAAATAAGAACTTCATTGAATTTCATTGAATTTCACTGACATTTCACTGAAACTAAAACTCCTTCAAGAACTCTGACTGCTGTCAAGACACTGCTACATAGGCAAAAAAAAATTATTTTGGAAATGTTAACACATTCCAAGGGATACTTTAGGAATTGAGATGTGGGAAAGGGAGATAATTTGCAAAATTAATTTTCCCCTCAGCATTACATAATTTTAAATTGCATTAGTGGTGTGATTCAACCAGGGGCTCCCATCTGCAGAACCAAAACCATCCTGCTTTTTTAAGCTGTTGAAGTAACAGACACCTTCCAGAGCCACTCCAAGCTTTCAGTCAAAATGCAGCTGCAACAAAAAATGCTTTTTTGTGACAACTGAACAACAGACAGAGAGAAAAACACTCCAGAGGGGAGACCCAGAGTGGCTGTGGTTTGGAACTGAACTGGGATGAGCAGAAATCCCATCCCCCTGCCCTGCACACATCACCAAATCTTACCTCTGGCTGCAAATTGGGTGTTTCCTCACCACCTGGAGCTTCCCCCCTGAGGACAGACCTGTCTCCACCTCGCAGCACCCCTTGGGCAGAGGAAAACCAGGCCCATGTGCCACTTCCTTTGGGATCTGAGCTCCTGAGCCAAGCCTTGTCTCTTTTATCTCTGTCCAGCTGCTGGAAACGGTGCAGCCCCACCAGAGCCTTGTTTGGAAAACAAACACCATCCTGAGAGAGTATTTTGGCTGACAACTTATTCTGGACACCAAGAATGATTGAAAGGGCTTAGAGAAGTGCTCCTGCCAGATAAGAGGATTGCTTGGATCTGGAGAAGTGTTTGCTAAACAAGGGGAATGATGGAAAGAAACCTCCCTGCTCTGCCCCTCTCTGAACTGAGCGAGCTCAGGTCCTGCTGGGCTTCTCTGCTCAGGTTTTTCATCTATTCTGGACAAGATTTTGGGCCAAAAAACATGAGACAAAGCTCGTTCCAGGTAGTTTTTCTGTCTGTAAAGCAGAGAGAAAAGCTGTGGTGACACAGGTTAACTCAGGGGGAACTTTGGATGTGTCAAACCTGCACAATCCACACTTTGCAGAGCCTTTTAGAGAAAGGCTTTTGCTGTGCAGAAACACGACTGGGGAAAGAGCAGGGTTGTGTTCTTTGGGAGGTAAAGGTGAGCCATCTCACCAGCAGCCAGGAGAAAAGGGCTGTTCATCACCCTGAAGGGAAAGAGCAGCCTCATAAATACCAGCTGGAGCTGCTGTGCCCTTGTGAGCTGTGCCAACGACCTCCAGCAGAGCTCTCAGCACACACTCCCACTCCCCTGGCTCTGCCTCCTCCTCCTCCACCTCTTTTCCTAATTGGCCTCATCCAGATTTTGCTGGATGTGGCGTGCCCTGTGCAGCTGGATAAATAAATACCTGCCAGACAGACACCTTGGCCTTTGCTTGGAGAGCTCACAGAGCTCTAAAAGCTGGAATTTCCACCAGGTTTGGATGTAGATGCTGGGGAGACACCCCGAGGGAAGAGAAGGGGGAAAAGTAACATCCTGAGCTGCATTTATCTCATCAGGGCGAGTCTGGAGCTCAGTAATTGGGAGTAAATAAATAAGAAACATCCGTGTGTGTTCTCTGGCAGCAGGAGAAAATGAGAGCACATGGCAGGGAGGCTCAGTGGTTTTTATTTATTTATATCAATTCTGTTTTCTCTGCCATTCCTCCACAGCTCGTGTATTTTCAGGTGCATTGTTGAGAGTTTCCCTTCCCCTGCTCTCAGTAACAGACTCAATCTTTCCTTGGCCTCATCATTCCTCCTGTCCTGAAAAGATGATCCTTTCACACACTCTGTCCCCAGTTACAGCTCATTTTGTGCCTTGGCCTGGGTGACGTGGTCTCTACTCACTCATTTTCCTTTTCCATCTTCTTCTCAAGCAAATGACCCAAATTTCCATTTTCTCTCTGAATCCTTCATCTCAGAATTCACTGAAGAAGTGATGAGTCAGGCACTGAAGAGCTGGCCAGGCTGGACTTCAAAGTCTGGTTTGTTCCCTGGGATGAAACACAGCTGAGCACAATCCATCTTTGGGTTTGATCTTATTTAGGAAGATCCAGCTCTGGATCTCTGCCCTGTCCAGCACAAAAATGGGGCAAAGCACCTTTTTTTTTTTTCCACGTGCGGCACTGCTGCCACTGCCTGCTGCTGCTTTTTCCTTCCAAATTCCACCTTCATTTATATATTCTGGAGCTCTTTTTTTAATAAAGATTTCCTTTATGCCCTGATAGAGCTTGGGAAACCATGGCAGAGCCCTGCTCTTCCTTTTGTCCTGAGCTTTTTTTTTTTTTTTTTTGAGTTTTTTTACCCTGTTTTGTTTCTTACCTGCCTGCAGTGCCTGTGGGATGGATGGGTGGATGTTAAATTGCTCCCACACCACGTCAGGAATAAAAAAAACTTTGGATTTCATGCTCTGGGAACCAGAGGGGGCCGTGTCAGTGCAGGCAGGGTCCTGTCTCCACTTGCATTGTCCAAAACCATCGGTGCAGCCCAGCCTTTCCCAGGATGTGAGTGAGGGAGTATTTATTGCCATTATAAACTCATGGAGTGAGTTTATAGTGGCAATAAAGAGCAAGCCTTGAAGATGCTTTTGGAAACAAAGTGTTTCAGCTGTGCTGACCTTGGGTGCCTCAAGGTCACCTGGAGTTACCTGGTGGGTTTATTTTTTTTTTTTTTTTTTTTTTTTTTTTTTTTTTTTTTTGTGATGCATTTCACACAACCAAAGTGAAAACTTTTTGTGTTTTCTGCCCTTGCCTCACCTCATCCAGAAAAAGGAATTGCGGAGTTGTCCACCAAGGTGGGTTTTACAGCCCCTCTGCTGGGATGGAGGACATGGAGTGGCCTCTCCTCAGGGCCCACAGCTAGAATTTCCAGCACAGAGAACCAGCAGGGACAAGGAGCTTGAGAGCTGCAAAAAGCACGGAATGTTTTAAAGCAAAGCACGGAATATATTGAAATAGATATTTATTATTTGAGTATACGAAAGCAACTGGGAATTTGGACACAAGAAAGGAGAGAAAATAGTTCTAGGGGGGACAGTGGAGTAAAAAACGAGGAGACACATTTGTATTTCATACTGGACTGGAACCCAGGCCAGGATATTTGGCATCATCAAGGGAGTGAGGACCTGGCACAGGGTGCCCTGAAAAGCTGCCACATCCTTGGAAGGGTCCAAAGCCAGGCTGGACAGGCCTTGGAGCAACCTGGGAGAGCAGAAGGAGTTTGGAATGAGATGATCTTCCAGCTCAGTGAAGACTTCTCCTAATTCCTGATCTAATCCCCTGCCATGTGACAAGATTGGATCTTCCAGCAGATTTTAAACAGAAGGAGGAGCTTTTTCCCAGCACTCAAACATGGGGATGTTATCACAGGGTGTGGTGGGACTCAGGAGGTTTGGGAAAAAGGGTGATGAAGCTTCTCCCTGAGGAAATGCTGCAAATATGTGACAAATGCTCAGCACTTTGTGTGGGAGGGCTCTGAGTGGGCTGGAGCCCTGGGACACCTTTCCCAAACCCCCCAGACCCAGGAGATGGGGCTGGGGGGGTCCCACCAAGTCCAGGAGTGTGGAAGGCAAGGATTAGTTAATCCCAGAGCCTAAAGCAGCCCAGGGAAATGTGCTGAACCTGCTTGGACCTGGATCTCTCAGCTGTGAACCAGACTCGTTTTGCTGGAGGCAGTGGCTGTTCTCTGCTTTTCAGGAGGAAACTCCTGGGGGCATTCCCCATAACCCAGTGCTCCTTCTGCTCTGTTGGCACCAACACAACAACAACTGCAGCCCGTGCACAGAGGTCCCCTGAGGTAAAAGGCATCCTCAGGTCAAGGCTGAGCCGTGCTGGGCCACCAAAGTATTTTCCATGATTCAAGGACACATTTGCAGACAGAATGTCAGAGGAGCTGCCCAGAATTGCCCTCACAGCTGCTCACAGGTTTTTCTGGCTCTTACTGGCCATGACCTGAGTGTGGGATGGAACCACAGAATCAAAGTCCAGCTCCTGGCCCTGCACAGCCCCAAAATCCCAGCCTGGGCATCCCTGGAGTGCTATCCAAGCTCTCCTGGAGCTCTGGCAGCTTCAGGGCTGTGCTCATTCCCTGGGGACCCTCTGGAAAGGGAAGAACCTTTCCCAAAATCCATCCCAAACCTCCTCTGGCACAGGTTGATTTATCTCAAGAACACTGAAACAGTTGGCAGCAGTTTTGCAAGGCTGAGTGTGAAATACCAGGTGCTGTAACTACAGCTATTGTAAAGTCCAAGGAGCAGCAAATCTGATCATTCCTGCACTTCAGGAATTCAGGGCTGGCCCACAGGAGGGTGCTGCTCCCCGGCACACGGCTCATCACTGTCCCCACACCCTGATTGTGGTCATTATTGCATGATAAACCTTGTCTTGGCCCCACAGAGCAGCTGGGACAGAGCAAGGTGAAAGTGGCATCAGTCAGTGCCCTGAATAACCATGAGAGTGAGGGAACAGAGCAACATCTGTGTGTGTGAGAACAGGGCACACATCTGTGTGTGTGTGAGAACAGGGCACATCTGTGTGTGTGAGAAAAGGGCACACCTCTATGTGTGTGAGAACAGGGCACATCTGTGTGTGAGAACAGGGCACACATCTGTGTGTGTGAGAACAGGGCACACATCTGTGTGTGAGAACAGGGGACATCTGTGTGTGTGTGTGAGAACAGGGCACACAGCTGTGTGTGAGAACAGGGCACATCTGTGTGTGAGAGAACAGGGCACACACCTGTGTGTGTGGAGAACAGGGCACATCTGTGTGTGTGAGAACAGGGCACATCTGTGTGTGTGAGAACAGGGCACACATCTGTGTGTGTGAGAACAGGGCACATCTGTGTGTGTGAGAACAGGGCACACATCTGTGTGTGTGAGAACAGGGCACATCTGTGTGTGTGAGAACAGGGCACACCTCTATGTGTGTGAGAACAGGGCACACATCTGTGTGTGTGAGAACAGGGCACATCTGTGTGTGTGAGAACAGGGCACACAGCTGTGTGTGTGAGAACAGGGCACATCTGTGTGTGTGAGAACAGGGCACACATCTGTGTGTGTGAGAACAGGGCACATCTGTGTGTGTGAGAACAGGGCACACATCTGTGTGTGTGAGAACAGGGCACACATCTGTGTGTGTGTGAGAACAGGGCACATCTGTGTGTGTGTGAGAACAGGGCACACATCTGTGTGTGTGTGAGAACAGGGCACATCTGTGTGTGTGTGAGAACAGGGCACACATCTGTGTGTGTGTGAGAACAGGGCACATCTGTGTGTGTGAGAACAGGGCACACATCTGTGTGTGTGTGAAAACAGGGCACACATCTGTGTGTGTGAGAACAGGGCACATCTGTGTGTGTGTGAGAACAGGGCACACATCTGTGTGTGTGTGAGAACAGGGCACATCTGTGTGTGTGTGAGAACAGGGCACATCTGTGTGTGTGAGAACAGGGCACACATCTGTGTGTGTGTGAGAACAGGGCACACATCTGTGTGAGAACAGGGCACATCTGTGTGTGTGAGAACAGGGCACACATCTGTGTGTGTGTGTGAGAACAGGGCACATCTGTGTGTGAGAACAGGGCACACATCTGTGTGTGTGTGTGAGAGAACAGGGCACATCTGTGTGTGTGAGAACAGGGCACACATCTGTGTCTGTGAGAACAGGGCACATCTGTGTGTGTGAGAACGGCACATCTGTGTGTTTGAGAACAGGGCACACATCTGTGTGTGTGAGAACAGGGCACAGCTGTGTGTGTGTGAGAACAGGGCACATCTGTGTGTGTGAGAACAGGGCACACATCTGTGTGTGTGAGAACAGGGCACACATCTGTGTGTGTGTGTGAGAACAGGGCACAGCTGTGTGTGTGTGAGAACAGGGCACATCTGTGTGTGTGAAAACAGGGCACACATCTGTGTGTGTGTGAGAACAGGGCACATCTGTGTGTGTGAGAACAGGGCACACATCTGTGTGTGTGTGTGAGAACAGGGCACACATCTGTGTGTGTGTGTGAGAACAGGGCACATCTGTGTGTGTGAGAACAGGGCACACCTCTATGTGTGTGAGAACAGGGCACATCTGTGTGTGTGAGAACAGGGCACACATCTGTGTGTGTGAGAACAGGGCACATCTGTGTGTGTGAGAACAGGGCACATCTGTGTCTGTGAGAACAGGGCACACAGCTGTGTGTGTGTGTGAGAACAGGGCACATCTGTGTGTGTGTGAGAACAGGGCACACAGCTGTGTGTGTGTGTGAGAACAGGGCACATCTGTGTGTGTGTGAGAACAGGGCACACAGCTGTGTGTGTGTGTGAGAACAGGGCACATCTGTGTGTGAGAACAGGGCACACATCTGTGTGTGTGAGAACAGGGCACATCTGTGTGTGTGTGTGAGAACAGGGCACATCTGTGTGTGTGAGAACAGGGCACATCTGTGTGTGAGAACAGGGCACACAGCTGTGTGTGTGTGTGAGAACAGGGCACACATCTGTGTGTGTGTGTGAGAACAGGGCACATCTGTGTGTGTGTGAGAACAGGGCACACATCTGTGTGTGTGTGTGAGAACAGGGCACACATCTGTGTGTGTGTGTGAGAACAGGGCACACATCTGTGTGTGTGTGTGAGAACAGGGCACATCTGTGTGTGAGAACAGGGCACACATCTGTGTCTGTGAGAACAGGGCACATCTGTGTGTGAGAACAGGGCACATCTGTGTCTGTGAGAACAGGGCACACAGCTGTGTGTGTGTGTGAGAACAGGGCACAGCTGTGTGTGTGTGAGAACAGGGCACACAGCTGTGTGTGAGAACAGGGCACATCTGTGTGTGAGAACAGGGCACACATCTGTGTGTGTGTGTGAGAACAGGGCACAGCTGTGTGTGTGAGAACAGGGCACACAGCTGTGTGTGAGAACAGGGCACACATCTGTGTGTGTGAGAACAGGGCACATCTGTGTGTGTGAGAACAGGGCACACCTCTATGTGTGTGAGAACAGGGCACATCTGTGTGTGTGTGTGAGAACAGGGCACACAGCTGTGTGTGTGAGAACAGGGCACACATCTGTGTGTGTGTGAGAACAGGGCACACAGCTGTGTGTGTGAGAACAGGGCACACATCTGTGTGTGTGTGAGAACAGGGCACACATCTGTGTGTGTGAGAACAGGGCACACATCTGTGAGAACACAGCTGTGTGTACACTACACATCTCAGCAGGCCCTGCCAGGGCAAACAGAGCACTGCCAGGTCAAACAGACACTGGAATTCAGCACTCCTGGTTTTTCTGTCCAAAATTCCCAGCTGCAGCATCCTCTAAGGCAGAGCAGTGAGGTTTGTCCACCTTGACTGTCTCTGCTCCTCCTCTGGGCAAAGCCAGGCTGGACAGGTGGGCAGAGGGGTGGACTGAGAGCTGGCTGACCCCAGGGGCACAGGGTCAGGCTGGGTTGTGTCACTGCTGTCCCCAAGGCTCTGCTGGCCCAGTGTTGTGTCGCTTACCCATCAATGACTGGCTGAGGAGCAGCCACCACCCCTGAGGGCTCTGCTGCCCTCCCAAAGGGGCTGGGCAGGGGGAGAGATGGGCAAAGAACTGCCTGAAATTATCCAGGACAAATTCAGGATCCTGCACCCAGGGAGGAACAGCCCATGGAGCAGCACAGGCTGGGGGGATCAGCTGGGGGGAAGGATCTGGGGGTTCTGGGGGATGAGGAGCTGCCCCTGGGCCAGCAGAGTGTCCTGGGGACACTCAGAGACCACACAGGGGACGGAATCTCCTCCCTGGGGACATTCCAGAGCTGTCTGGACATTCCTGTGCCCTGGGGTGGAGCAAGGAGGGGGCACCAGTGACCCTCTGTAGTCACTTCCATCCTGTGATCAAGCATTAATTTATGTGACAACAACAACAACAAAACACCCATAAATCTCATCTTTTAATTGTGCTGAAGGAACCCCAATGATTTTCACCATATTTGACAGAAAATTATCATACTAACAAATCTCCAGTGATAAAAAAAAGGCACAAGAACAGTTAAAAATGACAATGGGTACAGCTCAGACAGGACAGGGCAAGGAGAGGGTGGACACAGAACTGATGGTGAGACGTGAGAAAACCTCTGATAAAATCCAAATTTTCCCTACAAACATTTCTTGGTGAGTCCAGCAGTGAGGGAGGGGCTGGTGGTGGCACCTCTGTCCCCTCTGTCCCCACACTGGACACAGGACAGTCCCTGCCAGCAGAGAGTGGCACAGCTCCCCCAGCCCCACCACCCACCTGGGGAGGGTTTTACACCTCGGTTTTACTGCACAGACAAATCACAGCAAAAAATAAACTGATTTTTTTTTTCCTACACACTCCACAATGTCCCCATAACACATAAATTATTTTATGTAACTGGGTCAGATTTTCTGCCCAATGGGGTCTGAGGTCCTTTGTGTCAAACTGATTCTCCAACAAACTCCAGGCACAGGATTTTGTTGGTTCTGCAAAAGATTCTTCATGATTATCTAAAATTATTCTGAATTTTCAATTATTAAAAAAAAAAAAATCACATTCCAGAAATATTACAGATGCTCGGGAACACAAAACTAAAGACTCAAAGCATCATGTGCTTGTCATAAAAAAATGAGGTTTTACCTCTCCTTAACCATGTTTCAATTGCATTTCAAATATACATAAAATTTACTCCTTTAAGTAAAAAAATCAGATATAAAAAAATTGGACCCAAGTTCAACAAAATGTTTCCTATCTGCATGGGGAATATTTAGATTATGTGGGAGCTGGACTAAGTGCTGTCAGAGCTGGGACTCAAATATTGAAGCAGTAATTTTTTACCTCAATGGAAATTTGGTTCTCTGTCCAAGGCTGAACTATTTGATGAATTTGCACATAAAAATATCATTATGCCTTAGCTTATAACATCTCTAAAAAATAAAATAGGTACTAATTATGCCATGAACTAAATATATATATATATTAAATATTTGCCATTTTATCTAAGCAGAGGCCTTGCTTTTAGCACTGCAATGATCTCAAAAAAAAAAAAAAAAAAAAAAAAAAAAAAAAAAAAAAAAAAGCAAGGCTCAGAATTATTTCCACTCCAGATAGAATTTGACTGAAATTACAAAGACCAGGTTGATTTTCACAGCAGCAGCTGATCCTCCAAAGGCTTATGGAGATGACGACCTGGTGTAATTAATTTTTGGGATTTAACGAGGTCATTCCCAGTGCAAAACCTGAACTCCAGACAGGATTCCTCTTGTCTGGGCCAGCAGGGAATTGCAAACCCTTTTGGTGTGGAGAAATGCACCAATATTGGAGTGACACCAACATTGGAGTCCCAGAGCATCATCCCACACCAGGCAGAACAATCTCAGTGAAAATAATAAAAAAAAAGTAATTTAAAAATGTCAATTATCTCAAACATTTAATCACTTCTCCAAAGCAGGTGGAGAAAAAACAACCCACAACAAGAGATAATGCCCTGAAATAGATTTTTGCCTGAAGAGTTTCACCCTCAGCTGGAGCTGGGACAGAGTTCCCCAAGCTCAGCACAAGGTTTTGGTCATGGATTGAACCCAGGAGGTTTTTTCCTGCCTGCAATTCTCATCTCTGCTCCTCAGCCCCACCAGCAGTGGGTTTTAACCTCTTGGCCAAAAGAAAAAGGCAGCAGAAATAACAGTGACAAAAGGGTGGCTGAGGTTTCTCCCAGGAGGGAGAACCTTCCATGGCTGGCCTGGCCAGGGCTGAGATTAAAATTAGACAAAAAATAAAGTACCCCAACCTCAGAAATCCCTGATTTTTACACTCGTGTCACACTCGCTGTGGGGAAAAGGCACAACCCCAAATCACAATAATGCCACAATAAAATCACCTCCAGGTTCATCTGTGCCTCCTGAGCAGCACAAACATCTCCACAAAGCCTCAAACCAGCCCCAAACCAGCTCCAGCTCTGGTTCTATCAGAGGACTGGAGGTTTTGGGGTGGTTTTACACTCACTTTACTCTTCAAGAGCTTTGGTTTTATCAAAAAAAAAAAAATCAGGAAAACTGAGCTGCAGGTCATGTGAAACAGCAGCACAAACAGCTCCTCCTGTTTACAGTCAATAGTCAGTGTCGTGCAGCAAAACACAGAAAAAAAAGCCCCAGGTTGGTCCTGCAGTGTTTGGAGCTCCAAGGGAAATCAGCATTATTAAATCTCAGCTTGGCAATGTCAGTGTAAACCCAAAATAAGCACCTCGTGCTTTTTGTGGACTGGAAATGGTTTTTGTGTCAAAACACTCAGACAAGTGAAATTGTTATTCTATTTCTTAGTGCAGCTGCCTAAGAGGAACTGACAGCACTCAGCCACAGCAGCAACACAGGAGGGGAAAAAAAAACCAAAAAAAACCAACCCCCCCAAAAAAAACCCCCAAAAAAACCCCCAAAAACCAAAACCAACCAAACAAAAGCCAAAAAAACCCAAAACAAAACAAAAAAAACCCAAAAAAACAAAAAAACAAACAAACAAAAGCCAAAAAACCCCCAAAAAACAAAAAACCAAAAAAAACCAAAAACAAAACAAAACAAACAAAAAACCAAACAAATAAAAACCCCAAACAACAAAACAAAACACAAAAAAACAACAAAAAACCCCCCAAAAACCAAAAACAAAAAAAGCCAAAAAAACCCCAAAAAACCCCAAAAAACCCCAAAAAACCCCAAAAAACCAAAAAAAACCCCAAAAAAAACCCCAAGCAAACCCAAACCAAAAAAAAAAAAAAAGAAAATATAAAAAAAGGAAAAAACCAGAGCAAACCAGAGGCTGATGTTCAGCACCAGAGTCCTAAAGAACATTTATAGAACAGCTGAGACTGAGAGTGTTCATTTCCATAAGGCTCTGTTGTTGTCATTAATGAACGTGCTAATGATCTCTTCATTCCTCATTTAGACTGGTAATTGCTGATTTAGGAGGTTTGGGGAATAGAGTTGAAGTGATTTACAGCAGCTTCCAGGCTGGCCTGGGGTTCTGAAGGATTCACCTGGGAGGAACATCTCAGCTCCAGGATGATGAATAACCCAAACCTGATCCTTCTGAGGGTCCCTCTTCCCATTGTTTACAAATTTAGGGGATGAGGGAAGGCACAGGGAGCAGTGAGATTTCCCCTTAAAAATCCTCCTGATCATTTAAAGGAGTAGAAGGCAGGAGAGCCCTTTCCAGGACAGGAATATCAAAAAAAAAAAAGCATAAATGGATAAAAAACCATAAATTCAGCTGCTGCATCCATCACACAGCAGTGAAATATAGAAATACATGGAATTTCCAGGACAGGAACATCACAAAAGCATAAAAGGATAAAAAAACATAAATTCAGCTGCTGCATCCATCACACAGCAGTGAAATATAGAAATACATGGAATTCTTTTATTTAAAAAAATGCTGCAGAGGAAAAGTTCCCAATCAGTGATCCCCAATTCCTAAAGATAAAATTGAATTGCTTTAAAGGCTCCAGAAACAAATGCAAGCAAAATGTGCAGTGGGCTCAAATCAGATTCCTGTCACTGCTAAAAAACTATTCCAGGCCTAAAAAAAAAAAAAAAAAGAGGGTTGAGACCCACTGTTGTAAGAAATTCCAGCCATAACAAGCTTTAATCTCCAGTTAATTCCCAAGAACTCCCTATTGCACTGGCATTTCTTTCAGTTCTATTTTAGCATGAATTAATAGATACTTATTTTATGCTATGACCCTTGGATGTTATTTTAAACAACATTAAAAGTATTTCTTTTGGTTGCCTGGCTGCTTTTTTGCTGTTGCATTTTAATAGTTTCTTGTGTTTTGAATTTGGAGTCTGAACAAACAGCCCCGAGGCCAAATGCAACGTGCTCCAGGTAATCTTCAGCACATCTTTTAGATATAATCTAATTTAATTACATGAAAAAAAAAAAAATATATCATTTTATGGCTGTTTTTATTGTGTTTTTATGTAAATGAACACCCAGGAGACATAAATACACATGCCACTAGTTGTGGGAAGTGGGTCCTTTTTGGAGTTATTGCTGTAGGAATGGATTTGCAAAACCATCTTTTAATAAAGAAAGGTTTGGAATTCTGTTACACAAACCTGTGCATGGTCATAAGTGAAAAAAAAAAAAAAAAATCTCCACCTGGGCAGCATGGAAAGAACATGGGAGAGAGGAAAGAATCACCCAGAGCAGTTTTTATTTTTGATTTTGACCACTTTTGGGTGACCTGCCCTGACCACCTCCTTCCTCCTCTCCTGTGTCCTGCCCATTTCCCAGGACAAAGAGATGAGAACAGCAGCTGCAGGAATATTTGCAATAACACTAAAAACCGCATTTGCAACAACAACAACAACAAAAAAAATCCATTTGCAACAACCAAGTGCTGTTTGTCACCAGCATTTTCAGTGTTTCTAGCACTGCTCTGCCCTCTGGGCAAACAGGAGTTAAAAATTGGTATTTCAAACCTTCATCGAGGTTTCTGTTCAAAGTTCCAGAGATTTTTTTCTGATGCTGTGAATGAACTGTGCTGCAAAGGGAGTCCCCCAGGTCATGGCACTGCCACCACTGTGGGGACAAATCTTCCCACTCAGGGGCTCCACACAAAACACAGATTTGGTTAAAAACTGAAATAAAACCTAAAAATACAACCCTGCTCACTGATTTTACACAGCTCAGCCCAATCCTCTCTGGCAGTGCCAATTCAGGGATTTACAGCTCCCCAAAGTGCACAGAGGATCCTCAGCCCAGGATGAAAATCTCCATGCAGGAAGAAGGTTGTGGCAGCAAAGGAGAAATTCAGCAGAATTTGGGATTCACAAACAAACCTCAAGGCTGAGCAATATTTGTGGGGTTTGAACTCTGCAGGAATTTCTCAGTGGCACACAGAGGGTTCTTTTCCTCACCAGTGACAGCTCTAGGATGTGGGATGGGTTGAGATCAGTGAGGTTTTCCTTTTTCAAGCTGTGCTACAGCCACTCCTCACCTCTCCTGGCACTTCTGTGCTGCTCTGGTGTTCCTAAAAACTGCAATAAGTTCAGTGAACACAAAAAGGACTCATCTTCCTGCTGCCTCATCCTTCTCTGAGGCTCCCAGAGTGAAGTGATCCACGACATTCAGCTTTCACAGAAAGAAGAGAATAGTTATTGGTCCTTGCTCAGAAAAAAAAAACAAAAAAACCCCAACAAAACCAAAAAAACCCCAACAAAACAGTTCAAACTGAAGACATCTTTCTATTCAGTAAACATTGCACAATTCATATGGGATTTTATGCCTCCTTTGGCTTCTGACTGATTATTTTTGAATTGTTAAGGATGAGAATGTTGTCTGTACACAGCACCTTTCCCTTTTAAAAGCTGTGAAGCACCTGAAATTCAGATTGTAAACTCCTCTGGGAGGAAGGCACAGCTCTTCCAGGGGTGTGTGCTGTGTATAGCTGGAATTAAAAAAGGAAAAGCTGTTAATCTCCCAATTCTGCCTTCACAATTGTATTTTACTGCTGTGAGAAAAGAGAATCTCTTCCTACCCTTCTATTTTAGCATGAAGAGCAGGGATGAAGAGAGTCCTCTGCACTCCTCACTTCCACATAATTTAAAAGCAAAGTAAAAAGCTCTATTTACACTGACCTGGTTAAGGAAAAAAAAAGTTCAGGAAAGAGTTTTCCTGGCCCCTTTTCCAATGGTCTGTTCCAATGCACTCACATTGCATAAAGTCCAGGACAGAGCAAATTTATAGACAATAAATTCATGCACAAAGTCTGTGACATGACCCAATTTGGGCAGATGTTGGATAATCTATTTATCCCTTTTCACTTTGGTGCCTGTGATTCTCTTTGCCTGGTACAAAGATCTGCCTAGAATGGACTTTTTTTTTTTTTTGGTTAAAATTAAAGAACTAGATACTTCCCATATCTAATATTCACAATTCTAAAGAATTCCTAAATATTAGGAAAACAGTTGACTGACCATAAGAATGAACCAGACTGCTAAAGAGTCATCTATGAAGAGAAAAAAATTCATTAAAATCAAGTGGAGAGGCAGCATTTCCATGGGCACAGGCAGGTCAGGGCCTGTGGAGAAATGAGATAACCATGCCCTTGTGGCCTGGCTGAATTAGGAGGCAGTGCCAAAACCTCTGGAGGTGAGAGGTGCTTGGCTAGAAGATATTCATTAAGATATTTTCCTGCATGTTTAGATTTGATTTCTCTATCTGAGATTCAGGGAAAATCAAACAGTGCCCACGAAAGCCAGAGCAAACAGTCCCTGGCAGCAATTCCCTGGCAAACAAGGGCGTGGTGATGGAAATCAATGCCAGGATGAGGGATGGGAAAGGAGTTGCCTCACTCTTCAGCTGGACAGGACGTCCAGACTGCCCCAAAATCCCACCCCATCCACAAGGGCAGGGTTGCAAAAGAGATTTAATCACAACTTTAGAGTGGAACTGAGACGCAGAAAGCTCCAGAGGGGAGAACACGAGATGAACAACCCTACGCAAACCCCAGATTTGCAGATTGGCCACGATCAAGTTGAGAACTGCCTTCATTCAGTCCCTCCTATGGGATCTCTCCCCCTGGCAGGTAAATCCAGAGGGATTGCAGAGTACCAGAGTGCTGCCCTGCTCTCTGAGCACACACACACACACACACACACCCATTGCACAGACACACAGACACGTTCGCCCAGGGCTTTGTTCCAATCTCCTGTCTTTCCCAGCTAGTTCTTGGAAGCACCCTGCGTGCCCAGGGCGAAGTCCACGGCCTGGTGCACGCTGTGGAAGAGCAGGTGGTCCTCCCCCTGTTTGAAGAACTCCCCTCGGAGCAGGGAGCTCCTGACAGAAGGGTTGCACTGGGCCAGCAGCACCTGCACCCCAATGTCCCCGTAGTCCTTGCAGACCTCCTTGAGCGTGCGGATCCCGGCCGTGTCCAGGAACTGCACAGCGCAGCAGTCGATCACTATGGTGTGAAACCCCACAGCTTCCAGCCCCAAATCCACGGGGATGCTGCTCTGCTTGTCCCCAGACCCTCCCTCCTTCTCCCTGAGCATCCTTTTCTCCGCTTTCTTCTTGGCCGCCTTCACCCACTCGGGGTTGACCTCGGTTTGCTTGTAGAGGGAGGATTTGAAGCACTCCTTGTTGATGTAGTAGAGAGGGGCTTCAAATCGGAACACCACGACCCCAGGCTTGGTCTGCAGGTTCTTGTAGGCAGACAGGGACTCGTAGGTCTCCGACTCGGCCACCCAGCCCAGCAGCGGCGCCTCGGGGCGCTGCGTGCGGAAGATGACGCAGAGCATGGAGAAGCAGACCCCCACCAGCAGCCCGATCTCAGTGCTGACCAGCGCCGTGGCCGCCATGGTGACCCCCCAGATGACCGTGTCCACCCTGCTCAGGTGCCACATCTTGGGCAGGTCGCGGAACTTGCGCAGGGCTCCGCGGAGGTTGACGATGGTGATGACGGCCAGGACGCATTTCTGCAGGGAGAAGAACAACGGCGCGATCACCAGCAGGACCAGGAGGATCACCAGGCTGGTCACCAGGCCGGACATTTGGGTCCTGCAGCCCGTGGATTCCTTGACCAAGGTCTTGGCAAGGGCTGCGCTGGTGGTGAAGCAGTGGAAGAAGGCGGGGATGATGTTGCAGAAGCCAATGGCGTACATCTCCTGGTTGGCCCGCACAGAGTAGCCGTGCTTCTTGGCAAACATCTCCGAGAGGGACACGGTGATGGCAAAGCCGATGATGGCGATGGGGATGGCGTCCAGAGCCACGTTGGGAATCAGGCTCCAGTCTGGAGGGCGCGGGGGCAGAAACCCAGTGGGGATGTGGCCAGAAATGCTGGAGCCATAGGTCTCTCTCAGCTTCCCAAAGTGAGAGGCCAGAGTGGCTGCCACAACCACAAAGAGCTCCACTGGAACAGGAGCCTTGAGCTTGGATTTGAAGCGCTCGTTGAGCTCTTTGGCTGGGACGAGCACCAGGAAGCACAGGAAGCTGGTGATGAGGTCGCAGATGTTGGTCCTGTGGATGTTGCTGAAGATGTTTATCCAGGTGGTGATGAGGGATCCAACACCTCCACTCCGGGGAATGTCCAGGCCCAGCAGGTACTTGACTTGTGAGGTGAGGACAGTGATGGAGGCCCCAGTGACAAACCCACTCAGCAGAGAATCCGACAGGTACACGGACACAAAGCCCACTTGGAAGAAACCCATGGCCACCTGCAAGGAATCGACCACACACAACGTGTCAGGACATAAATCCCACAGATTAAAAAAAAACAACATTGTGCATGTCCCTGGAGGATGAGACATGGTCTGAGCAGGGAGAAAAGTCTCCAGTATTCAAACCAGGCTTTTTTGAGGGTTTTCATCCCCTGAAGAAACGTTTATTGTTTGCTCTGCTAATTACCCTGGTGGGGAAAAAAAGAAAAAAAAAGAAAACATAGGAAAAAAACTCCACCACATTTAAAATACTGTCTGCTTTTGTCGTTTCTCTTTCGGTTTCTCTAAACTCTGTGAACTTTGCAAAGATCTAAAACGTTTATGGTGGTTTTTGTCTGCCTTATACTGGAGTTCAGAGCCTGCAATAAAACCACAGTTTGTGGGGTAACAACTGTCCTTTGCACTGCAGAAAGTTTGGTGCCTCTGATACAGAAACTCTGTGACCTGCAAACTCCTCTGCTGTAGATCATAAAAACAGAGATAACTGGGAACTCCATGATAATCTCAAAGAGTTATTGAAGAGAAGGCAGGTTTGGGAACTTGGCCTGGCTGAAAATCAGCTCACAGCTCTCAAAAAAGCTCCTTTATAGCCTTGATAATTAATTCAGTGTTGTTCTAAGTGTAAAACATTAACATTAATTAGCTCACCTAGTTAGGCTGTATTAACTGGTGTGAGAAGATTTGCTTTTTATGATTTGACTGTAAAGAATATGTGGTTGGGGTTGAAAAAAATAAATTTGAGGGTGTTGGCCTGTAGAGAATATGCCTAATATTCACAGGGACTGAAGATAAACTGATCTGATTTCTTCAGATAAGGAAACTTAATTTGTATTTGAACTTGCCAAGAATATTAAGTGCAATTCACAAGTCCAAAACTGCACCCATCCCCCAGGGATGAAAGATGAAACCCAAAAATTCTGGGAGGCCCAGAAGATTTCTGAAATAACTCAACATGAACTTGCAATACAAAAAGTTCCAGGTTGTGTCCAAAACCTGTATTTCAAAGTGTCACAAACAAGTTTTGTTCCCCTCCTAGATATTTTGTTTGGTTGTCACCCTGGACAGACGAGAACAAATGAATGTGAACTCACAGACTCAAATACCACAGCTCTGCAGTACTGCTAAAAATAATCCCACTCTGGTTAATGTATAAGACTGTAAAAACAAGAATTAAAACCTGCTTTAATTTAGGCAAGCAGGGAGTTCTAGGAAATAAGTGTAGATATATAAATATAAAATATATTGTATCCTCTCAGTAGAATCCTTTCCATGCAAAACATTGTTTTGGCTTCAAATGGACAAACAGCAAATTTTTAAAAGCACATTTACAAATAAAAGGAAACTGGAAATACTTTTACTGTCCAAATTTTTCTTTGTTAGAGGCAGATGATACAAGACTGGGGTTAGGAGCTGATGCACCACCTTTTGGCCCCATAAAATGGGGTCTAATGCAAAAAAAAATAAACAGAGCTTCAGGCCACAGTGAGGAAGGTGATGAGCAGACCTTGAGAGATGGAGGTGCAGGTCCTTACAGTCCCCAAAAGAAAAAATGTGGAGGCAGGAAACGCTGGTAAAAAATGGGGAGCACTCCCCAAAAGAGAAGCAAAGAGAAGCAATACAGGCAGAAAAAGATGTTAAAAAATGGGGAGCACTCCCCAAAAGGGAAGCAAAGAGAAGCAATGGAGACAGGAAAAAAAAAAGTGGGGAGCACCCCCCAAAAGAGAAGCAATACAGGCAAAAAATGCTGTTAAAAAACGAGGAGCACTCCCCAAAAGAGCAGCAATGCAGGCAGGAAAAGCTGTTATAAAGTGGTGAGAGCACCCAGAGGAGTTTCCTGCACCGCGGTGACCTCCAGCCCTGAGGCACTGAACCAGGAGGATACGTGCCAGCCCAGCAGGATGGGGACAATCCCCTGCAGAAGAATGACAACAATTTGCACGGCACACCTTGTCTGTCCACCTCCCCTCACCTGGTAAACTCCAGAGATGAAGGTCATGGTGGCAGCCACGGCCATGGCGTAGCAGCCTTTGTCACAGAGCGGCGTCGTCCCGTTGCCGGTGACATTCCCGTCCCCTCCGGGGGCTGGCAGGGCACTGAACACGGCTGGATCTGGGTCAAAGCCAGCTCTCTCCACCTCCCGATCCACCACCTGCCCCACCATCAGGCAAACCACCCCGAAGATGCTGACGGAGATGTGGCGGGAGGTGCCGAAGATGCAGTAGATGATGCAGGAGAAGAAGGAGGTGTAAAGGCCATAAATGGGCTCCAGCCCCGCCAAGAGGGAGTAGGCAATGGACTGTGGGACCAGCAGCACCCCCACGATCACCCCAGACATCACATCCCCCAGCAGATCCTCCCTCAGGTTGTATTTAGGAAGCCACTGTAAGATGGGGAAAAACCCCAAAACGCAATCTTTCATTTTGGCCGGGGTGCAGCTGCAGGTTTTCTTTGCTTGTTTAAGCAGCAGAGCTTTCATGTTGCTCTTCTTCTCTTGGGGTTCCAGGAACATTCTGTGGTGAAAACTGCACTTGGTGTCATCTCCCTCTGGCCCTTCGGTCACTGCGTGGATATTGTTGGTCTCTGTCATTGCTGCCATGGCCAGGGCTCACTAAAAACACAAAGAAAGGCCATTAAACCAAAAATGAATGTACAGTTTGAACACAGCATTTATGCAAAGCAAGGGCTGAAACTCTCAGTTCAGCAGAGTTAAAGCAATTTCCAAGCAAACTGGGAATGAGCCCCCTCACTGTGTATCCCTGCGAAGGAAGGAATGACTTTATGACTTTTCCAAGGAGGGAAGTTGATATTCCTGTGGAATACACCTGCTGCTGGCAGGGTTGGGAAAGGGACAGGAATGCAGCAGCACTGCCTTTCTGGGAGGTTTGCTTTAAAAAAATCTCTGTCTGCAGCCTGTTCCACCTTGCAAAGCCAGTCAGAGTGTTTATTGTAGTGCCACAGCCACTCCAGTTCAGCTGCTGAAAATTAACTGCAAGTGGGACAATTCCAGCAAAGCACAGCTCGGTCTACAACTCTCGTGAGTTGTTTTTTGTTGTTTATTTATTTTATTTTTTTTCTAATGCAGTGATTTCGCCTGCCAAATACTGTAAAGGTCTGTTAGCTAAGAAGTGGCTTTTTTTACAGCCAATGACATGTTGCAAAGAAAAGCACTTCACGCTTTTGAAAAGCTGGTTTTACAAGGAAATGTCACACGATCAAAATAATGTACACAAGAGGAAAAACATATTAAAGGGCACAATGATAGGTAGGAGGGACACTTCTGCTCTAGTCCAAGCTGCCCACAGACAGTAAAACAGGGTGATTATACCAATTATTTAACACTGGGTTTACATTTATTGCCTGACTGGGAAAGAGCAAAGTCTTGATGAGACTGATGAAAGTTGAGCATACCAAGTGACTGCCAGCACGTAGACAGCTCTCCCACCTTCCAAAAACACCCAGAATTCTCCAGAAAACTCCTCAAGCCCCAATATCTGGTACAGTGAGGCCATTTAAACCAGAAACTCACTGGTCTGGGAGAAGAAACAGCAAGAGAACCCTGAGAAGTGTCACTGCCAGGGTGCAGCCCCAGAGCTCCAATGACAACATGGATTTTTGTGTGCTGCTCACGTCCTCTCTGTGCAGTGCAAACATCAGCCAGACTACTGCCCATGGAATGCTCACTGCTGAATTGATGGCCCAATTAATCCTCCAATCATCCTGAATTAATTGTCCCAATTAATAAATTGCTACTGGAACTGGCAGTGCTGAGGATGCCACTTGAGTCTGCCTCAGTGTGTGTTCACTTATTCAACATTTCACAAGTAGCTGCAGATACAGCTCTTACCACAGAACTGTGGGGTCACTGAGGTTGGAAAATCCCTCTTGAGATCATCCAGTCCAACCACTCCCAGCAGTGCCAAGGCCTCCCCTAACCCATATCCCCAGGTGCTACATCTACAAATCTCTTAAATCCCTCCAGGGATGGGGACTCCAGCACTTCCCTGGGCAGCCCTATTGGTACAGAAATATTTCCTAATTAAAACACTCAGTGCCACCATCCTTGCAGTGTGAGTTTCCCAAAGATATGGGAGGGAGAAGTGAGAGAGGTCACTTTGTGTGGTGCCTGCTGCCTTAGGACAGCCTGAACAGAAGAAACCCACGAGAGCAGGACCAACTACAGAATACAGATTCTAATATTTAGAATGGCTTCTTCAGAGACTTCTAGAACCAATTAGAAAGGAATTCCACCCAACTAATCCCACCTCCCATCGTGGTGTCCTTGTCTCTGGAGCTGCAGACGTGTCTAAAGCCAACACATGGATCTAACAGAAGATACCAGGGAGGAGTTTGTGTTTTATCTCCTGCTCCATGCTGGGACTCCCAAAGGTGTTTCCATCCACAGACCCAGACAGGGAGCATCTCTTTGTGGGTGAGCTCCTGGAGCCTCCCAAATAACCAAACCCAGCCCATCTTTGCTGGCTGTCCCTGAAAGGAGGGTTCCAAACAAAGCCCCCAAATCATGGACAGCCCAGGGATGGATTTTCTGTGTGATGGGGGCTGTGTTTTGTCCTGCTGTAACATCCCAGGATCACTGAGGTTGGAAAAGCCCTCCCAGCCCAGAGCACTGAGTGCCACCTCCAGAGCCACAGGAAAAATCAGGATCTTTACAGAAACTGCACTGCAAGAAGGGACATGCTCAAGATGACAGAGAGATCACACCTGGAGGAGACCCCCACCTCTACCTTGCATTTTTTTTCCAATCTCACCCACCTGTACAGGAGTGCAAAGTGTGCTCAGGGATGATTTACAGCTCTCCCAACCCCCCTGAATACACAGTGAGAATCAAGGGAGTATTACAAAAGCCCGTGTCAGCTCTGCTTTGCAAAAGCACATTTTGGAGCTATATTTGCTCAAGAAGAAGTTTTATTTGTTTTACCAGCACAGAGTTACAAATCAAAAGGCTTCAAACCCACCCAAAGCTCAGCCAATCAACACTGTAAAAGCTGAGGGGGAAAAAAAAAAATCAACCCAGACCACTTTTTATGTGCAGCAATGAGTTTGTTTTCTGAGATTTTAGTAAAGATTTCAGTAGTAAAAATCCTTCTGATTCCTTCTGTCCCTCCTCCAGGACTTGCAGGCAGCTCACTCAAACCTGGGGAATTTCCTTAAATGTGCCAAGACAAACCCCAGCCAGCTCAGTTTGGTGCTGCTGTGAAACATCTGCATGGGAGGGGGTGCCTGGGTTTCAGTCCTGCCCAGACAGTAGGAAAATGTTCTAAGTAAAAACCTTTTTGGCTCCAGAACTCTGAGCACATACTGGCTCTTTGTGCTCACTTGCATGACAGCTTTCTCTCCGTGGCATGAAAAGGACCTTTCACCACCCAGTCCCTGCCCCGTGGCATGTCAGGATAGTAGGAAATGACACAATTCCAACGCTCGTTTCTCCTTTTTCTGCCTCAAAGTGCTGCCCTGTATTAATTTTGTAACCGTTAGGCCAGGCTTGTCTAATAAAACTAGATTTTGTTCTTGAACATAAAAAATCTCCCAACCCTGAGAAAACCCCTTTGATTCATGCTTTGGACACTGATGGACATTCTGTACATTTAACTGGAAAAAGGAGCTGCTGTGGGTTTTATTCTGAAAGCTGCTATTCACACACAACCCAGAATTCACTTTTATCACCCATTGGGCCTTTCAGGGGGTGTCTCGTTGCCACAAACTTCACTTCAGATAAAAAAAAAAAAACCGACAGAGGAAATTTCCAGCGTCTGTTACCAACTGACTGCCATGAAATAAAGATGCAGGGAGGTCCTGCAGTTCTCTAATAGTCATCAGACCTCCAGACTATTTCTGGAGCCCATCTGGGCCCTTCTTTCTGATCCCAGGATGTGGCAGCATCTGCCTGGCTTCTGTTTTTGGGGGAGCACTACCTGCAGCCCAGGGATGGCTTGGACTTCTTTTGTCCAAGATCAGAGTCACCTTGAGAGTAAGAGAAAAAAATGGGTTGTGAAACTCACTCACCTGCTGAAATGACTAAAACAAGGTGAAACTTCAGGTGTGAGCATTTCAGAGTAGAAAGTAAATCAAAAGTATTCTTTCTACAACACCCAACTCAGTTTTCCTTATTTTTCTGCATCTAAGTTATCACTGTGTGTGATCACCCCTCACCATCATGTAGTCCTTGCTAGACAGGAGAATTTAAACACACTGAAAACTAATGCATAAATCCTTAATCTAAAAAGACATGAACAATTTCTCCAATTTCTGGAGAGTTGTAAAGGAGAAGCAGAATCAGAAATGCAAATTCCACACAAACTGAACCAGAGCTGGGCCCTTAGAAAATGCCCCCCCCCAAGAATATAACAGGAAAGCAGATCACAGCATTTTGACAACTAAATCTTTGACCTTTCTCTTGTCGGACAACGGCCTTTTTCAAATAATGTCTTTACTGTTGTGGAGCAACAAGGAAATTCAATATTACCACGATAACACCCAGATAAGCACTGGAACAACACTGCCTGCACCTGGGAATTTGACTAAATCCTTCATATCCTCCTGCAAAACATCCCAGCCACAAACAGTGACTTCCACAAAGGGCTGAAAATAACATGAATAATAAAAACCACATGTTTAAGGGAACACATGTGGAAACAGAGCTGCCTCACTTTTTGGCACAACAACCAGCAGCCGTCCACTCATATGGGAAAAACCTGCAAAGCCGGACAATAAAACCTCATTTTTATAAAATGTGGGATTTGCTCCTGATCCAAATATGGGATCTCCTGTTTTCTCCGGAGCAGCAGCCTCCAGCATTTTTTTGGGGAAGATCTCATAGAATGTGGCTCTCTGCTGGCAGGCAGATATTCCAGGGGAGTTTTGGCAGCTCCCAAGGGCAGTTTAGTGTGTTCCCTGCCCTGCCCTGGATGAACAAATCCCTCCAGCAGGACCCATCCCACCCGCATTTCTTAGGGAGAGTTTACTAAAAGGCCCTTTCAGCAAATTATTCCGGTGTTAGGGCCTTTCCCCAATCTTTTCTGTTAGCAGGGAAAGGTGGGAGGCTGAGGATGGGCTGAGGAAGAGCTGCCCAAGGGAATTTGCGGGCTCAGCCCAGGGCATTCCTCCCAGCACAGCTCCATCCCCAGGGATGGAGAGACCGCCCTGTCCCAATGGAAACCCACCGGCACCGCGCTGGGTAACGCTGTGTTTCAATTAACAAAACGTAATAAAATTAATAAAAACCTCCAAGGAGAACCCCGCCGCACCTCCTAAAACTGCGGGGTTTTGCCGAGCGCTTTGGAATTTACATTCACTTGTCCCGCCAAGGCGAAAAGGGAAGCGAGAGCAACAATTGAGTTTTTAAGGCAACATTCACTTTCACCCTGGGGGTCCTCGCTGCCTTCCTGCCCAGCTTCCCCTTATGGATTCCATGAGTGTTTTTCTCTCCTCTCCTCCTGCTCTGGAGGGCTGGACCCCCCTCCTGCCCGCTCCCTTCCCTCGGCACTCACCGCCCGCGGCTCCCCGGCGGACAGACGGACAGACAGACAGACAGACAGACAGACGGAGGGACAGACGGAAGAAGCGCCCGCCCCGGGCAGCACCGCCCCGCTCCGGGCAGAGCCGCGCCCCTTCCAGCCCCGGCCCGGGTCACTTCCGAATTGATTCTCCGTGTGCTGTTCCTGCTCCTTTACTTGCCAATCAACCCTTTGAAATCACAGAATTACAGGACTGGAAGAGACCTCCAGGATCATCGACTCCAATAGACCTGACACCTCAACTAAACCCTGGCACTGAGTGTCACATCCAGTCTGTCCTTAAACACCTCCAGGGATGGGGACTCCATCACCTCCCCAGGCAAACCATTCCAGCACTTTATCACCCATTCTGTAAAATGCTTTTTTTCCTAATATCCAACCTGTATTTCCCTTGGCACAGCTTAAACCTGTGTCCTCTCCTTCTGTCAGTTCCTGCCTGGAGAAAGAAAGTGTAGGGTTGATAATGAGAGGTGAAGTGAGATTAAACTTTGTGCAGGTGAGGGAGTGTGACACTCTCTGGCCCCTTTTTGCTCCAGGATACCATTGGGATTCCTTAGAAAGCTGGATGAAGGATCCTTGGCCATGTGGGTATTTAAAATCCCAGATTTCTGTTGAGTGCTCTGCTCTTATCTCTGGGCTGGAGGTTCAAGGTTGGAGGGTCATGCCCAGCCCTGTCTGCCTTCCCTTCCCTTCCCTGCTGCACAGAAAAGCAGACATTTCATCTGAAGTCAAACATTGCCCAATATTTGCACTCCAGGTGGAGCCTTGAGCTGTCAGAAAACCCCATCAATGCACGGTTGGAGCAAATGCAGCCAACTTCAAGCCTGCAGAATTCATGCTCTTGTCTTTCAGTGTTAAGCAAATGCTGTAAATCTTACTGCAGAAATGCTGGATATTCCCATTGAAAACATTTACCCTTCTCCATGAGGGTTTATTAGATGTCATGGTAACCAGAACAGACAATTGCAATGGAAATAGAAGAGCTCCCTCCTTTTTCCCTGACTGTCCATTGTCAAAAACATCAGTGGCTGACTTCCCAATCCCTTTAGGGACTTCCACGGGAGTTTTAATTGAGTTTGAAGTATATGGTGACTCCAAGACAACCAGAGCAAATCCTTGGGAGGAGTGACATCTATGACAAAAGTGTTCAAAGCCTTTTGTTTAGGGACTCTGCAGAATCCTAATAAGAAATCACAAACCCAAGAAATGGTATTCCAGCATCTTTATTCTTGTTCTAGAAGCACAGGCTGTGGAAAAAAAACTTGGATCATCCAATACATCATGTCTTCATGGAAGAAACAGGGAAATAATATCTTCTTGGAACATGATATTGAAAGAAAAAAATCCCAAGCATTATTATTTTTCTGGATCTAAAATATATTGGCCTTCTTTTTCTTATTACTTTTAGACTGATCCTCTAAAAAATGGATGGAAACAATCCAAGCAATTATTTAAGATAATTAAATCATTTCACTTCCAACTGCTTTCCTCTTCTTGAGGTATATTAAGCTTTATGGTTAATATATTTCTGTGCTGAGGGAACCTTTGGCCTTGGAGAAATGTGCCTCTGGGCTCCTCACGCTCCAGAATCTCCTGCCAAGGCCCTGGGGTTTGCTGACACACAAATGCCAGCGTGTGCCATCTGCCCATCCCATCAGCCTGCCTGGCAAACCTGCAGCTTCCCCAGGTCACCACATCATCTGTGGAATATCAAATCTCCAAAGAACCAGTTGGTCAGACTGCAAAATAATGCTGGAAATGGCTTTATTACGCTGAGCAGGTACTCCTGAGCAGCCCTGGGAGCCCTTCCTCCTTGCCTTTTGCCCAGCAGCTCCTGTCCAGTGCCCTGGTACCGCCTGGCACATTGCTCTGCCTGTGGTGGTGTTATCAGCCCTCTGGCCATAAACCCCACAGGCAGAGACTCTTCCCAGTCTTTCCCAGCTCCCAGCTTAGTGTTATCACTCAGCAGATAAAGGAAGCCTGTGATTTCCCCAAGCTGTTTTGTGCCATCTGGCTCCCAGCCTTCAGTCCCGTCCTCCTGGCACCTCCCTGCCCAGTGCCCTGGTCCTGCTGGTGCAGCTCCGTGGGAGGATGGCTGGGTTGTGCTGAGAGTGCTTAAAAAGGAGTTATTTTCTCTCCTTGCCCTTCCCTCCCTCGCAGTGCACTGAGATTCAGGCCTGAATTTGCACATTGTTGCATTGAGTTTGGGGATGGAGAATGGGATGGGAACTGCCTGGTTCCCATCTGTGAGTTCTGTCAGAGCTGGGACAAACCTTCCTCCTCACCCTGACCTGCTGGGCTTGGAGGGCCCTCATTAATGTCACACACACAGAGAGATCTATGTGTGGCAGCTCTGACTTACTTAGAAAACCCATCAGACTAAGTAACGGAAACAGGCCCATCCTAATGCTTGAAATGCATTTAATTTAATTCAGTCACATCATTCAATGCTTGGCAAAACCAAAAAAGAAGAGCTAAAATGAGCTGCTTTTAAAGGCTTCCATCAAGGATGAGACAAATGCCAAGTAAAAATTGAGTGGTTGGAGGGGAGAGGGCGTAATACAAAAGGAAAGATGCAATGAATCAGAGTTCTTAGATAATCAAAATAATTAAGCCATAAAAATATCAAAAAGAAATAATCTCTGTCCACATCTCAGGAGAATTATACTGCAATCAAGAAAGAGTGGTCTGCACAAACATCTGTGCAGAATTGCTGCACTCTCAGTGTGTCACAGTCCAATGTTGTCACCTAGAGTCAAGAATTAATTAGGTGATAAAATTTTCAGAGTGTTGATGTGTGTTAGAAGGCTTAGTTAAATAATTGCTGGACTCAGTGAGTTTTCTCACCCTGCTTTCATCCAGCCTTTCAGCTCTTTGCTTCCTCAAGGCTAAGGCATGGAACATTAAAACAAATCACAAACTCCAAGGAGGCTCTTTGAAAACAAGCAAATGCATGAGAGAATTAAACTGCACCATCAACTTAGCATCTAACTCACAAATCCCACCTTCCCAGATGCTCCTTTTCAGCCAAAAGCTTTGTGAGCCTGCAGCAGGGTAATAAGAAATCCCACGTTTGAGTGAGGGTTGCTGTGTGCAGGGATTTGCAGCACTGCAGGAACTCTGCAGCAGCAGCACTGCCCTGCACTGGCTGCTCCCAGCTCCTTCAGCTGGCAGCCAGAGAGAAACCCAAGTGGGGAAAAGTGCTGAAGGACAGGCTCATCTCTTTTGCCTCATTTGAGTGGCTGAGAGAAGCTGCCCTTTGTGCCTTGCTGGCTGCCAGCAAGGAAGGAATATTTGCAAAGTCACCTTGAGCAACTGCTGAGCTCCCAAAATTTGGCCAGGAGCTTTTTGCTGTGCTGACAATTGATGGGTGCAGCAGAGCCAGGGCTGGGCACACAGCACAGCCTGGAGGGGCCATTTAAACCAGGAACAGAGATGCTCTAAATCTCAAATGGATTGCTGTGTTTGTTTTTAATCCCTGAAATCAGGTACGTGTTGATTATCACAAGTGACAGAACAGAGTTTGTAGCCACAAGTGCTCTGTAAAAGCACAGAGAACTTCAGCCTTGAGTTCCTGGTAGTCTGCCCACAAAAAATGCTCTCAACAGCTAATTCCTGGTGGTGGTAAGAAATCCTCCAGATTATGTGTATCTAAAGTCGTTTATTTGGTTATTCAGCTACATAGTGACAACAAAGTCACCACAAATCACCATAAAAAAATATAATTAGACCCATGAGGTGATACAGTCCACAGTTTGCAATGCAGCAGCAGTTGGAGACTTCGTTATGTTCATGTTAATTCTTAGAGTTACAAAAAAAATTTCATTTGTTACAGAATTGATTTGAATGCAAGGTAGGAGGGGAGACCAAAACACGTGGCGGGTTCTCATTATTAGAGGTAATTTTGGATAATATTTAAGTTTTTCTTTCCATCTCATCTCCGATGTCTCTTTATCATGTCTTTCTTATGTATGGGCTTGATATAATCTGATTTCATGAACACATTGTTGAAGTAATATCTGTCTTGTTTCTCCTCAACAATGCTTTTCTGCAGTAGGAATAAACAAGATGAAAAAATTTCACTTACTGTAAAATAAAGTAATATTTTATAACACATTTGACAAGTTGCTTCCAAGTAGAGCATTGCCTTGTCTCAGAAGAAAATATTTCTTTTCCCTGACCTGTTTTGAGTGACTGTCTGGTTCTGTATAGAGCACAGCCACTGATTGAGCTCACAAGACAAATAAATGGACATATAAACTGATTAAATAATATACCTCTAGATTTGCTCCAAAGTGGAGAAAAAAAGTAGTGAAGTGGTGAAAAAAGTAAGATTTTTCTTTTGAATTTATGAATTAAAAATAAAATAATTTTCAAACTGAACTTTAGTTGCAGCAATTAAAAGAATAATTTTAAAAAATCTTTTGTATTAACTTCTAAACAACATTTATTTTAAAAAGCTTGTGGAAAAGATGTCCTGCTGTGCCCAGCAGATACATGTTTGAGCACTGGACTAGTGCTAATTGCAGAGAAATTCTATTCACACATTTCCTGCAGCATTTGGATTTGTCTAGGGAACATTTTCAGGTACTGGGTTTGCTCCAGCTCTTGCCCAGCTGGTGGGAACCCCTCTGTGGTCTTTCCTTGGAACAGGCTCAGAGTTTTCCTGAGTGCTGAAGCAAAGCCAGTGTCTCCCTGAGGCTGAGGATAAATTATTTCCCTGGTGAGTTCCCAGAGATTTCTGCCCAGTGCAGATTTCAAGAGCTGTGCCCTGAGGCTGCACGCTCTGGCAAGGACAGGAGATACCTGCAACAAAATGCTGATGACATTGTTAGGTGGGAGATTTTCTCTGCAAGGCTCACTGCCTCAAGCCAGAGTCTTGAGGAATAAATGGTATTTTTGAACACTTATATTCTGGAGAGATATCAGTAGGTGAAGCCTCACTGTAAAGAAATGGTGTTCAGTGTTAGAGCCTTGTAAAACACAAATCACATCTTGTTAATAGCAAAATAGGAGATGTGAATAGATCTGATTCCCTTCTTTTAAGGTGAAGGACAGTCTTAGGCCTGAGACTCTGCTTAGGTCTCCTTGAAACTGAACCAGGAAAGTGTAGGACACACAGTCCTTAAATGAACAACTGGAGAAATTTTCAGGGAACATTTTTTAAGTAAAGAAAAGGATTTACCTGCTCCTTCTTTGCTTTGTTTAAGTTGGTGAGTTTCCCTAAAAAAAAAAAAAAAAAATGATTAATGGTTAACAAAGCTGGCAATGAATTCAAGTTTAGGGCTGGGTACTGTCCCCCTGGATCTCATGGTCAGAGATAAACCAGGAGGGGATGGGGCTGGGCAAACAGAGGCCATTTCCTGACAGCAGGACTGAGCACACAGAACTTGGGAAGCTGATGGGAGCAGGAAACTATATCAGAGAGAGGACAAACTGGCCTTAGGAGCAGACCTTGTCCTTGTTATCCACAGAAAGCTGTCCCCTGCCCCCTCCCCAGCTCTCTCAGGACCCCACAGCAGCCCCTCACACCCCGATGGAAGGAGCTGGGATTGGGGTTGGGGCTGCTCACCCCTCACGTCCTCCAGCAGAGAGTCCAGCTGTGACAGCAGCTGCTTTTCCACCCTTTCGTACTGGGCAACGATCCTCCAATCTGGCTCCACTTCCTCCACTTCCACAGTCTCAGTGTCCAGATCCAGACTCGCAATCCTAGGGCACAGAGAGTCATTGCACCAAGGAAAACCACCCAGCAGGCAGAGGTAACACAATTCTTCACTAGGACACAGCCTGCAAAGAGGAGAGTGCTTTGGCAACATGAATTACTGGGTTAACAGCCCCTTGTGAAGGCTGAATTCCAATTGTTACATTCTGTAATTTATTTGGCGATGCCTTTCCCTTACCAACCTGCACTGGAACTTTCAAATGCTGATAATGAGAGAGGAGGAGTTGTTTTGATTATCCTCATGTGTGAACACGGCCTTGACTTGCTGCAGGCAGGCTTTTACTGTTATAGCAATGACAGAACAAGAATGCCAAACATATTAAATGGTATCCAGGTTTCTGGAAAGTTATCTGGATCCCACGGCCTAGGATGTGACTTGTGGCACAGCTGTGAGTAACAGACCCAGCTGCAGCCCTGAGGTACATAGTGATCCCAAATTCTCCTTACAACCTCAGTCTGAATTCAGCTTTAATCTGTGCAAGTTACAGAGGTGACATCTCAAATGCCAGGCAGATGTTTGGGCCAGCCCTTCGTGCAGCTGGAGCCTCCAGTGCTGCTGCAAAAGCCTCTGGTGGATCTGGAAATGTTGGTGTCACTGAATTACAGCTGACACCCAGGCATTGCATAGGAAGCGGTGAGTTATAAATTAAAGGTATCACTTGCAAGAGAAAGTGATGATAAATCTTTCTAGCTGCCAAGCTTGTCCACAAGCCAAAAACTCAGTGGGAAATGAGCTGGTTACCTCTGCTGTCAAAGGCTGTTCCCTGGGAACTCAGCTGAGGGAGGGTCACCAATGTGCACCCAAGACTGTTACTGCAAAGTGAACCCGAGGAGCTTCATCTCTCATAAAAACAGTTTTCTGGTAATAAAAGCCAGTGGTTTTCATCAGAATCCAGCCAGGAAACCGAAATTTAAAGGGATAAGTGTAACAGCAGGCAGGGAGGGATCTCTCCATGCCTGTTAAGTGTGTGGATGTGGTGCCCTCTGGCTTAGCTGGAACAGGGAGCAGCTTTGCAGCACAGGGTGCTGGGACAGAGGGGCACAGGCACTGGGGTTTGATCCCAGTTATCAACACCACATTTTTTCAAAGAAGAAAACAAGGGTCATGAAGTGGAACATACCTGTCTGTGACCGGCTTCAGATCCTACCAAGAGGATTGCAAAGAAAAAAAAAAAAAAAAAAAGAAAAAAAAAAGAAGAAGAAAAAAAAAAAAAAAAAGGAAAATATCATTAGTGTGATTTTCAGAAAGGTCACCTGGCTGAGAAATAGGCAGATCCATGAAGAAAAGCATAATACCACTGCTTAACTGCTTACTTTGAAGAAGAGGAAAACATCTGGTTGCTCTTTTATCTTCTGCAAAGCCTGAAGATTCTCCTCAGCCTGGTCTCTCTTCTGTTCCATTTTGTTCCTCATGTCGGCAACAACTTGCAGGTTTTTTTCCTCATTAGACAGAATGTCACTCAGGATCCTTGTCTTTCTCTCATGAAGCTCTGCCTCTGTACCATTAAACAGCTCTTCTAGCTGAGAAGCCAGTTTTTTATAATAGGTCTAAAGGAAGAGAGAAGAAAAAGGGGCAGTGACTCAGGAATTCCACCCTTCAGTTTAGTGTCTCTGCTTATCAATTAGGATTGCATCTGTCCTTCCCACTGGCTTTGGAAGGAAGCAGACAATAAAGTTTTACCCAGAATATCTGATTCAACAGAGGTTTTTCAAAATTAATCTTGGTATACTAACAAAGTCAGATGAATTTCAGCTACCAAATGTGAGAGCTTACTGGTACACACTGACTGTAGATATAAATTGCTTTTCTTTTATTAAACAGGTAGAAAACTTTAAAAATACATGATCTTATGTACAGTCTGTGGGCTGCCAGGGCTGCAATCTGTTCTGTGCAACCACAATACAGGGTGGAATTCCCCAACTGTTCCTCCTGTGGAGGAGCTGGAAGGTGTGATAAAGCCTGGCTTCTGGCAGTTTCTCAAACCACTCTTTCCCCTTTCTATTCATCTGCTTCTAATGCTACAGTCACCATCACTTATTGCTGGGAAACTGTGAAGGAAAGATGCTCTGAATTAGCAATAATCTGGAGACCAACCTTGATCTGCTTCTCACGTTCCCAAAGCTCTTCGAGGGCAGTATTGAAATCACTTTTA
Organism: Zosterops lateralis; assembly: GCF_965231275.1. Classification (NCBI taxonomy): domain Eukaryota; kingdom Metazoa; phylum Chordata; class Aves; order Passeriformes; family Zosteropidae; genus Zosterops; species Zosterops lateralis. The sequence continues at coordinate 17,108,262 of NC_139774.1, read as the reverse complement.
GATTTCTGCAGCTCTTCCATGGTGTTGGAGAGTTTAACCTGGCAGGAGGAAAAACAGCAGTGAACTTCCCAGCAGGAACAGGTTCAAACCAGACTGACAGTTTGTGGAGCTGCTGAAATGGCCATTGTCTCACACATCCCACTTCTGCTTGAAATTTTGATATGCAACTTGGGGAAGGAAGTTAAGTCTGCAATTCATATAACTGCAAAGGATGCTCCTGCTAATTCCTGAGGAGGCTGTGACCTGTCCTGAGGTACAGAGGGAGACATTTCCTGCCCAAGCACTGGGTTCTTGCAGGATTTTTGCTTGGACTGTAAACTCAGCCCAGATATTTCAAATGCAAGGCAGTGAGTGAGTGCAGGAAATGCATTTTATCCCCTCAGTCTCAGCTATTCTGGTGTATTTCAAGGACAGCAGCTGGACTCAGAGGCAGGAACACGGAGGCCCCATGTCTCTTGCATCTGCTGGGACATCGGCTCCGCAAAATTTGTGGCAGAAGGAGGAATCCCAGGATGACTGAAACTGGAAAAGACCTCCCAGCCCATCGAGTTCAGCCTGTGACCAATGTCCACCTTGTCACCCAGCTCGGAGCACTGAGTCCCACATCCAGTCATTCCTTGGACACCTCCAAGGATGGGGACTCCAAACCTCCCTTGGCAGCTCCTTTCAGTGTTTAACAACCCTCTAAGTGAAGGAATTCCTCCCGATGTCCAAGCTGAACCTCCCCGGCACAGCCTGAAGCTGTGTCCCCTCACCCTGTCACCGGTTATTGGGGACAGACCCTGATCCCCACCGAGCTACAGCACGGACCGAGCCCAAGGGAAACACCTCGAGAGGGAAAACTCCCTTCCCTACTCAAACATCAGCAGCAGTGGCATTGCGGGGGCTCTGCAGAGGGAGGGATTTTCTAATCCCTGCAGGAATATTTCACAATCCCGGCCGTGAACAGCGCAGTGAGGGCCGGCCCAGCCTCTCGCCGGCTCTGCCGCGTCCCCACAGCCTGAGGGCCTGACCCGCGCCCATCCCGGCCAGACACAAACACCTTTCCCCGCTCTTCTCCCTCTGCTTAGCGGCCCACACTGCTCTGCCAACACGCAGGAGGGAATGAAAAGCCAATTCCACTTCCTTGCTGGGGGGGAGAGGCAATCGCCATAGCTGCCCTCACGGCCATCCCCATTCCCTGTGAGAGCCCCACAGCCTGAGGGCCTGACCCGCGCTCATCCCGGCCAGACACAAACACCTTTCCCCGCTCTTCTCCCTCTGCTTAGCGGCCAGTTTAGTTTTTTAAAGCTAGACTTTGGAAAAACGCAGGAGGGAAGGAAAAGCAAATTCCAGCACAATACATCACTCCCTTGCTGGGGCGGAGAGGCAATCGCCAGAGCTGCCCTCACACGCCCATTCCCAGTGAGAGCCCCACAGCCTGAGGGCCTGACCCGCGCCCATCCCGGCCAGACACAAAACACCTCTCCCCGCTCTTCTCCCTCTGCTTAGCGGCCCACACTGCTCTGCCAACACGCAGGAGGGAATGAAAAGCCAATTCCAGTCCCTTGCTGGGGCGGAGAGAAAATCGCCGGAGCTGCCCTCACGCCCATCTCCATTCCCTGTGAAAGCCCCACAGCCTGAGGGCCTGACCCGCGCCCATCCCAGCCAGCCCCGAACACCTTTCCCCGCTCTTCTCCCCCTGCTTAGCGGCCCACACTGCTCTGGCCACACGCAGGAAGGGAATGAAAAGCCAATTCCAGCACTATGCACCAGTCCTTTGCTGGGGAGGAGAGGAAATCGCCGGAGCTGCCCTCACGGCCATCCCCATTCCCTGTGAAAGCCCCACAGCCCTCCCTGCGCCTTCCCTCCTTTCCCGCGGCCAGGGCAGGGGCCATGAGGAGGGAAGAGCTCCTCACCATCTGTGTGCCGTGTCCCTCCTTCATGGTGACGACCGCGTGGCCCTTGTGGGTGCCGGCGATGGAGCAGAGGATGCAGATGAGGGTCTCCTCCCGCAGGCAGTAGCATTCCAGCAGCTTGCCGTGATCCCCGCACCTCCTCTCCTCCGCCCGGCCCGCTCCCACCTCCACCAGGACGTGCTCCTGATGGAAACCCTTGGCGTTGTGTTTGCTCAGGTGGGCCTGGCACAGGGAAGCCTCGCAAACCAGGCAGGTTTTCACGGCCGGCTGAGGCCCATCCAGGCAGTGCTCACAGAGAACCACGCCTTTCTCCCCGCTCTCGGCGCCTTCCTCCTCCTGTTCGAGGCTTTCCCTTCGAGCCCGCTGCCCTTCGGAGGTGGTGGCCCAATACACCTCCATGATGCTGCCAAGCTTGAAGTTGTTGCGCAGCTCCGCGGTGGGCCCCAGGTGGGCCCTGCATATGGGGCAGGTAGAGGGGCCCCGGGGATTGTGCGGAGTTCCAAGCACCTCCTCAATGCACCGCCGGCAGAAGTTGTGGCCGCAGCTCAGCGACACCGGCTCCCGGTACAGCCCCAGGCAGATGGGGCAGGTGAGCTCGGCCTCCAGGCCGCCGGCCCCTGCACATCCCTCCCCAGCTTTTGCCATGGCTGCAGCGGGAGAAACGAAACTAAAACCAGAGGCGGGAACCCGGAGGCTCCAAGCCCTTCCCCTCCAAGCCCTTCCTCCGCCCCACTGCCAGGGAAATGCCAGAAATGTTCCCTCTGCCGGCTCCACCCTTCCCTACACTGTGGAAGCCACTTCGGGAAGTTTCCCCTCCGTCTCCAGCAGAAAATGTTGTCCAGTCTCTGCTCACCTCCCAGGGAAGCTTTGCTCCCGCACTGGATGTGCAGGATGGAAAGAGGTGGCAAAGGCAAAAGCTGCTGCCTTAGGTCAAAGATCAGCATTGCTGCTGTCTAGTTCTGTAGCAGTTAATGTTGTGCTGTCAACTTTTAGATAAAATAAATTCCCATCGCGTTTTGCAGGCTAAGAACATGACTTTAATAACATGAAGCCAACACAGTATTTGATACAGCTGAGCAAAAATAAGCAACTTAATGGTATTTCCATTATGATTAAGAGAACAAATAAAAGAGGAACCTCTTTTAGGAACTCTTGCAGGAAGAGGCAGGGTGCTGTGATATACTCCCTTATCAGAGCAGCCCACAGTCCAATTTCTGATATGCCAGCTTAGCACAGCCTCCGTGCAAGGCTCACAATTTCCAGGCCTGGAAATACAAAATAACACCTTGTCCCCACATCACTGCAGGAGCTTCAACCCACTGGTGGCAGCGTGGATGGGATACTTCAAAGGGATGGCTCCTGTCTCTATAAGCCTGAAGTTCTTAGCAGGATGTCCAGCCTTGACAGACACATCATAAAAAGAGAGTGTTTCTTCTGCCGTTGATGTCTTTAACCTATGGAACTCACAGAGGTAATTACAAGGCATTTGCAGGCAGCATTCAAACCAGGCACAAACAATTCCAAGCTTCCAGCAGCTCTCATTGGTGGTGTCCTCCTCCAGCAGCTCTGGTCGCCCTGCACATCTGGGATGGCACTGTGTGTATTAGAGTCCTGTCCTGGTTTGGGCTGGGATAGATAGAATTCATTCTCTTCTCAGCAGCTGGTACAGTGTTGGGTTCAGTAGGGGAATAATACTGATAACACACTGATGCTTTGGCTGTTGCTGAGCAGTGTTTAACCTGAGCCAAGGACCTTTCCAAGCCTCATGCTCTGCCAGCGAGGAGGTGCACAAAAAGCTGGGAAGGAGCACAGCTGGGGCTGGTGACCCAAACTGGCCAAAGGGATATTCCACACCACAGAACACCATGCCCAGTACATGAACTAGGGGGAGATTGCCAGAAGGAGCCAATTGCTGCTCAGGAACAGTGGCTGGACATCAGACAGTAGGTGATGGAGGAGCACTTGTGCCATGCATCGTTAGTTTCAGCTGGGTTTTCTCTCTCTTTTCCCTCCTTTCTATGATTGGTACCATTATGATTGCCACTGAATTTGTATTTCGTTAGGCTATCTGAAATAAAAACCACCGAACGACCCAGCCCCGGGAGCATGGTATGTTGTACCACCACCAAATGAGAAGGGACCTAAAGAGAAAAAAAAAGCACTATGATTAACAGATAATTGTGGAGATTTGGAGTTTGCCTCTGTCCTGACCCGAGGCTTGCTGCCAGTGAGGGCTGAAGCCCCTTCCAGAGAGCTGTACCCAGGGAACCCCCATTTCATTAATTCAGTTAGACAAGTGTCCCACTGTGCACAGCTCTGGGACTGTGGGTTGAGCTTACAAAGCATTGCAAAGGAATAGAAGTATTTACACAGAAAGAGCAGGTTATTTATGTCCTAAGCAAACTCCACCATGCTGCTGCTGTGATGTGTTCTCAACTTTCCCTTTGAATCAAAAGGATGCCACAGAGGTATTCTTCTTAATCCTCTCAGAAAACTCCTGGGACTTTCAAGCCTCTTTATCCATAGCCTGGCTTAGCAAGGTGTATTCAAGGCATGCCCCAAAGCCCTGAATCCCAGGATCAGCTCCCATGTGCAAATAAGCATACAGTGTTAAATGCAGTGTTTTATACATCATAAAATTTGCACACATGTGCAAATAAGCATACAGTGTTAAGGAATTAGCACTCCTAGAGGTACTCAGTGTGCTCGGGGTCTCATTAAAGTTCTGTCATCAAAATGTTTTATGGACTTCTCCATCTTGCTTTTGACATAGTGAAATGAGCCACTTACCAGGATCTCCTGAAAATGCCGAACGTGGCGGCGGCGGTGGCCTAAAGGAGTGCTCCATGTTTGTGAGGAATTGGTGGAAAGAATGGTGAATAGCATCTGTTGTTACTTTACCCAAAGTAATGGGTGGTTTTGGCACTGTCACACCATCCATACTAGGAAGTGGCTTGCGTGTCCTAAAACATGCAGAAGGAATCACAGAATCACTGAGGTGGGAAAAGACACCAAGGCCATTGAGTCCAAGCTGTGCCTGATCCCAGCCCAGAGCACTGAGTGCCACCTCCAGCCCTTCCTCAGACACCTCCAGGGACGGGCACTCCAAACCTCCCTGGGCACTTCCAATCCCTGAGCACCCTTTCCATGGAGAAATTCCTGCTGCTGTCCACCCTGAGCCTCCCCTGGCCCAGCCTGAGGCCGTTCCCTCTCCTCCTGTCCCTGTTCCCTGGGAGCAGAGCCCGACCCCCCCGGCTGTCCCCTCCTGGCAGGGACTTGTGCAGAGCCACAAGGTCCCCCTGAGCCTCCTTTTCTCCAGGCTCAGCCCCTTTCCCAGCTCCTTTAGTTGCCCCATTCCCTTCCCAGCTCCATTCCCTACCCTGGGCACGCTCCAGCCCCTCTGTGTCTCTTTTCCTTTTGAGAATCCTAGAACTGTTCACAGCACTCAGGGTGTGACCCCAGCAGTGCCAGCACAGGGGACAGTCACTGCCCTGCTCCTGCTATTGCTGAGACAGGCCAGGTGTCATTGGCCTTCTTGCCCACCTGGGCTCACGTTCAGCCAACACTGAACAACATTCCCAGTTTCTTTCCTGCCAGGCAGCTTTCCAGTCACTGTTTGCCCAGCCTGGAACTGCACGAGATGGTTGTGACCACAGTGCAGGACCTGGCACTTTGCCTCACTGAATCTCACACTGCTGGCCTTGGATACAGCCTGTCCTGATCCCTCTGCAGAGCTTCCTGCCCTCCAGCACATCCACACTCCTGCCCAGCTTAGTGCTGTCTGTGAACTTACTGAGAGTGCGCTCCATCCTCTCATCCAGGTCACCAATAAAGATATTAAACCCCAGGAAGACTTACCTGGCTTTAATTGCTGCAAAAGCCTGTAAAGACATTTTGAAAGCAGAATTAGTAAGTGCAGGCACAGGCCAGGCCTGGAGCTCTGTGTCTCTGGGAAGGGAGATGCTGATAGGTACCTTGGTGTAAAGAAGTGTGTCCTTCTGATTCCTCAGAGCCTCCAGCTCCTGAATATCATGTCTGGCTGAATCCTTCTCCTTCTTGTGATTATTCATCTCTGTCCGAATCCGACCAATTTGTTGCTCCTCGTAGTCATTGAAAACTTCCAGGACCTCTCTTTTTTTATCGTCTAGCTTCTGATGCATCTCCTTGAACAGTTTCTCCAGCTGTGCCCTCCGCTGGCTGTCCTCACTCTATTAAGAAAACAATTTCAAAATTGTAAGGGACATTTTCCACATGACTCTCACTCAGAAAGAGCTCTCACTCTTTTTTTCTGGGATGAGAAAAGTAACTAATTGTTGAAAGTTGGAAAAATAAAAAAGCCACACACCAACTACTCATCAAGAGGCACAGACTTTCAAGCTTAACTAAGACTGTACCTCCCAGACTGATAAAAAAGTTATGCATCATCCTTCCTCAAAGAAGAAACCTCAAAAATACATGAAAAACCACCGGGGAACTAAAAAAGCTTCAAAATCCATGATCTGGGTAAAGGCAAAAGAAAACTTTATCTCATCATTTACCAGCAAGCAACCACCCTAAGGTGATATGGGACCTTGAAACAAACCTTTAGTGTCTCCAGTTGACTCAGCAGGTTTGCTATGGCTTGATCCAGTGCAGCTTCATGTTTTTTCAGTGTTTCCAGAGTTCCAGGATAAGATATCTACAAATATAACCAGAAGGAGATATCAGGATAGGACTGGCATAATGCAGATTCAGCAGTTTTTTAAGTTTTTAAGTTTAGTTTTTTAAAGCTAGACTTGCAAAATATTTGCTCATTGCATGCTCTCAGGACAAATCAGTAGATAAAGGTTTACTGGAATGTTTTTTCCCTGAAGAAATGCCACAATTGCAAGCACAAAAAAAGACAATTTGAAGCTGAAAATTGTTCATGTGCACTAGCCACATATAAAGCAATTTCCTCTGCTGGCACCTTTCTTTCTGTTACTCTGTCATTAATTATCTTCGCTTAAGTGCAGCTCAGGCTCATCTTTGGCTTGGAGATGCACCAAGGGCTAAAACCTCGCACGAGCACTCAGCCCCACCAGTTTGGCCAAACTCTTCCCTCGGGAGAGGAAAAAAGCGTTTATAGTATCTTGTTTTGTATCTCAAGGGCCAAACCCAGAGAGAATCTGGGACAAAAGCAAGAATAAAAGATTGCAATTTAGCCCCATCCTGGGTCTGCAGTTCTGGAACTCAGGAGTTGTGCCATGGGCAGCTCCCTGGGGTTTTCCTGGTGCAATCCCTGCCTGTCCCACTGTCCCAACAGCCTCTTTCTTACCTGAGCTTCGTTGAAAGCCTCCTCCAAACCGACGATATTGTGGTTCTTGTGGGAGACGATGGAGCACACGACGCAGATACATTCACCGTCATTCCCACAGAAGCACTCCAGGAGTTTGCCGTGCTTGGGGCATTTCCTCTCAGCCAGGACCTCGCCATCGCAGGGCTCCACCAGCATGTGGCTCTGGCCATTCCTGCTGTTGTGTTTGCTCAGGTGGGCTTGGCACAGGGAGGCCTCGCAGTTCAGGCACGTCTTCACTGCGGGCTGAGCATCCTGGAGGCAGAAATCACACAGCACAACCTTCTCCGGCTGGTCCGAGCTTTCCCCCTTCTCCTCGCACTGCCCTTCCTGCTCTTCTTCCTCTTGGTCCACAGGAACATCCATGAACTTCTGCACAATGTTGCGGAGGAGGAAGTTGGGCTTCACCTCCCCGACGGGCGACTGGCAGAGCGGGCAGCGGGCACGGCTCTTCGGGCTCTGCAGCGCCAGCAGCTTGAGGCAGACCCTGCAGACGCTGTGGCTGCAGTCCAGGGACACGGGGTCCTGGTAAATGTCCAGGCAGATGGGACAGGTCAGCTCTTCCCTCAGCCCGGCCACAGCCTCTGCCCCGGCCATGGCGCCGCAGCTCCTGGGCAGGGCTGAGCGCCCGAGGGAGGGCTCTGCTGGGAAACCAAACAAAATGCGGCACGGAAGAGAAACAAACTTCACCCCGCGAGCCAAAATCTGCGGCCTCCTCCTCCTTGCAAGGCAAAGGTCATCCCTCCCCGCCCTCCGGCTTCCTGCCTCTCCCTGCCACGTGGGCGAGGGCAGTTGTGGTCTCAGTGTTGAGATAAAAAATTTGTAACAAGTCGTGTTTAATTAATTAAGTCTTGAGAATTCTTTTCTGTTTACCCGACAGGGCTTTGTCCTGTGTGCAAATGGTTATGTGAGCTGTAAAGACTATGAGCCTGAGCGATGCTGATAAGGAGGAATATCCTGGCCAGACTGCAGCAATGGGGCACATTCCAAGAGAAAAAAAAAACGTTTTTGGAGGTCTGTGACCAAAAAAGAATAACTTTGGAGGAATGGGGTGTTCCCCAAACGACCACACAAGACCGTCAAAAGAACTCTACTCCAATGAAAATAAACTCCGAGAAGTGGTTTAAATAAGCAGAGAATTCAAAGTGTGTTTAGTATGAGTTTGGGGAAATGTGTTGAATATATAAAAGTTACATAGATTTAAACTGGTCTGTTAGCAAGGTGTGGTGTGTGTAATGGGGAGTTATGCCCCACATGCCTGGGGCTGAAATAAAGTAATGCCACTTTCTAATATTGAAATTACAATGTTAGAGAGTTTAATTCCCCATTTTCAGTGCCAACAGGACAAACTCTGTGCAGCAGCTCAAGGCTGAGAGCTTGGAATTTCAAGGGGAATGTGGCAGAAGGTCCAGCCCTGCTTTGATGGGTCAGGAAATGAGGCAGGAAGGAAAGCTGGGAAGAATCTTTGTGGGCAGGGAGGCTGGGACAGCTGGACCAGCAGCCAGAGAGCAAAGGATCCAAACCTTTTCCCCTTTGGAAAGACACCTAGATGGACCTGGACACCAACCTGGGACTGATAAATGCTGAATGGGCAAACACATTTTAAGTGCAGCCTCCAGAATCCGTGGGCAGACCTTGTGTGGCACAAAGCTGAGGACCCTGCCAGGAGCTCCTGTGCCAGGAGAGCCCAGGGCAGGATTTGGTGTAGATGCCACTGCTCAGGGCACAGGTGGGAGCTGAAATTCCAAAAAGCAGCCCAGGACAGCTCAGCAGGCAGTGAAATGAAGTCCACACAGTGGGCATTCCACTCTGGTGCTGCCCACACCGCCAGGTGCCAGCCAGCCCAGGGCAGCACCCAAAGCTGTCCCTGTTCACAAAAGCTCCTGAGTGACTGATTTTCCCCTTCCACGAGGCACACTGTGCCAGGAGAAAAATAACACTGCCTCCCTCCCCTCCAGCAGCCAAATGAGCTACTCCAAAACTGCACCTATTTGTGTGAAAAGGAGTTGTTTTTTTTACAAAGTTATGACAAAATAAAAACAGTCCAGCTGGGATTTTTCCCAAATGGTTGGAAGTAATTGCTGGGACCAACGGAACTGTTGGGCTGATGTCAACGTTCACCAACAGCTCCCTTCAGACTCTAGGTCTGCTTGCAGGAATTATCCTCAATAAACAATCATATACAATAAACAGTATCAATGCTTTATTTTCCAGGAGGCTGCCTGGGAATGCAGTGTTGGAGGCACAGGTTGGGCTGGGAGGACAAACATCAGCTCTGGGTCTGTCCCTCCCTGCAGACCCTTCCTCTGTGTGCCCCTCTCCCTCCTGGGAACCCCCTCCTGTGTCTCTGCTCCACAAGTTCCCACCCTGGGCACCCCATCACTGCCTGTCCCAGCTGCATTCCAACATTCCCCCCCTCCAAATTCATGTTTTCTTTGGCATCACAACATTCCCCTTTGGTGGCCTTGAAGCCTCCTGATTTTTGAAAGCAGCAGGGAATGGGCTCCCCATCAGCTCCACTCTGGGTGCAGCAGTGGCAGGGATGAGGGGCTGGGTTTGGGGTGGGAGGCTGGTTCTGGCTGGGGGACCCCCACTGGGCTCCCACAGATGTGCTGGAGACAGGCAGAGGCAGAGCTGCTGCCTAAATTGGTGCAAATCAGCCAAAACCAGCAGCTGGCACAGCTCAGCACCTTGCAGAGCCGCTCCTTTTGGGCTGCTGGGATCCTCCAGCCTGGCAGCATCACTGAGCCATGGGCTGGATAAAATCACTGCAACCTCTCTGGCCTGCTGAGCCTTCCCAGGGGCACGGCTGGCATGGGGCTCCATGTGCCTGGGGCAGCTGTGCCTGTGCTGAGCCTGCCCAGGCCTTCCAGACATCCCTTCCACAGCCTGGACTGCCACAGGGACTGAGACACCAGGACACCAGGACATGGCCGTGCCCCTGGGAGAGCAGTTTGGCTCCCAGAGCCTGCTCTCCTGGTTCCAGGGGCTCTCCAGGTGCCATCCTGAGCCAGGACACCACAACCATGCCCCAGTTTGGCTCCCAATCCCTGCTCTCCTGGTTCCAGGGGCTCTCCAGGTGCCATCCTGAGCCAGGACACCATGGCCATGCCTGTTTGGCTCCCAATCCCTGCTCTCCTGGTTCCAGGGGCTCTCCAGGTGCCATCCTGAGCTCCACAGCTGCTGCATCACCACCTGGAGTATTTCCCACAAATCTTTCCTGCTCTCTTTTCCATCACTCCAGAAAATCTGAGGATTCTTCACTCTTCACCCACTCCATCTGGGGAGTTTCTTCGGCCAGGGGTCCTGTGGCAGTGGCACCACTCGAAGTCCAGAGTTGCAGAGCCCAGGTTTTTTCCTGCATGAGTTAAACTGGGAGAAGCCACACTTCAAACAACAACACACAGGAATATTCCCAGGCAGGAGCTGCATCCCTGGCAGCTGGGAGGCTCTGCCACCCCCTTGGCCCTGGCACAGCCCCACTGCCAGCCAGGCAGAGAAAACACCTCACCCCGAGCAGATTTGCACTAAAAACTAAAATACAGCAGGACAAACTTCTTCCTTTTTTTTTTTTTTTTTTTTTTTTTGTTCTTTCCACTTTATAGTATATATGTTATCGTTTATTTATAGGCAGATCACTTCACTATTTACAGTACATGAGCGTAGAGATTCTACAGTCTTTTTGATGTAAACAAGAAACTCCACGGCAGGGGAGTCTGGAAAAAGAAGCCAGTTCTGAAGTATTTACACAATTTAAAATAGAACTTTTATACCCACTGGATAGATATAGAGAATACATTGAGCGATTTGGTTAAATTATCTATGAAACTATAGAATCTGACAATGTAAAAATACAAGAAAACGTTCTCTCATTTTAGAAGGTAGACAGTTAAATCACACTAGAAATAAATCTCTGTTGTTCTTTAAAAATAATAACAATAATAATAATAATAAAGGAAAGGCATAAGAATCCATGCCATCTCTTAAGGTTAAAGTATATTACATAAATAAGGACACAACAGAATGGAACTGGGGGAAAAATTAAGTGAAATATAAAAAAAACCGCTACCAATTTAAAAAAAAAGTACTAAAAACTTGATTCTTAATCATAGAGGGATCAATTCTGCTGCTTTTACTTACTCTGCAAGTAGAAAATTGCAGAGTTAAGTAGTACTTACTCAGCATGAGCAAAGGAGGCAGAATTGGCCCCTAATAATTATGAGCAGTGTCCTTTTACTTAAAAAAAAAAAAAAAAAAAAAAAAAAGACAGAATTTAGCTTTTTTTTTATATAAATAACAAAGCAGATGTGCCCCTTTTTAGGTGAAATTCTTACACCTTTCTCAAGAAATGCATCAATTGAACCGTTCTCTCTCTTTCTCACATGCACTCACACACTCCCTCCCCAACTCCTGCTGCTGCCCCTGGCCCCGGGGAGGGCGAGGGAAGAGGAATGAAACCCCAAAATGGAACCCCAAGGCTGCATTTGGCTCTGTATTGCTTGAGATTGTCAGGGATGCACTTAGAACAGAATGTGTGTCGGGTTCAGCTCCAACACCGGTGTATCTCAGGACTCAACAGACCTCCAGAAAGAAAAAAAATAAACAACCCAAAATAGGAGAAAACCATGTTGATCTGCAATTGCAAAACTCATTTGCACAGCCCAGAGCTGAGATCAGACTCGGGGCTGTAACGTGGTGACTGAGCTGCTGCTTCCTGAAAGATGTGCAGCCCAGGCAGCTGCGCTGAGGAATCGAGAGAAACCTTTGCTTTGGGGCAGCATCCAACCTAAAACCTGGGATTGTCCTCTGCATTCAGCCCACACACTCAGAAACGTTTGCTCCTCCCTGCGGAGCCTCAGGGACACGCTGGATTCCAGCCAGAAACCTGCTGCCCCCCCCTGAACAACGAGTTTTTTCTGGGGCAAACCTGTGCAAAACAAGCAAAGGGGCATTTTATCAGCAACTCTTCACACATTCAGCGTTTCCCCCACAGCACCTGCAGGAAACGGCCTGGGGGGGGGACATTCTATACTTTACATAGTTTTTAAAAAAATAAATCTCCTCCTGACTTATTACCTACCAGAATAAACCCTTTTGCTCCCAGTTCCTCCTGCCTGTCCCACAGCCCTTGTAGGGGGCTGGGGTGTGAGGGCTCCCTTTTTTCAGGGGAGGCCACAGGCTGGGTGGGATGGAAAGGCAATCCTTGGAAAAGGGGGGATGTCCAGGCTCTGGCAGCTCCTGCAGAGCTCTGGGCACCTCTGGCTTCCCTGGCAGCAGTGCCTGGGCATTGCTTTGCTCCTGCCCCATTTCCCTGTCAGCATCCAAACCTTAGGCAGCTCAGCAGGGAGCTCTGACCTGCCCCTCTGCCTGACCCACCTTCCTGCAGACTTGAGCACTGGGAGCTAAAGACACCTTTAGAGTTTAAAAAAAAAAAAAAATCAAGTGGAAATTTATTTTTCACCCAGTACTAAAAAGTGGGGGGAAGCCACAGGGCAGGCAGCACACAGCCCAAGGGGCTCTAAGCATAGTGCATTAAGTCCTGGAAAAGAAAGACTTTTTTGGGGAGGAGGGAAAACAAACCATCCCAAGTGAATGGGGAAAAAAAAAAAAAAAAAGTAAAACCCCAAACCAGCAAAAAGAAAACCCAACCCCACTTATAGGCTTCAGGCACCACAAAGACCACTTATTGCATCTGTTCCTACCCTAGGGCTGCAGTACTGATGAGCTCTGTGCAGGATCAGCCCTCCCCTTCCCCAGCACTGGCTCGGGGCTGACCCAGGGCACCCAGCCCCAGGGAAACACTGGGAAATTCTGGATCTGGGTTTGCCAAAACCAGTGCTTGGGAAGTGACTGAGTGATCCCCTGGAGTGGGGCTGGAGCCCCCCCAGCTCTGCACTAACCCTTCCCCTCCACCACCCTTGATGCATCCCCAGCGGGGCCCGGCCATGGGTGCCTCCAGCTGAGTGGGAGATGGAAGAATTCCACTTATTTGCTTTTCTTTTTATTTTTTTTTTCTTTTTTTTTTTCCTTTTTTCTTTCTTTTTTTTTTTTTCGTTGCTTTTTTTTTTTTTTCTTCTTTTTGGGATTGATCGTTTTCTGAAAAACATCAGCACAGCACAGGACAGTACTACCCACCCTAAATGTGTCGCTATATACATTCTACATAAGCTCTATAGCAATCACATGTAAACATCATCATCGTGAGGAAATACTAGGACAGAAAAAGGCAAAGCTACAATGAGGCAATTGCCAATAGCAGATGCTCAGTCTCGCCCAGAGCTGCTCGTGGTCGCTGAGGTGGGATGAGAACAGGGCAGGGGGATTTTGGGGCTGGGGAGAGACGCCAGATTTCGCTGCTGAGGCTGAAATGGCACAAGGGCTGTTCCCTGGCAGTGATCGTCACCGGCCTCCGGGCACTGCCGGGCTGGGTGTTGTCAGAACCACGGCTTCTCCCGAGGGGAACAGCCAGGGAACTGTGCTGGTGTCGGCATTCCTGCTCCTGCCAGAGCCCAGCTGCCACCCTGGCAGGGCTCCGGCTCTTGGTGTCACTTCTCGTGCCATTTCCGAGGCTTTGGTCACTCCCCTTGCAGGACGGAACATACCCAGGGAACTGCGGATAAAACCCCCATGTTCATGGGGAAGGGAGACCCCAGGAGACTCTAATCTATCTATTGGCAGAGTTAAGGCTATAATATTCTATCTACAGAGGATGGCTGAATCCCTAGTGGTCTCTGGGGCTCAAAAAAATAAAAAAGAGAAGGTGGCAATGGCTTGAGGAGCAGCAAGATTCCCACTCCCTTAGGAAAACGGTGCCTCTGGCCGGCTGGTGGTGGGCTTTGCTCCGGCTGGTGGAGGGCTGTGTCCCCATCCCACTGCACCCACACATGGAGGACAAGTCCACAGGTGAATTTTACATTTAATCCAGCCCCGAGGGCTCTTGGCCAGAGGCAGAGCTGTGCCCGGGGCGCTGGCGGGCGCGGGACGGATCCGGGGTGCGGGTGGTGCTGGGACGTGTATGGCTTATCAGCTACGGGGCAGGGTGCTGGGTGAGTGTTCAGAGTGGGTGCTGTGCCCCCCCGCCTCTCTGCATTTGGGGCTGGACTTTGGGCTGGACTTTGGGCTGGGTTTGGGGCTGGCTGCCCAGTGGGAAGCATGGACAGGTCTTCTCGCCCCGCTTGCTTTGCAGGGTGTGGAGGTGAGTGTGGATTGAGCCACAGGGCCTGGCCAGTCTCCAGCCATCCAAGGAGCTGGAGAGGAGCCAGCTCCTCCACACGGACCAGAGACATCCATCCCCCAGGCTGTGCCAGCAGGACCCATTGGATCAGGCCTGGCTTGCCCAGCCCCTCTCTCCTGGCTGCAGGCAGAGTATCCCTCTCCCACCCTCTGCAGCCTGCAAAGCTGCCTGGCCCTGGCTCCATCACCCACCAGGACCCAGCTCAACACAGGGGTGATGCTGGAGGGCTCAGGCCACCCCAGCACAAAAAATGGCTTTGACAGCAAAGTGGGTGACCCCGGGGCAAGCACCGAACACCCCGGTTTGCCAGCAGGGGAGGCAGGGGGAATGTCAGCTCTGTGACTGTTCTGACCCCCCATTTGCTGAGTGGCAAGTGCCTCATTACAGTGCATAGTTAAAAATCAAGGAAGCGGTACAATAAATCTGAATTACAGTACATCTGAGCCATAAATACATTTTTTTTTAAGTATATACTTTTTTTTTTTTCTTCTCTTCTTCTATTAAAAATTAGTTTATAATCCTGATTCTATTCACAATGAACAATTTCATCATCACACACTACGGACAAAAAAATGTTATGGTGAACACAGCTGCAACTCCACGGCAGGAGCATGGGGAGGGCAGGGAGGGGGAAGAGGGGCAGGGGGGCTCCTAGGCTCACCCTAAAACAACCAGAAGCAGAGGGGAGGGGACTAAACGTGTGGCAGTGAGACATCAACACCATGGGGACTCACAGACAGAAGCAGCTTTGTTCAATGTAAACATCGATCAGGGGACAGCAGTCTCTCTCTCGCGGGCGTGCTCTCGCTCTCTCTCGCTCTCTCGCTTTGCCATAGACTGAATAATTTCTTTGAAAACGTAAACATATTGGAAGTGCCTTGACTGAGGTATTGAGGTATTCCTCCAAGGTTAAGGCTGTTACCGATGCAGGCTGAGCTGGGCCTCCTGCAGCAAGCTGTCGAAATCCATGGTCTCGTACTTGCTTTTCACCGGAGCTGGGGAGGACTCGTCCGTGCCGCAATCTGGGGATGGCAGGGACAGAAGGCAGGTCAGGGAGGGGGGATCAGCCTCCTCTCTGCCTCATGGGGAGGGAAACTGAGGCACAGCAGGGCACTGCTGGCTGCCCTGCTACTGCACAGCCAGGCTGGACACAGCGGTGACGGTGACAGGACTGGGGACAATGAAAAGAACTGGGGCAGAGGGGCTGCAGCCACACACTGACACACCACTGACATTCACTGCCAGGGGTGAAAAAAATCTGCTGGGTGCAGCTGAATTTGGAGGGGCTGACACAGGGCTATCCCATGGGAGCTGTGCTGGTGGCAGAGCCAGCCTGCTCCACTGCCAGCCCTGTGCCAGGAGCTGAACATGGAATGCCCCTGGAAAGCCCAGGGAATTCATCACACAGCAGAATTAAGGCTGTCTAATTTCACAGCAGCTTAACATTTTGCATGTGTATTTTTGAATGGTGTGGTTGCATTTCAACTCTGCCTGGGGGGCTCTTTTTCTCATCCTGAGGTTTCAGGGATGAGCCAGGCTGTGCAGGAAGGGATTGGGGGCTCTGCAGAAATCAGGTAAAGAGCACTGATTTCTCTTATGCAGGGGAGGCAGCTCTGCCTCCCTTCCCCACAGCACTGCACAGTCACCATCTTCCTCATGGGGTGCTACCTGGTCCTTAATTTCTCTGTGCCCAAAATGGGAGGCTCTGGGATTTATTTAGATGAACAATGGACATTTGTGCCCACAATCAAAGTCAAGGGATGGCTGCTCTAAGCAGAGCAAGGTGATAAAAAAATCAGGGAGTACTTGTATCAGATGGGGCATCTGGAGGTAAGTCAAGACTTGGGGCTTTTTTTTCTGGACCTCAGTTTTTCATTCGTCAAGTGGGATCCAGAACCCTTCAGCCCCTGCAGAGGGTACAGAAATAAACACGCAGTGTTGGTGAAACACCTGAAGCAAGGAGGGCTGGGCAAAGCCTGGGACACATTTCTCTTGCAGGATTAGCACAGGCTTTGGCTCCTGGCCCTCAGCTCAGGCTGCAGCCCTGGTGACACAGTCACTGAGACCTTGCTGAAGCACTGAAAGGATTAATGCGACCACAGCACATTTCAGTGCTGTCGCTTTGGCTCCAGAGTGCATGTGCAGTGTGGTGAATCTGTCCTGCAGAGCAGCAAACCACCCACATCACCTCTTGGGCTAATGAAATGTTGCTGACTGCCTTCTCTAATGCCTGGGAAGGGAGTTTTCAGCTGGAAAGCCTCCAGCACTGTGCAGAAACTCAGCAGACACAGGATGGGCTGCACTCAGCTGAGACCCAGCAGCCCTGAGCTGTGATGCTACATTTTGCAGCCAACACACCCTGAAGCCTCACACCAGTTTTTTTTTTTTCTTCTCCCCAGTTTGCCAATCCACCTGTCTGAGCCATGAGCAGTTCCATGAGCCATAGAAAAGCCAAAGGGCTTTTCCTGCAGGCTCTGAAGGCATTTGGGATCCCTGCATGACCAGGGCTCAGCGTCGCAGTGTGCTGTAACAGCCCTGTGCTGATAAAAGAGACAAAGCAGCTGCTGCTTCCTCACCCAGGTCAGAGAATCTGGTCCAGAAGAAGCGCCCCAGGCCACCAGAGCTGAGCTGGAAGGAGGGCTCGTTCCTCTTCCTGAGCGAGGGGCCGTTCTTGAGCGATAAGGCGGCGTGCTCGGAATACCGGTACGTGATGAAGCCGTACTTCTCCCCCCTGAGCAACCAGAGAAAGAATTCAAGTTGTGATGAGCCCCACAGCCCTTGTGATGCAGCATTACACCCCTGGCCCATCATTCTTCCACTGCTCCATCCCACAGATGCCCTTGGCTCTCTGGAGACACTGAATCTCCTTGATCAAAGCACCAAGAGCGAGGGCTCGGCTGACCCAGGGCATTGATGTGGCACTGGCAGTGCTGTGGGGTTTGGGGAGAGGAGCTGCCTGTAGCTGCTGGAGCCCTGGACCACAGCTCACTGCCCCACCCACCTGTTAGTCCTGGACAGGACCTGACACTCCACGATTTCACCAAACACCTCGAAGCGTTTCTTCAGCTCGCTGGAGCTCATGCTGCTGGAGAGGTTTCTGATGTACACCACCCGGCCTTCCCCCTGCCAAAGCAACCAAAAGCTTTCAAGCTTGGACCCTGCACCTCCGTGCTGCTGATGGGCTGTGGAGGAGCCCCTGCAAGCCAGCACTGGGAAGCACAGCCATGGACACACTGATTTCTCTGGGATCTGGCTGTCTCCAGGGGTCCAGCCAGGTAATTGTGTCACCCCCAGGACAGCCATAACCAGGCTGGAGCAGCCACTGTCCCCTTCTTCTCCTTTAAAATTCTCCTGCATTCCTGCAGCTCTTTCAGCTTCTCCTGGCAAATGTGGGATATATTCCAAAAGAATTGCCAGGGGCAAAATCCAATTGCATTGCAGGAAAAAGTGCCAAAGCAGCATGTGTGAGAGTGTGTGTGCACACAACAGCAGCGAGCACCAATTCACTCTGCCACGTGCCCACCCCTCTCCCAGCTCCCAGCATTGTGCCCACGGGTTCCTGGTGCATGAGGGTCACATCTGTGACAGCTGAGCAGCTTCAGGGATTCCCCAGTTCACCCCACAAACTTGCCAGTGCCAAGAGCACTGAGGCACCAGCGTGGGATGCTCTGGGCATCCCTGTGCCAAGGACTCCGTGTGTTGCCAGTGGCTGGCGGCTTCCGCTGCACGTTGGGCTTTCCTCTCCCCCCTCCACCCCCATGTCCTTGTTTAACACTGGCCTCGCACCAAGGGATGCTGAAGCCAGGGCTCCACTGCTGCTTTTAGGAGCAGGAGGAGATGAGCTGAGGGCTGGGGTTGCTTTGTCCCTGCTCACTTACGATGGCCTTTTCCCGTCTCTTCTTCAGCTGGCCCCGGTGCCCGCTCCCGCCCTGACACTGCTCGCCGTTCTCACACCTGTAAGGGAGGGACAGGAGGTCAGCCTGGGGCTGGGGGAGCTGCTGGGAAAGCTTCAAACATCACTGAGAAGCTGAGACACCCACAGGAGTGAGTGAGAAGCTGAGACACCCACAGGAGTGGGTGAGCATTGGGAGCCAAGGAGAGACTGGGGTCTGGAAACACTGGGAAGGACACTGGGAAGGTTTTTCTCATAGATGCCAGGCTGTCCCCAGCCAGCACTTGCCCCTTCCCAGGCCTGGCTTGGGTGCCTGCCCATGCCCTGTCACCCATGGGACCCCCTGGCTGCTTCACTCTGCCACTGCTTCCTCAGGCCATGGCTGATGCTTGCAGCAGTGACTGCTGCAGTGCCAATTATTTCCATAGTTTTTCTTTCATTAATTAGCACCTTTACTGCTTGGGCCAGCAGAGCAGAGAGCACTGGGGCTACCCAAAAATTCAGGGAGCAAACCCAGCCCCAAGATCCCCGTGCCCCCCGTACCTGAAGGTGCGTCTGCTGGCTGGTGACCGCGACCGGCAGCACGAGGAGCCCGAGCTGGACCTGCTCCTGGAGCAGTAATGCAAACTGGTCCTGGAAAGGGGGTTTCTCCTCAGGCACAGCTTGGTGTTGCCATGCTCTTCCTCTTCTTCCTCCTCCTCATCTTCCTCCTCATCCTCCTCCACGGGGGAGCCGCTCTCGCTGCAGCTGTCCTCGAAGACGGTGTCGTACTCGGGGGTCTTGCAGAACACCATGTCCTCATCATCGAGGGCACTGTCCAGAAAGCCAAAGTGCTTTGTTAAGCTGGCTCTGATCTCCTGGTCTCTCAGCTGCTTGACGCCGTCCTTCCACAGCATCTCAGTGCCCGTGTCCTTGCCGAGCTCCAGTCCCTGGTAGTGGGCGGCCGGGACCTTCCTCTTGTGCTCCATCTCCACCTGGCTCGGCGGCTCCCATGACTTGAGCACCTTCCTCTGCAGGGCAGCCTCGGGTTTCAGCACCTGGCAGTAGTCGTGGTCCCCAAAGGAGCGGGAGAAGGGCCTCTTGAGCAAGCCCTGCTGCTCGGGGAGTGGGCGCCCGCCCGCCCGGCTCAGGTGGGCAAACAGCTCTGTCCTCTCCGGGTGCTTCCGGGGGGCTTTCCTTGAGGCTGCCACATCCCCTGTGCCCCCGGGGCTGGGGGCCATCCCCTCCTCCTTGCCTGGCTCCTGGGGGATGTCTGGCTTGTACAGGTCCTCCTCGGCAGGTTTGTATGGCGGAGTGGTGGGTGGTGTGAGACCTGGACGCCCCAAACAAAGGGCAGGGGTCAGCTCTGTCCCCTCTGTCCTGCCCTGCCCCACCCCGGTCCTGGGCTGCACCCACAGCCTCATCCACTTGGGGGAACAAGAAGGATGGTTCGATCCCAGTAGGGACCAGAGGACTCTCCCTTCCCTCCTGGCTCATGCAGGGCCCTCCTGAACAGCTCCTCCCACCCCAAACACATTCCCCTGAGCTGCTCGTGGTGCTCGGATGTGGCAGTGCACAGGGAGTCTCCTGTGTCTGCAGTGTGAAGCGGATGAAGGTGCCCCCTTGGCTGGGTAGGCTGGAACTGATGCCTCCAGGCTGAATTTAGGGTAAATGAGCCCCCTCCTAGAGGAGAATTTTGCAAAAGTAAAGAATTCAAAGCCAGTCCTACCTGCTGTCCCACACAGCTCCACAGTCAGCATTGGCTCAAAGTTTCTCTTCCCAAAGGTTGGGTCACTGCAGAAGAGCAGAAAACCAGGAGAGAGAAAGTGTTTAGGTGAACCACAGCCCCAAAACCCGAAAGAAAGCTGAGAAAACACTGCCCACAAGTGAACCCTCCCACTTTGGCTGGTGCCTGACTGAGTAACCCGACAAAGGCAGTGGGGTGAGCAGCTCCAGGGCACACACAACATGCCCTGGGAATGGGACTCTCCCAGCTCCTTGCACCCTGTGGCTCCCCAGAGCCCCATGCCCAGCAGTGCAGCTCAGTGTGCTCTGCAAACACAACTCTCTGTGCTGCCTGCAGAGGTCCCGCACAGCCACACGTCCCCAGCCCCAGGTTGGTTCACTCAGCCCCATCTGCACTTACGTTTGTGCCAAGGACAGCGTGAGACACCTGGGTGTTTCTGAAAGGAGGAGAGAAGCAGGTTACCCGTGGAGCTGTATCCCTGCAGTGCCCACTGAGGGCTTTGCCCACCTGAAAGGGATGGCTCACGCTGCCAGGGCTGAGCCATTCCTGCACTTACAGCGTGCTGGGGTTTTGGGGCACCACTGCAGCTGAACCCCAGAGCCCAAACCCAGGGTGAACCCATGGGGAAGAACCTGGAGGGATGGGGCAACCTGGTCCCTGCTGGGTTATGGCCACACCAACTCCTTCACCTCATTATAAGGATGGGGAAACTGAGGCACAAGATGCCCATGGATTGAAAAGCCTCCCAAAAGAGAAGAGACCCTCAGCACTCCACAGCCAGGCAGCTGCTCAGAGCTCTCCTGCCAGCTGAGTGCCCAGCACCTGCCCAAGGCAGGGATGGCAGGGGCAGCACAGACACCTGGGGAGGGTGAGCAGGGTGACAGCCCCCCAGCCCCTCCTCACCTGTTTGCTCCAGGAGGGCACAGCGCCGGCTCTCAGTGCCCACCTCGCCATCCCCCAGGGAGCCCAGGCACAAGGGCTGGGGCTCTGCAGATGGGGCTGTGCCCCCCACCTCCACCTCTGCCGCCGGCTCTTCGGCAGAGAAACCCTCCAGCCCCGGGCACTGCGCAGCCTCCCTGCAGCCCAGGGGCACGGAGGACTCGGCGTGGGGCTCATCGAGGAAGGAGAGCCAATGCCCCAGCTCGGGGTTGAGTCTCTTGGAGCGGCGCACGGCGTAAAGCGCGCTGTCCTGCCTGCGGGCCGCCTTCCCTGTGCCCCCCTCCTGCTTCCCGGCATCGTCCTCCAGGCCACCCGGCTCCAGCGGCGCCTCCACCTCGGGGCTCTGCCGGGGCTCGCCCTTCTCAGCCACCGCCTTCACTCTGGACGTGCAAGTCCCACTCGTGTCCTCCCCATCGGGTGGCACAGGGGAGCAGGAGCCGGGCGGCCGCGCCAGGGCGGCGTACACGGGTTTGCCCAGGCGGTACGGCTTGCTGACATCGCACAGCAGGTCCCGTGCCAGCAGCTCCTTCAGGATGGAGAAGGATGCCGTGGGTTTCTTGCAGCCTCCTGTTGCCTGCCAGGCGCAGCCCGGCCGGCTCTGGGCACAGTCCGGTTTGGCTCTCTTGAAGGGGCTGCAGGGCTGGGGTTTGGTGTCGGTGGGGTCGCGGGTGGGCAGCTTGCGAGGGGGCAGGCAGTAGGTGTGCATGTAGCGGATCAGCTCCACCACCGAGTGCAGCTCTCCCTCGCAGGGGAACTGACCGCCAGTGCTGTCCTCTGCCAAGGACAGGGCAGCCACTGAGTCGCCGGAGCTCAGTGAGTCCTCGCTGGAGTCGCTGTCGTCCTCGTGGTGGGTGCAGTCGCCCAGGGATGGGTGGTGGGTGCTGCCGGGGCACTCCTCGGGTGCCTGGGGGGCTTTGGTCTGGGAGCAGGAGGTGCTGGAGGTGAGGTGCCGGTGCAGCTCCGTGCAGCTGCGGCTCTGTGCCTGCGGGACGCTCGCCCTCCTGTCCCGGGGACCCTCCACCTGCCGAGAGGAGAGAGGAGAGTGTCAGCCCTGAGCCCCACAGCCACCACCCACCACCACAGGCAGAGCCACCCCACACCCTCAAACCCCCTGGTTCTGTCTCATCAACACCCCGACCTGCCTGGGGTCAGCCCTGTGCCCCGAGTGCTGCCCCTCCTGCACACAGCAATGCTCCTTCTCCCCAGGAGGGATCTGCTGCTCTTCCCAGACAATCTAATTTTCTGGGCCTAATGCACGGCACAATTACCATTAGCAAAGTAGGAAAATCCTTGATGGCACCTTCTGCCGGGTTTCAGCTCAGCTGAAGTGTTGGGGTGGGCTCTGCAGGATGACAGGCAGTGACTCCTGGCCAAAAGCCTTGCCTTGGGCTCAGAGTCAGCAGGGAGGGGGGCAAGGGGGTGCCCAGGGAGCACATGGGGCTTTCACAAATGGGTGCTTAGGGAAGCTGGGAGAGACCAAACCCCCCTGGGTTCAAGTGAGATCCAAGTGCTTCTTATCACAGCACAAAGTCTAAAGCTTTGCAGAGCCCTGACAGGCGCACTGCAGGGGACAGTCCTTGCCTGTCCCCAACCCCTTGGCCAGCCCAGAGGCTCCCCATCCTTTGGGACAGCTCCCAGGAGGTGGGTGCTGCAGGGGCTGGAGGCAGTACCTTTGTGCAGGGCCGGGCTGGCCGGGATTTTGGGGTCCCCGGGCGCCGGGCGCTCCCGTCCCGCTGGGCCTCGCAGCTCGGAGGCGACGGAGACAGGAGCAGCTTCTTCAGCTGCAAAGAGAAGGGGCAAGAAAAGGAGTGGGCATCGCAGTGAGGGCAGGAGAAAAAACACCCAGGAGGCCACAGCCCCTTGGTTCATGTGTGAGCACATCCATTACCGAGCATCCGACCCAAAAATGGGACAAAAAAAAGTATCAGGCAGAGGGAGGGTTAGGGTTAGGATTTCCCACCTCCTCGTGGCTGTGGGGCAGGTGCCTGGCTGTGTGCAGCCCTGTCCCCACAATATTCAGCTCAAAGACCCCCAGGCAGGCTGGAGCTGTGAGGACAGGAGGGAATTTCCTTCCCAGGGACAACCCCACTGGTGTGAGACACACAGGAGCTGCCGTGGCATCCCAGCTTCTCACTCCACCAGTTCTGCCCTGAGGTGACAGAGGCTTTACAGTGGTGTGAGTGATGGCTTTGGACAGCTCGCTGTCCCCTTGCAAGGCTCATTTAGCCAAAACATCCAGAGAGGGCCTTGACTCATTAACAAGCTTTCAAGGCAGTTTTGCAGATGCAATTCCCGGTGGGATCTCCAGGATCTCCCCCAGCACTGCACCAAGCCCAGGGGTGCTGGGAGCAGTGTTTTCCCCACAGTGCCACCACTTCTGACAGCAGGGTCAGCACATTCTCCTTCTACTCAACCCCCATTTTGGTCAGGGGGGAGGGAAAAAAACAACAAACCCAGACCCCACACCCAGCAACAACATTTGGGATTGTGCCCGTGGGGCTCTAACAACCCGAGGCGACAACAGCTCAACAGCAAGACGACTGCGTAGGCACCGGGGACTGCAGGAGAGACAGATCTGGGGCTCCCGGGGGGCACAGAGCCCTGGGGGGGTCAGGGAGTGATAGAAAAGGGTCAGGGTCTGCCAGGAAATGCCAGCCGGGGCACCAGCAGCTTTAGGAGTGAGGCTCCTGTTGGTGGAAGCGCCCAGCACCCTTTACCCCCCCCCCGCCCCTGCAACGTATACATCCTATATATACACATACAGGTCATGTGTGATATATACCCCTGCGGGGCGTGGGCGGTGGAAATGCACGCTGTCACCACTGGATGTCACTCCTCCCCTTTGGCTGGGATTTTGGGGATACCCCAGGACTGGGCTGGGGGCTCTGGGGAGGACTGGGAGGCGCAGGAGGGAGCAGGCTGGGGGTTCTGTGCCAGGGAACCTCCCAGGGAGGGCAGGAAACGCTCCCAGTTCATCCTGGCCAGGAAGGGGAGTGGGGCTGGAGCCAAAATATTGTAGGGAACCAAGAGGGATGCTCCAGCCACCAAATCTGGAGGGACTGGAGGCCACACAGCCCCTGAGGGGGGTCGGTGGAAGGCACAGGGAGGGTCAAACCCTCCCACTGAAAGCCGAGGGCAGGGGCTGGCACTCAGGCAAACCCCTCCTGTGACAGCAGAGAGCTCAGCCCAGGGCAGAGCCAGGGGGAACAGCCACCACTGCCCACGGGCACGGGGCTGGGATGAGCCAGGGAGAGAGCCCCGGGCAGCCCCACACCTGCAGTGGGATTAAAAGCAGGTTGTGGTTGTGCCAAAGCAGCCCCCAGCCCTCTGCCAACCCGCCCCCCACCCCGTGCAGAGATAGATTTGTATACACACAGCTCGTTCCCGTGAGGATGGTGATGGAGGTGACAGCAATGATGCAGAACATGTATACGTATACAATACAAGTATATGCTTTGGTATTGACGGTTAAAAGAGAGTTTTAAGCCTAGAATGAAAAAATTCAGACCTTGGCTTCCTATCATACCCATGCAGCCGGCTTATCTGGGGCTCATCCAAATCCACCTTAAACAGTAGGAAGTGGGTTCTTACTAGAGACAGCTCATCACCCTCGGGGGCCGGGGGCGGCCCCCCCGTGACCGGGGCGGTGGGTTTGGGGGAAGGGGCGGGTGAGGTGGTGGCAGAGTTGAGCATGTCCCCCTCTTCCATAGTTCTGAAGGCAGCCAGGCCCATGTCATCTCCCTGAATATCATCCAAAGTCTCGGTGAGGGCTGCCAGCAGCGCTTCGTTCTCGCTGTCTATTATCTGAAAGGAGCAAGGCAAGAGAAGAAAGGGGGTGTGTTAGGCTGGGCAGAGGGTCCCTGGGGTGCTGGAGAGGGAACGAGGACCAGCAGAGCCACACCAGCTCCCACACTTCCCCTGTGAGGGTTTTTCCCCAGCACAGCACGAGGATGGGGTGAGGAGAGGCCCAGAAAAGGAGCATCAGTCTGTCCACCTGCACCCCAGCAGGAGAAGAATGAATCAGAGCAGCTTCTCTCCCTACAGTCCCTCCACCCCATCATGAGGCAAACAGCAGCAGATAGAGGATTTGTGAGGAAAAAGCTCCTGGCCCAAACCCTCCTGACTCTGGGCTGCAAATGCAAGAGCTGTGAGCTCAGCCAGGGCTGCCCAGTGGGCGAGAGGGCACAGCCTCCCAGGAGGGCACAGCTTGTGCCAACAGCCACTCTGAGCTTTGTGTTCACTAAAAGCCCCCAAACACAGGCACCTCCAGCTCCTCAGGGGCTCTCAGCCCTCACACTTAAAGCTGGTGCACCCAGTGCTCTGTGAGAGACCCTGTCCCAGAGCACAGCCCCAGTCACTCCCAAATCTCCCATCAGCATCATGCTGTTCACCCAAAAAGTGGGTCAGGGGAGCTGTAAGGCAAAGCCCATCTCACTCTGGGCCAGGCAGGGCCAGGGGCTGCTCCTGCCTCCCCCCTGCCCCCTGCTCCAGCTTGACTTGAGTCCCTCTTTTCATCTGAGCTTTGCCTTTGCTGATGCACCTCCAGCCTTCCCAGTGCCCTCCCAGCCCCACGAGCTCCCTTCCAGCACTGGCAACACGGTGCTGAAGCCCAGAAGAGGATGCAGAAGCTGAGGAATGGCTGGAGTGAGCCAGGAGCTCCTTCTTTTTGGTCCTCCTCCATCATAATCTGAATGTAAACCATGTCCAATGAGAAGCAGGCTACCATCAGCGATAAAATTAGCACGGGGGTAAAGTCAGGCTCACAGGCAGGACTGCTGCCTGCATACAGCCTCCTGTGTTTCTCTCCTCTTGTTTGAAAATTAAACATCTTTTGTTCCATGCCCTAACCTTGCTCGCAGTTACTAGAGCAGGCTCCAGGGAAAGGCAGCAGGATGCTCCATTTTTGGCTCCGTTTCTTTTCCTCCTGTTATTGGCACGAGATTGCTGTGCATACAAGTTCAGTGGGATACATTTCATCATAGTCCACTGCTCCTCATCGGCCTGGCTTTTGCATTTCTTTTCTGTTTATCTTTTCCCCAGGAAGTTCACGGAAAATATGCATCTCGTGATGAAGGTCCCTCAGCTGGGCTGGACCATTTTCAAGCACAGCATCAGCCCAGCATAAAAGCCAGAGGGTTGTTATTATGGGCAGGTTAGAAAATACCGAGGCTTTTTTTTACCTCCTTGTTCAAATAGAAACCCTCCTCCTCCCAAAAATGTAACCCAGGCTTGGTGATTAGATGGTACCAGTGGCTCACAACCTCCTTGTGCAAGGCCTGGGTGCTGCTCAGGAGGGCACAGAGACCCCCAGCCCCAAGGACAGGCACACTCAGGGCATGGCAGGAGCTTTGGGCAGGGTGAGGGTCTGCCCAGCCTGCTCTGTGCCCAGTCCCCTCTTCCTCTCCCTGCTTCCAACCTGTCTGTGCTGTGCCCACAGCCCTGCAGGAGATGAAACGAGAGATGGGAGCAGAGGGATGTGGAGCAGCCCTGTCCCAGCTTTGCACCGAGCTGCCACAGCCATGGATCCAGCCCAGAGCTGAGGAGAGGAACCAGTCCCACACACAGAGGGGGCTGCCAGAGCCTGTTTTGTTTCCCCAAAACAGAGGCAGGGGCTGCTCTGTGCTCCTGGGGAGGGAATTCTCCCAGGGCTGAGACCCCCGCAGTGCCGCCCTGGCATTCCTGGAATGGAACAGGACACGCTGCAATTCCCTGTGAATAATCCAGCACAGGAGGGCTGGCTCAGCATCCTCCTCCTCCCTCCTCCTCCTCCTCATTAGCCCTACTCCGCTTGCCCCATTTAGAGCCGGTGCACAAATTAATGGAGCACTAATCAGCTGGGGAGGAGATATTAATAGTTGTGTGTGTGTTCCCTCCTCCCACCTTCCTTCTCCTTCTCCCCCCTGCCTCCGTGCTGGGGGGGATGGGGGTACCTGGAAGAGCTCGGAGTCGTCGGTGCTGTACTGGCTGGAGTCTGTCTCCGAGTGCTCCCCGCCCCACTGCAGCTCGCTGAAGCAGCCGGCAGAGTCCAGGTCTCCGGCGTCCAGCTGGGACAGATCGATCTCGGGGAAGTCGGAGTAGAGGTGCTCCTCTCCAGACACCTCATACTGCACAGGGGAAAGGAGAGAAACGGGCTGAGCACACCGGTGCAGGCAGCAAAGACAGCAGCATCCCCCCATGGGGACAGCCAGTGATCCCAACCCCTGGTGCATCCACCTCCAGGTGATCCCAGCCCCTGGTGCATCCACCTCCAGGTGATCCCAGCCCTGCTCCAGCATCAGTCACCGCTTCTCCTGGAGCAGTGACACGGGGCTGGCAGGGTGTGCTGGGCACATTTTCATCCAATTGATCTGCACAGCCCCGGTGCTCCCAGCCCCAGAGCTCCCAAGCCCTGGAGCTCCCAGTCCTGGTATTCCCAGCCCTGTTCCAGACCCTGTCCCCACTTCTCCTGGAGCTGGCAGGGTGTGGTGGGCACCTTGTCACCCCTTCGATCTGCACAGCCTGGCATTGGTCACTGTGAGCAGCCCCAGAGCTGCCACCAAACCCCCTCTTGGTGTCCCAGCTGTGGCAGACGTTGGAGCAGCAGCGGAAGAGCCTGGTCTCTCCCAGGGCACAGCACAGCCACCCCAGGGCTCTTAGGGGCAATTCCTGCCCTTGGTGCCCTAAAAGTGACATCCAGGTTGTGCAGGTGGCCTGGGGATCAGCACAGGAGACCTGGGGCAGCAGCACACAGGGTCAGCCTCACACCTGGTGCTCAGCCTGTCCCCAGCACAGGGCCCTGAACCTCCCAGGACACCCCTCTGAACATCCCCAAGCTCTGCCAAGGCAACCCAGACCCCGCTCCCTGCAGGATGAGAAGAGCAGCATGGAAATGAATGGATGCCACATCACAGGGAGTGATGTGAGCTGCAGGAACTGAGCTAAAAAATCTCAATTTAACCACAGAAAAGACCTGGCACCTGCCCCACTTGGGCCTGGCTTCCAGCCACGAAACCCCAGGGCTGCACCCAGCACCCAAGGGAGCCTGGGCTGGCACCAGCACCCACTGCCTGCCCTGGCATTTGGGCCCTGCCTGGTGTCCAGGCTAAAACACGGAGGGGAAAGGTCTGCTGCGACTCCTCCCAGCACTGCCTGCCCAAGGGGAGGTTTCTGGCAGGGAGGGAAGCAAGTTTATTTACAGAGCAAATGGATTTTGGAGCAGGCAAACATCTGAGCATGTGAGAGAGGCTGCAGGGGAGCAAAGGGGCCCCTCCTCCTGAAGCACCAGGGAAGGGTCTCCTCTGTCACTCAGTGGGAAGGAAAAAGGGATTTCAAACCCAGCTGCAGGAATGGAAAAGACAGCTTTCCTCTGTTTCTCTTCTCATTTTTTGTTTTTCAAATTGGGATAATCTGGGATTACCCACTGTGTTGCCCCAGGCTGATGAGCCTGTCTGCCACGCTCCCCACCACAGCCAGGACACTCCAAAGGACACTCCCCTGCACACACACACACTCCCATTTCACATCTCTCACCTGCTTCCCACCCTGCCCAGTCCCAGGGGAGGTGGAAAACAGGGAGAGAACACCTTGGAGGGCACAGCAAGGGCAGGGGAGAGGGGTTTTATGGCCTGATGGTGAGGCAGTGCCACGTCCCAGCCATGCCCAGGGGCTGCAGTGGGGCTGGGGGATTCAGGAGCTGCTGATGCTGCCCCAGACAAAGCTCTGGGAGCTGCCCCCACTCTGGGGAATGCTCTCCCAGCATCCTCCTTTCACCTTTTTGCTGGAGGGATGTGTTTATCATGCAAACACCACAAGTGTGGTGGCATAAAGTGTATCGGGCACCCCTGAGTGGCTCTGGGAGCTGATGCTCCTCACTGGGCACCCAGGGATGGGGATTTCCTCACCCGCCCTGGAAAACCTTTTGTTCCCAGGTGTCAGGGCACGAGCAACAAGTCAGGAGTCCCCACTGCCAGCTCTGGGGGGACACAGATGCTGCCCTTCCCCTTGTTGTGTCCCCTCTGCTCAGGGACTCCTCTGGGATCAGATGTCCTTTGGCCTTTCAGATGTGTCCCTTACCTGCTGTGGCTTGTCCCTGCCTTCCCGGCCCTGCTCTAGCTCCTGCTCCAGAAAAAAAAGTCTTGTGACAACTTTGTCTCCCCCTTCTCCCCAAATCTTCCCATGGGAACACAGGCAAAGGCTTTTATTTTTAGCCAAGCCATACATACATAGATATACGTGTGTCTGTGTGTGCGTGTGTGCGTGCAATTAAAAATAGCAGAGCAGCCAAATTCTCCTGCTCCTTTTGATATGCCACAAGGGAAAAGATCCTGGTGCTGAGATCACAAGGAGCAGCTGACACCAGTGCTCGGGATGTCTTTTGATCAACTCCACAGATGTGACATGTCCCCATTGGCAACAGGGCCGGGTAAAAATAAACTCCTGCAATCTAATGCTGCTGAGCTGCCCTCTCTGGGCACTCTGGGGCAGGAGTGCCCCACCACTGCCACTGCTGGGGATGCTCCCAGGTACCACAGAGAATGCCCAAAACTCAGCTCTGTCTGTGTTGAGCCTCCTCCTCCTCCTCCTGGAAAAACACGGGAACAGCATTTCTTTAGTGGGGTCACCCATATCATCACCTGGATGGGCAGCTCTGCTAGGCAGTGGCATTCACCCAGCCCAGCCATGAGGCTCCAGAGGGAACCCAGCACCCCCAGCTGAGAACCCAGAGCCCTGAGCAGCCCTGAGAGCCCCTCTGGGCTGGCCATGGGGTGGGGAAGGGCCCAGCCCCCTGCCCAGCTCGGGGCTCCATGTAGAGGCTGCCTGTGGCCTGTGGGCACGAGACCTCCCCTGCTCTGACTCTCCCTTTTTCCCACCCTTTGCACTTCCTGCTGCCTTGGGAGAGGAGTGAACTTTTGTTCTAATTTTACTCGGGACTTTGTAGGAAGATCAGCCATGGGTTCTTGGTGTGCAGCCAGCAAACACCCATGGAGACATGCTCAGAAATTCAGAGGCATCCTCCAGCCCAGACACCTGGCCCGGGTGTGCTGCAGCAAGGCTGAGACCAGAGAGCTGCTGGCAGTGTCTGATGAGTCCCTGCTGCAGGCAGGAGAGCTCCTGCTGTCTCCTTGGTCAGCATCCCTTTGTCTCCAGGCAGTGGAAGAGCTCCTGGGTGCTCTGGGGCTGCAAGCAGTGCTCCCACTCCCTGTCCCTTTGCAATGTCCCCAGTCTGTCCTTCCCAGGGCTGTGGTGAGGCAGCACGAGGAGCTGGCACAGGGGTCAGATGTCAGATCCATCTCCCTGCCCAGCTGTGAGAGTGTTCAGTGCAGACCACTGTCTCTGGTGTCCCCAGGAGCTCTGGGGACATGTCCTGGGCTGGACCAGCAGCCACATCCAAGGATGTCCCAGCTCAGTGCTGGCTCCCAACACCCTGGGGACAGCAGGTGGGACACTGCTGCCCCTTTCAGTTCTTCTGGTTTGGAGCAGTGTGGACTCTGGCACGTGAGGTCTTATCTCTGAAGAGACACAAGACTCCTCCCCAAGCCCAACTGGAACTCAAACACTGGATTAACGAGACAGGCAATGTCTTCCTCTTTTCCAGTGACAACCTGGGCTCCTCAAACTAAACCCCTGCAGTCAGCAGGGCTGGAGAGGCTGGCTGGGGTCAGGCTGCTGGGGACAGCTGTATCCACGAGCCCAGGGAGAGCAGGAACAGCCCTGCTGCCAGGGAAGAGCAGCCTGAACCAGGGCAGAGGCTCAGCTCATTGTCTGCTCTGCTGAACTGGGCACGGCGCAGTGACCGTGACAGAGAGACCTGCAGGTGCTCTCCTCTGTCTGTCTCCCTCCAACAAAAGCACAGGTAGAAATTACCCTTATCTGCAGAAGCCCTGGCTCCAACCCCTTGAAGTCATGGCCAAGAATTGTGGCGTGGGCTGCGGGCACAGGGGGTGATGGCACAGGCAGCAGAGCCTGTGCTTAGTCAGCTGCACAGGGGCAGCCTCTGAAGTGCCGGCCTGGCTGCACCTTCCAGGAGCCTCCTCCTGCCCTGCCACTCACGTGCCACCCTCCTGCATGGAAAAGAGGAAGGGAAGAGGCAGCACCTCGGAGGGACAGCCAGGAACCAGCCTCCCTCCTCATTGGGGAGTAAATGGTGACTCAGCTCCTGCCTGCACAGCCAGCAGCCTGCCCGGAGCATTAAGGGATAAATATACATCCACACGTGCTGCAGGCACTGCCCCAAATCAGCCTGTGGTGCTCAGGCTGGGACCCAAAGCAGCAGGAGGTGAGAAATGCTGAGAACACCAAGTGCTGCTCCCACCAGCCCCACGGGCAGCTTCTCCCTCCTCGCCCTCAGCCAGGCCTGACTCGAAAAAGGAAAGAAAATCCTTGGGCAGGGGGTTGGTGGAGAGTTGTCTGGGCTTATCAGGGAAATCCGTGATCACAGACTGCTTCAAAAGGGGATTACAGCCCTGCAGGGAGACTGTGGGGCTGCTCCACCATGGGCTCTCACTGGGCAGGTGACACTGGGCTGGCTGCTGTGACACTGACTGGTGTGGCACTGGCTGGTGTGACATGGCTGGTGTGACATGGCTGGCGTGACAATGGCCTGGTGTGACAATGGCCTGGTGTGACACTGGGCTGGTGTGACACTGGATGGTGTGGCACTGGATGGTGTGGCACTGGATGGTGTGACACTGGACTGGCTGGTGTGGCACTGGATGATGTGACACTGGCTGGTGTGACACTGGCTGGTGTTACAATGGCCTGGTGTGACACTGGCTGGTGTGACAATGGCCTGGTGTGACACTGGCTGGTGTGGCACTGGGCTGGCTGGTGTGACACTGGCTGGTGTGACACTGGGCTGGTGTAGCACTGGATGATGTGACACTGGACGATGTGACACTGGGCTGGTGTGGCATTGGGCTGGCTGGTGTGACACTGGATGATGTGACACTGGGCTGGTGTGACACTGGATGATGTGACACTGCTGTTGTGACACTAGGCTGGTGTGACACTGGCTGGTGTGACAATGGCCTGGTGTGACACTGGATGGTGTGACACTGGGTTGGCTGGTGTAACACTGGATGATGTGACACTGGGCTGCTGTGACACTGCCTGCTGTGACACTGGGCACAGCCACTCACCCCTTTCAGGCAGGCAGGGCTGGGTGCCTGCAGACCCCCTGAGCTGCCCCAAAAGCAGAGTGAGGAGGCTTTGGGGGAATAACCCACACTGGGACCAAAGCCAGGGGTGAACCCTGCTGTCCCCACAGCTGCCAGCCTGGGGACACTGTCCTCGTGGGGTCAGGCCATCAGCACCTGGCCCAGCCCCTCACCATCCCCAAGGATGTGCCAGCTCCATCCCAGCCCAGAGGGATGAGGGATGTGTGGGGTGGGCAGCCTCCAGCACCAGGGAGGAGGGCAGAGGTGGGAATGGAGGAGAGAGCTATAAATAAGTGTAAATACAGCAAGGAGGCACCTGGCCAGAGCTGTGAAGGTCACAGGAGTGTGTGCCAGCAGATAAGCAACCCCCCTTCCCCAGTGGCATTTGACAAAATGTCACTGTGAATGAGGCAGAGGTGGTGTCGGGTTGTGCCTTGGCCCTGTCACCCCTTGACACCCCCGATATTTATATCCTGAGAGCCCCTCAGTGAAGGGCGAGGGGTCCCTGAGGTGAGGGGGACACACAGTGAGCACAGGGCCAGGCAGGACCCTCCTCCCCTCCCCAGGCACACAGGAAGCTCCCAGGCTGCAGGGAGCAGGAGACTCCTCGTTGTCCTGCCAGGAGTTTTGCCCTCTGCCCCCTGTTAATTTTTAATCACTTTTTTTTAAACTTTCTACTAATCTGTTTCAACGATTCAGCCCAGCAAGAGGCAAAACTTCATTTAAAGCCTGGACTAAGCAACCAGCAGCTCTTTTCTTCCTCCTGAGCTACTCCCAAACCAACTTTTCTGCTGGTTCTTCTGGGTGCAGCACGTGGGAGCTGCTGCTGGGCCCCAGGCTGGGCACGCTGTGCCAACACAGCCTGGACTCAGAGCTCGGACTCAAAGGTTGCACCTGGTGACCTCAGAAAGTCTTTTCCAACCTGAATGATTCTGTGATTCTATGGCACACGTGGAGCAGCCGCCCTCCCAATGCAGCCTGAGATGTGCTGAGTGGGAAAATGGGGTGCAGAGAGAGAAAAAGGGGGTGCTGAGAGAGAAAAAAGGAGGTGCTGAGTGGAAAAAGGGGGTGTAGAGTGGGAAAAGGGTGTGCTGAGAGGGAAAAAGGGGGTGCTGAGAGAAAAAAAGGAGGTGCTGAGAGGGAAAAAGGGGGTGTAGAGTGGGAAAAGGGCGTGCTGAGAGGGAAAAAGGGGGTGTAGAGTGGGAAAAGGGGTGCAGAGAGAGAAAAAGGAGGTGCTGAGTGGGAAAAGGGGGTGCAGAGTGGGAAAAGGGGGTGATGAGAGAGAAAAAGAGGGTGTAGAGTGTGAAAAAGTAGTGCCCAGTGCCAGGCTCTGAGCCCCAGCCCCAGCCTGAGCATGGTCTCGCTCACTGACTTTTGTCTTACATTAGGTGAGTGTAATTAAGATCAACCATGAGATGCCAGTAATGGGAAATATTAAACATTAACCGCAAACAATAAACATGAACTCGGCCAGGATAACTTTGATATGGAGGAAAGATGGAAGAAATTGCCCTAAACTGTCCTTGAGTCACAGGATAGAGAAAAGGAGCCTGAGATACTGGTAATAATGCCCTGGCTAAACAACATTCTGCTGGAACACTTCAAACAAAGGTGTGTCTGGTTTAGGAAGAAGGGCAGCAGCAAAGTATATCACAGGTTACAGAGCTGCATGTTCACACTACGCTCAGCTCGTTAATTCAGGCTCCAAATTACTGAGTCCACTTTGCTCCTGCCTGAGCTCCAGGAGCAGCCCAGGGCTGCAGCACCCACCAGGGAGCCCCCACAGAGCACAAAGCACCCCCTTAGTGCTGCCAGGCACAAGGCAAGGGCAGGAGGTGGCTGTGCCCCGTGCAAGGAGCAGACACAGCAGGAACAGGCTGTTCCCAAGGAGCCTCCTCCTCTCTCAACACCAGCTCATGGAAACAGCCCAGTCTGGCCGTGCTGGGGTCTGCCAGGGCTGGCCAGGCAGTGCCAGCACACCTGGGCACCCACAGCCTGCTCAGGGCTGTGTCTGCCTGAGTGTGACAGCTTTGTCCTGCACCCCTGGGGACAAACAGCAGCGCCCCTGGTCACCCACCCTGCCAGTCCAGCAGCCCCCAACACAGACCTGCCACTGGCTGCTCCAGCCCTGTCCCTGTCACCAGCTCCCTGTCACCACTCCATGGCAGGGCACACACACACCCCGGGCTGAGCACTGGTGAGGTTTTCTAAGAAATTCCTTCTTATCTCCCCCCCAAACCAAGGGCAGGACCAACGGACAGAGAGCTGCCACGTGCTGAGCTGGGCACAAAGCACAGGGGACACTGAAATGTCCTAACAGCTCTGTGTGTGACACCCTGGCCGTGGGGACAGGCAGGGAAGGAGCAGGAGGAGGAATAGGAGCAGGAGAAGGGGCAGGAAAAGGAGCAGGAGGAGCAGGAGCAGGGACAGGAGCAGGAGGAGGAACAGGAGCAGGAGGAACAGGAGCAGGAGCAGAAGCAGGAGGAACAGAAACAGAAGAAGCAGGAGCAGGAGCAAGCAGGGTTCCCCCAGCACCTCCTCAGTTCCTTCCTGCTGCCTTGTCTGTGCAGCACAGCCTGGGTGGGACAAGGACAGGGCAAGAGGATGGCCAGTGGGACTGGGAGCACTGAAATCCTTGGGATTGCTTCCACTCACACAGGGCTGGAGGTGGCAGGAGAGGCTGGCAGGGCAGGGGACACATCCTGACTCACTGAGGAGCTGACTGTTAGCCAGCTCTGCTGGTCACAAGAATTCCCCACGATGGCAACTCTCTCCTTTAGTGAGGAAAACATGAGGGGGTGATTATTTTCAGACCTTCCTCCTCAGAAGTCCCTGCAGCCACATGACTGATGTGGGCACAGGGACTCCAGTGAGGAGGAGCAGCCCTGTCCCTGCCCTGCTCTGGCCACCAGCCCCTTTTGGAGGTTTGGTGGCCCAGCTCAGAGTTTGGCAGGGCTCCACGAGGCCCTTTCTGCCCAGAGGACACTGCAAACATCCTCCCTTGGCACAGCCTGTCACACCTAACCCAGCTCAGCTCCCCGGGCACTGCTCACCCCTCTCAGGCACCTCCAAGAGCAAATCCCTGCCTGGAAACAGCCACTGCCCCTCCAGCATGAAGTCAGAGCTGTGGTGGCACTCAGAGCCACTGCCCATGGGGACATCACCTCCTTGTGCCACCAAGCCCAGCCACAGCTCCCTACCCACAGCCACAGCTTTGGGATCTTCCAAGCTCCCAAAATCTCCCCTTGGCTTTGCAGGAGCCACAGCCTGGATGGAGTCCTGGGAATCCCTGACCTGCTCCAAGTTGGCAAGGGCTGGAATTCTCAGCACATTCTGGCCCTCGGTGTCACCCTGTGTGTGACACGGAGCTGAGGTTACACCCGACCCAAGCCCTGCCTCAATCCTGCCCTTTTTACACCTGGAGAGAACCTGCTGCCTGCCAGAATGACACCCCAGCCCAGTGTCATCTCCCTGCCAGGCCTGTCACCATCACCAGGAGCCTTTTCACACCTCCCTGATGCTCTGCTGAGGAGCAGGGACTGCCTGGACAACCTGTTGTCACCCTGATTTTTTCCAGCCTTCTGATGTTTACACTGTCTATTGGAAAATTCTGATTTTTTACATTTTCCAGTAGAAAATGTAAACATCAGAAGGGTGAAAAAAAAATCAGGGTGACAGTCTGAGCACTCCCAGCCCCTCCTGCAGGGAGGTGGCAGCAGGGCAGGGGGAAAGCTCAATTCCTGCTCCCCCTCTTGCAGCACCTCTGGCTCTGAGGCTCATTGGGGGGGTTCAGGACTCCCCTGCCATGAAATCACCGTGGGCTGGCACTGCCCAGAGCTGCTCGTGCCACCAGCAGCCTCTTAGTGCTAATCAGGCACTAAGGCAGGAGACAGGGAAGGTTCAAGCTGGGGTTAAGAAGGCACAAGGAGGATCTTCCTGCATTAGCCTGACCTTGTGGCTGCTCCAGCCCCAGAATGCTCCAGGGATGGCCCTGCCCTGCTGGGGATCAGGCAACCACCACCAAACCCTCTCTGTGACCCTCCAGGAGCCTTTTTCCTGCTGGACACGGGGCTGTGCTGGCTCTCCTGCCAGGGTGGGCTGTGGGAGACCCCCCTGTGCCAAGCTCCCATGTGAAAATGAAGTTTTCAGCTGGAGGCATGAGGTCCCAGGGCACACAAACCTCTGTGCAAAGGGCAAAACCACTCAGCTCTGTCCTCACCCTCCTGCCCAGCCTGTCCAGGTGTGTCCATGCCCAAATTTCATGGTGGGAGCCCCAGTTCTGCTCCATGCCTGCTCCTGCTGCTGCCCTTCACACCTGCACCTCCCTGTCCCCATCACCTGGGGACAGCAAGAGCTGGGTCCCCCCACTTCTCCTCCTCTCCTTGCCCACCCAAATAAATTATTGCCCATTTTCTGAGGTGTCCTGGCCAGAGGGGACTGTCACCACACCACAATGCCCAGAAAGCTGCAGGGGATGTTGACAGCTGGGCATTTTCCAGGTGGGCATCAGGTAATCCTGAGGATAAAGTGATTGTCAGTATTGACACCACTCCAGGTTCTGTGGGAAAAGCAACCTGGGAGAGGAGAGCAGGTCCCAGCAGGTCTGTGGCTGCAGGGACACGCTCACAGGTGGATGGTGGAGGTGAGAACCCCGAGCAGCACCTCTGGGCAGGAGCTTCCAGCAGCACGAGCTGTTTGCTCTGGGGATTTCCTGGGGCTGCACAAGGCTTTGCTGTGTCCGGGGCTGCACCCAGGCATTGTCACTGTCCCAGCCAGGCCACCTGCCCCCAGGGCTGGGCTCTGTCCCTGTTTTTTTGGCTCTGCAGGGAGCATTTCTGGGAGCCACAGCCCGGAGCTGGTGCTGCCAACCTGCTTTCCTCGAGCTTCCTACTCTGCAAACAACTGACTCACCCTGGAAAGAAACTGCTCCAAGATCTCCAGATAGAAAAACCCCTATGAGGGCATGAAGCTCCTTCAGGAGCACATGCAAACCCACAATCACAAAGCTTTGTTCTATTTCTAATTCTCTCCTGTGAGGGACCACACCTTTCCCCTCCCCAAAACCCCAGGCAGGCTCAAACAGGGCATGAGAGGAGGGGTCTGGCCGCTCCCTGTGCCAGCAGCTCAGGGCTGGGGCCCCTCTCCTCCTCCCAAACCAGTTGGGGGCCCTTCTGCTCCTCCCAAACCGGTCGGGATGAAGCCCACAAGCACGAGTTCTTACACTAAATCAGATCCTTTAAGTGCTCCGTGTGCTGTGCTGGCTCCTTCACCACCCTGCCCTGAGCTTGCCTGCCCCCAGGCCTTGTCCCCCCTATTTTTGACCCCAGCTAATCCAGGGATCAAGAGAAAGCCTGAGACCCCAGGGCAGGCTGGCCTGAAATGCAGCCCTGAGCTCTGACAGAAACTGCTCTGACCCAGCAGCCACCTCTGGGTTGGGAACACCAAAGCCAGGGGTCCCCTCTGGTGCAGGAGAAGCCACCCCTACCCTGGCAGTGACATCCCAGGTGCCCTGAAACCCCAAGCAGGGCTGGTGGGGGTTCAGGCTCCTCAGCCCTGGCTCACTGTGCCACCTCCATGCACTCTGCACGTCCCCAGAGCCTGGAGCAGCTCCCAGTCATGTCAGCAGCTCCAGTTTGCAGCTCTGTGCCTTGTTCTTATCCACCCCTCTGCCTCTGCTGCCCCCGTGCCAGGGGCTGCCATGTGGGAACGGGGCCAAGTGTCCTTGTCACAGCCTCCAGTGTCACCTTGGAGGGCTCCTGCAGGGAGCAGGGCTGTGCTCGGGGGTGGCACTGCAGGGGGACATTGCTGGGGCACAGCTGGGGGAGAACAGGCAGCCCTGCATGTCCCAGCTTGGCAGGAGGGCACAGAGGGCAGGGTGGGCACAGCAGCAGAGCAGGCAGCCCCTCAGCCTGTCCCCCAGCCTGTCCCCCCAGCCTGTCCCCCCAGCCTGTCCCCCCCAGCCTGTCCCCCCAGCCTGTCCCCCCAGCCTGTCCCCCCCAGCCTGTCCCCCCAGCCTGTCCCCCAGCCTGTCCCCCAGCCTGTCCCCCCAGCCTGTCCCCCCAGCCTGTCCCCTCAGCCTGTCCCCCAGCCTGTCCCCCCAGCCTGTCCCCTCAGCCTGTCCCCCCAGCCTGTCCCCTCAGCCTGTCCCCTCAGCCTGTCCCCCAGCCTGTCCCCTCAGCCTGTCCCCCCAGCCTGTCCCCCCAGCCTGTCCCCCAGCCCTGTGAGCAGGTCGACACCGTGTGTACCCAGAGCTGGCCAAGCCAGCCTTAGTTATGCAAACCTCAACAGGAGCTGTTTCAACCAGTTGGACTCTTGCCTGGCAATCAGGTGCCTTCCTCCTCCTCCTCCTCCTTCTCCTCCTTCCTTGAGCAGCTGCCCAAACTCTGTGGGTGCCTCTGTCCCCACACGTTCTGCTGTGGGTGAGGGGCTGTCCCTCCCTGGGGTGCCCCAGGATTTGGGGGGCAGTCAGGGGGCTCAGTGACCCCCAGCACCATGTGCTGCTCTCCCCTAGCTCAGCTGTGAGCCAGCCCTGCCAGTGGGGTGTCCTTGAGGTGTCCTCAAGTGTCCCTGTACTGCCAAGGCACAGGTGGCACCGTGGGTGAGCACAGGGAAGGAAGGTTGTCTGCACCCTGCACAGAATCATGGAATGGTTTGAATGGGGAGGGGACCTTAAAGATCTTTATCCAGTCCCCAAATTGTTCCAAGTCCCATCCAAGCTGGCCTTGGACACTTCCAGGGATCCAGGGGCAGCCCCAGTTTCAGAGATCTGGGGCAGTGCAAGGCCCGGGGTGCAGCAGTGGGAAGGGGCTGTTTGCCCCATGGCTGGGGAGGTTTACCCAGCATTGTGCTCACGTTGGCATTTCCCATCCCTGGGAGGTGCAGGAACCCAAGCAAAAGACTTCCTGTGGAAGGAAGGATGCAGGAAAGAAGTCCTGGTGCTGTGAGGCACAAAGGAAGGCTTGGGCAGAGCTGGTCACTGTTCCTGTCACCAGCTGCCCCTGCCACACTCACACCTCGTGGCAATGGCTCAGTGTTTGGCTCTGCCTGGAGAAACTCTCCCCAGGCCAGGAGGAGCCAGCAGTGGACAGCATCTGTTCCAAACATCCTCCGACATTGCAAAATACGGGAAAAATCCCAGATCCCAGCACCAGGAATCTTCATGCAAATCTCCTCGTTCCCAAGGCAGTACCAAGCCTGCACTCTGGGATGCCAGGAAAGCCACAGGCTGACTCTGCACGGGGCTCTGCAGCCTTTGCACAACTCTCCAGCCTCTCCTTGAATTTCAACACGGATTATCAGGCACTGATTGAGTCAGTGGAGGCCCAGCAGCCCCAGCTCCATCAGGGAACTGTCCCCTCCCCACCATCAGCTGCTCCTGGCAGCTGCAGTGGCACAGCCAGGCTGCTCTGGGGGTTTGGGGACCACAGGGATCAGCAGCTGCACAGGGTCAGAGCAGTCCTGGCTGCACCAGCAGCAGGGATATGAGCTGACACCGGGCTGGGGTGGCACAAGGGGAGGCTCCATCCCTGTTTTCTTTACTACAAAATTCTGTGCAACAAAATAAAGCCTTTGCCAAAATGAAATGGGCCCCAAGCCAGCTCCTTCCAAGGCTCCCTGGAACGCTCTGCTCTGTCATCCCTCGGCAGGCGCTGAGATTTTGTGCAGGTATCAGTTTTTCTGTTCAAGATGCTTTTCCAGCTGGATGTCTTTGATGAGCTTTTCTGCAGAGGTGGCATGGAGCTGGAGGAGCAGGGAAACCTGCCTGTGGTGAATGGTAAAACCCTCTGGCAACGCCGTGACGCTGCTCCAGACACGGTGTCTAAATATAGACTCCTCATTTATTATCCTGCAGCTGCTGGGTTTGGTGTGAGAAGAGCCAGGGGCTGCACTGATGCTCCCCTCACCCATGGCTGGGACAGCCTGGACACATCCACAGGCTCACACTGGCCCAAACAGGGTGCAAAGCATAAAATAATCCAAGAACCTTTTCCCTGGGTGCCTCCTGAGAG
This sequence comes from Zosterops lateralis, assembly GCF_965231275.1. Taxonomy (NCBI): domain Eukaryota; kingdom Metazoa; phylum Chordata; class Aves; order Passeriformes; family Zosteropidae; genus Zosterops; species Zosterops lateralis. Next base: position 17,068,115 of record NC_139774.1, on the reverse strand, counting down.
ATGAGACTGAGTCTAAATCCTGCACTCTGCATCCCACGAGGGTTTAGGTGTGCTGGCATGAGTGGTGCCTGGGTGGGAAGGGGTCCCCCTGCTCCTGGTGAGTGCAGGAGTGGTTCCCAGGCTTCTGAGCAAAGGATTGGGTGGCTTTCCTGTGCCTTCACACTGCCAAAATCCAGAGATCTTCCTCAACCAACCCAGGCAGAGATGGAGCAGAGAGAGAGGCAGGAGGGGCAGGGAGCCATGGGTGCCATCGAGTGCCAGGCCTCCATCTCCTTTCCCTCTGGGATGTGCAAGAGAGAGATAAATCCTGGTGTGACCCCAGTGCTTGGCAAAGGATCCCCTGCCTGTAGTGCCAGGGAGACAGCGAGTGCAGCCAGGTTGAGCACTGGCACCCGTGGCAGCCTGGGGTGAGGAGGCATCCCTGCCTTCTGGAAACCACAGGAAAGTCACCCATCCTTTGGCAGGAGGCCTGGCTGCCTCCATCAGCACATCTGGCAGAAAAGGGGTGAAAAAGGAGGGATGCCCTGCGTGGCCAGGCCAGCCAGGCTGGGCTGTGGCCCTGCTGGGACTGGCAGCAGCCATCCCCCCACTGCTGGCACCGGGTCCCGTTGAGACGGGGCCAAGCGGGACGGAACTCCAGGCATCCATCCTGCCTCCCGGGGCTCCCAGCTGGGTCACGCTGGGACACTCAGCTCCCTGGGTGGCCAGGACCCTGCTGCCAGCACTGCCAGCACTGCCAGCCCCACCAGCACAGCCCTGGCCAAAGGAACCAGCCCCCAGCTCCCCAGCCTGCCCCCCACAGCCACCACACCGGCTGAGCAGGAGGCTGGGAAGTGCCAGGAGAGGGTTAAACCATTCATCATCCCTGCTGGAGAGCAGCTGGACCCTCTGCAGCACCACTCCTGCACTCCACACGCTGCTACTGGGACCTCTCAAGCTGTGGGGTCTGCCCCACCCCAGTAAACACTCCTTGGGGACAATGGGGTGGAGTGGTGGCAGCAGCAGACACAGCCTGGTGTCCACTGTGTCTGTGCCACCTGCTCAGGAGAGGACTGGGGACCTGCCTGACACTCCTGCTGCACACCCACCCTCACACAGCTGGGCTCTGGGAGGGTGGGACACAGCCCCCTGAGCATCCCCCCCAGCAGGGACAGAGGTGACAGTCCCTGCTCTGAGCATCCCAGCCCCTGGCTGGAGGCTGAGCCTGGTGGCTGCAGGAGCAGCCAATGCCCAGGGATACAAACGATGTCATGGCCCAGGCTGCTGTCCCCACACAGGGACAGGCAGGACCAGGCACGGGGCTCATGAAAAAGCCACTTGGAATGACGGAGTGTCCCCACTGCCATAGGGGCTGCAGAGAGGCTGTTCCTGCCAGTGACCCACGGGGACCTGCAGCACCAAACACCTCCCTGCTGTGCCTTTTGGGGCTGCTCCCCCTTCTCCCCTCATTCCCTTTCCAGGCACCATCCTATGCACGGACTTTCAGCAACCCAAAAAATCCCTCGATGTGATTCCTGGGTGACCTCCTCCTCCTCCCTGTGGTGACATCTGCTGAAGCAGCACAGAGGGGACACAGGGACGTCCTGTTTCTGCCTCCCCCCTCGGCCCCAGAGGCCTTTCCCCTGCTTTTCCCTGGTTCAGGAGGGGCATAAACCCTTGGGCAGTGGCTGGTATTTGGGTAAGAGGCCACACTGGGGTCCAGAGCCAGGAGCACGTGCTGCTGCTGCTGTCCTGACACACAGAGGACTGTGCCTGGCCATCAGCACAGGCTCCAGCAACTCTCCCACGGCCGCCAGCAACACCCCCGGGAGCCCCGAGCCCAGCTGTGAGAGGTGACAGGCAGGGGAAGAGCTCAGTGGAGGAGCAGAGCCCGCCTGCCTGAGGCTCTGCCCTCTCTGCCTGCACTGGAAGCCTTCCCACTGCTTTTTCCCCACTCCAGGACTGCTGCTGTCCTGCTGGGAGGAGCCCCGTGCCCATTTCAATGGGATACTCTGCCACAAAGCTCCTGTCCTCCTGTGCCATGCTCCTCCACCTTTCTTGGGCTTCCAACCCTGACCCTCTCCCACCTTGATTTTCCTAATGCCCACCAAGGAATTTGCAGGTATAAAGTGCTCACTCCATGCCATCAGTGCCCAGGAGCTGCTGGCATCCACCTTGGCATCTTTCTTGGAGAAAGATGGGCAAAAACCTCACCCTGGCACTGCTGAGCCCAGCCCTGGGCAGCCCCTGGGGCATCCCCCTCTCCAGGGCCACGGGTCCCGTGGCAAGGAGGCAGTGCCTGGGCAGCCAGAGCAGGGGACATCCAAAGAAGGAAAAGAGTTGGATGGATGGAGCTCCCTGGCCAGCCAGCCCATACTGTAAAAGGAGTGGGAGCAGGGAGTGCACAGCTCTGGCTCCAGCAGTTTTAAGATGGCTGTGAAGCTGAGAGAAGAAGGAGGAGAAGAAGAAGGAGGAGGAGGAGGACATTAACCCTCCCAGCACTGCGCTGCAGCCAGGAGCACTGCAGAGAGATGAATGGCAGCTTTCCAGAGGCTCCACTTAACAGTGGATGGATTGGGGACCACTCAACTCCCACCCAATAAAATCCAGCTGGTGATGCTTTCAGGGATGGCAGGGAGATGCTGACCTCAGACAAGGCTGTGGGAAGGAGGAGGAGAAACAGAAGGAGGAGAAGGAGGCAGATGACAAATAAAGGAGGTGACCCACCATGGGACAGGACATCCAGCAGGACCTTAAAGACCCCTTAATATGGACTCTCTGAAAAGATGCTCTTCCATTTGTGCAGCCCCTGGGGGCTCAGCACAGCAGAGGGGGAGGAAAGGGGCACCCCTGGGTGAAACTCCTCTGGGTGCCTGCATTGCCATCCCTTGCTGGCTGCTCAGCAGGGAGCAGCAGAGCCAAGTGACTGCTCAGCTTCCCTCCTCTTGTCCCTGCGGACACTCACGTGAATATTCACGTTTTTCCTGCTTAATGTTTTCCTTTAAAAACATCGGGCTTGGCCCTCCTGGTGCTTTTCTGCAGGAATCATCAGAGCCGCAGAGACTGGAGGAGCAAAGGTATCGGGCACTTAACAACAACTTCCCTTCTCCAAAGTTTTAATTGGTCATTGACGTCAAGTGATTATTGAGAATTATTAATTAAGAAAGCATTTAAGAGCCTGGCTTTTGTTGAGGTTTTGCCATTACAATTAGTTTATCGGCCAACAGGAGAAACATCAGCCTTCGCAGTCGCTTGGAGTGCACCAAAGTGCCCATAATTAATTTCCCTTTCCGCAGCAAGTGCTTTGCTCTGACCTGCCTTGGGGACTCGCCTTTCTCCAGGTGTGCCAACCACAACAGCCCTGAAAACACCCAGCCACGAGGACATCAGGATGGGAACACCGTGTCCCCTCCAACCCCTCACAGGCAACTACGCAGGGATAGCGGCTCTTTTCGGGAAAGCATCCTGGCCACACGCCCTGATCCTGGGGAGGAGGCCACCCTGCCTTTGAAAGAGATTTTCTTTTCATCTCCTTCCTGCCCTGGGGAGGCAGCTGCCTCGCAGGTGCTTGGCACTGAGAGGATGTGTTTTGGCAGCCCAACGCTTTTCCAGGAGTTCCCTCAAGCCCCTCACACACCGGCAGCACCCACCGCAGACAGCAGCAGGATGCTGGCGGGGTGAGCTGAGGCTGGAGAGGCAGGATAACCCCATGGAATGTCTGCAGGAGCGAGGTTTGAGCACTGCCTGATCCTGCCTCAGCCTGTGCACAACCTCGGGCTGTTCCCTCCAGCAGCAATTGCTGCCTCTGCACCTCTGCTGGGGCAGCAGCAGCTCCTCCTTCCCTGGGGGATCTGGGGTGCTGGTGGATGGATGGGGGAGGCTGAGAGGGCTGCTGAGGGGCTGGCAGGCTGCAGGGTGGGTGCCAGCACTGTCCAGCCCTTCCAGAGCAAGCTGCAGGGATGCAAGGATGCAGGGTGCAGGGATGCAGGATGCAGGGATGCAGGAACGCAGGATGCAGGGATGCAGCCCAGCCCTGCACTCCCAGGCGGATGCTGCTGCTGCTGCATTCCCTCACAGCACCCCAAGTGCAGCACCAGGAGGGACCAGCAGCCCCCGCTCAGCAACTGGGTCAGCTAAATATAAACGGAGCAGCCCCAGAACCAGGCACCTTCCTGCCTTGCATCACTGACACCCTAAAAACCATGGCCTGGGGACAGAGCTGTGGCAGCCTCGAGGCACTGCCACCTCACCAGAGGCTCTGCTGGAGCTGCTGCTTTGTAGCCATCGCTCCAAAGGCTCCCAACCTTCATCCTGCTCGCCCAGGGCAGCCACCAGGGAGGTGGGGGACCAGGTGGGACAGATGCCTGTAGGACAAGGGGACCAGGTGGGACAGATGCCTGCAGGATGAATGTTCCCAGGGGGACACGGCTGCAAGCTGTGTATGCACTGCTCCACACAGAGCAGGCTCCCAGGAGGGAGATTTTTCACTTCCATTTATCCAAACCAGCTGGATCAGCTCCCAGGCACCAAGGCAAGCAGCTCAAACCCCCTCATTAGGGCTGGGCAGTTGCCTCTCAGCCCAAGGGGTGCAGGTGAGTACCCACAGGTTCAGCTCCTAGGGTGAGGTGCAACAGCCCCAGTGCTGCACATCCCTGGGTAAGAACATTTTGTAGGAAGACTCTGCAGCAGAATGGGTTAGTCCCAGTATCCCCAGCTTGCTGCACCCCAAGGTCAGATGCCAACCCCAGTGCAGTTTGTGGGTGCAGTAAATCTGATGCTGGAGCCCAGGAGAGACAGGTTTGGGGTGCTTTGGGCTGCTCCCTTCACAGCCTTTTTGGCACTGTGTGGGAGAAGAGGGATGGTGCTCATCCTGCACCCCACACGCAGCCTGAACAGCCCTTTTGCAGCCTGCAGGTCTCCAGTTGTCTGCAGCTGAACATCACCCAGCCCAGAGGGTTGGTTATTAGGGAAAAAAACACTTTAATGAGGCAGCTCATTAAAGGCAGGAACAGATTAACCCAGGAACCTGAGGAACTCGGTGACTGCCGAGTTCAAGAATAGGAGCAAGAGGCCTTTCCCTGGCAACGGTGGGAGATGCTGCCTCAAAGCAGAGGGATGAGCCCTTGAATCCTCAAAGCCCTTTCAAAGCCCTGCACCCTCCCAGGAGCTGTGTGAGCTCTGGAGATGAAAGATGCTGGGAAGGGTGGACCACAGCTTGAAACCTATGAAAACACCCACTGAAATACAAGTGGAAAATACTCCATCCCCAATAGTCAACTTCATGCGCTGCCTCCTCCACTGATCAAGCAAAATCCCAGCACCAGTGTGGACTTCCAGCAGGGATGCTCCAGGGAAAAAGCCTTTGGCAAGGCACAGCCCTGCTGCACAGGAGCAACGTGGGAGGAGAGGCGAAGGCAAGCAGAGTTCAGAGTTACGGTCACAGCAGAAAAATGAACCCTGGCAAAAAATATAAAATAATCCAGCTCCATTTCCCACTGAGAGGAAAGGTTTGCAGCCCATCCCTTTCCACAGGCAGAGGAGAGGCTGGTGAGTGGTGGAAGCCCAGGCAAGGGGGGCACCTGGGGATGCCAGGGTTACCTCAAAGCTACTCCAGCAGCAGGGTGAAGAGTCAGGCTGTTATGAATGAAGGTGGGAGCAGTGCAGCAGCTAAAGATAACTTTGTGAGCAGGTACTATTAATAGCGATACTCTCCGTGCTTCCTGCGGGGCTCTGCAGGATGGAGGAGCTCTAATGGATTGGGCCCAGGCCCGGTGCATCCCTGAGCCCAGCTGTGGGGCTGGCACCCTCGAGGAACAGGGGACCAGCCGCGGTGTCACCGGTCACCCGCCACCGGCTGGGCACCGGCCGGGCACTGGGAGGGAGGACGCTGCCGAGGCTGCTGCCATGCCGGTTTCCATGGCGACTTCAGCACTTGGCGCGAGATGGAGATGACAGGATCAGCCAGCGAAGTCACTGAGCGGAGCTGGCGGCCTCCGTCTGCCGCGGCCGGCGGCTGGAGAGAGCGGCTGGCACAGGGTGTGCACCCGGCAGCCTCGGGGCATCTGGGTCCCCCTGCCTGACAGGGTGAGTGTGCCTGCCACTTGTCCTGCACATCACGCTGGGCTCTCCCTGGTACCTCCAGGAAAGCTCTGCCCAGGTCCTGAGCCTACCCAGCACACCCAGCACTGGACCGCCCATTCAGGTCTTTGCCCCAGCACTGCATTTCCATTCCCAGCGGGGCTGTCTGTCCAGCAGGAGGACACACATCCCTTCACATCCCAGTCTGTGGCATCAGAGCCCCCTGGCACAGCCTGGCAGAGAGGTACCCAGCTCCTCTCTGCAGCTGAAGGAAATACTGCAGGCTGGGTCTGAGCTGGCACCGGGACAGCCCTGATCCTCACTGGCCCTTGGCCCTGCAGAGGCTTTCCCTGGCTTGCAGGTAATCTAAGATCAAGGGCTCCAGCCAGCCGTGCCCGGTCAGACACACAGGGACAGCACGGAGCACTGGGGAACCGAACACCTGCAGCATGTGACTCCCTGGCTGGCTCAGCCTCCCCAGCTCCTCAAGAGCCCTCCCTAGGGACCCCAATCCTTGCCAAGCTGCCACACGGGGCCGTGGCATTCCTGGGCTGCTGGCAGGGAGCACACAGGGCCGGGGGGCTGGGACCCCCCAGCACCCCCTCCCACCCCCGTGCACCATCCTCGCCTCGCACCCTTTTATTCCAGCAGTGCAATTAGCCTTGCTGACCCCTGAAATCCTCAGCCTCTCTAAGCAGCCATGCATTAAATCCCGGATCCAAGAGTGGAAATAGACTTTGTAAAAGGCTTATGGCCCTATTTATTACATTTTACGCATGACGGAGCCGGACAGCGCGGCAGCGGCCGGCACCGGCACTGCCTCCACGCCGAGGCAGCCGGACACACGGACGGGCAGGGGGCTGCAGAGCCTCGGCAGAGGGTGTCTGCTCCCTGGCAGGCTTGTGCTGCCAGCTGAGCGCTCCTGCAGACACAGGCCGGCAGGGATATCGATCTAGATGAAAGCCAACACCGCTGCCGGGGCCCGGTAACCGTATCCGCCGCACATTTGTATTCCTCGGAGCAGGGCGGGAGGGCTGCAGCCATCTGCCAGGGAGCTGGGGGATCCTGGGGACACTGTGAGCATGGAGCCCCACTGTGCAACCTTCTCCCCTTCCATGGCATGGCCTCTGCCTTCTCTGTCCCCCCTGCACCCTGCTAGGGCCAAACAACACAGACCTGAGCAGGGCTGATATCACCCTGGTCCCTGAGGTGTGATGGGAGCTGAGGGGACATCACACCGGGGCTGGCAAGGTTGTCCAAGGGCACTGTGTGAAGGCAGGTGTTCACTGACACATCCCTGGGGTCCCATGGTTTAGCCAGGTGGCTCCTGCCCTGAGGGGATGGCAGAGGAGCCTGCACATCACCGGCTGCACAGCTCTGAGCTGGATACAGGTATGAGCAGCAGGGGAATGAGGTGTGCAGGGAGGCAGAGCTGCTGTGGGCAAAGGAAACAACACCAAAAGCACAGAGGCAGTGTTCAAACAGCTGTGGGACCCTCTGCTTTCCTGCAGGAAACACTGGGCAGCTCCTGTGTGTCTCCAAATCCCAAGGAGCCCCTGCAGCAGCACCAGGCCGGGGAGCTGATCTTGTGTCAGCACTGCAAAGCAGGTGGGAGCAGAGGGAAACACAAGGGTGTTCTCTCCACACTCTTAAAATGCACCAGCTGCAGAGATTCTGCAGCACGTGTCCCCCAAGTCCCTGGAACACCAGCACACACACACAAACAGCAGCTCCCCAGTTGCTTGGAAGGGACACAGGGCACCCCCACTGCAGGGCAGTTGGAAATGTTACCAGACAAAAGCAAAGGTCGTCCCGTGCCCTTCTGAGGAGCTCAGTTTCCGTCAACGCTCAGGGCAAGGTGCAAGTCTGGCTGATCCCAGGGGTGCACGAGAGCTGCCCCACGCCACATGGTCAGACCCATCTCTAGTGCTCACTCCAAAGGCAAAGAGCTCTGGGGTGAGTGGAGATGCAGAAGCGGGTCCATGGGATGTGCACAGTGTCTGGATTCTGCCAACACCTGTGTCTTGGAGAAGTGCACAGGCCCTGGTGCCCAGGAGGGTGGGTGTCCCTGAATGCCCATACACATCCCTGGCAAGGGGAAATGCCACCTGTGGGGTGTCCCTCAGGCTGGCATTTCAAAGGCTTGGTCCTACACCTTTCCCTAAAGGTGCTCAAGGGCTTTGCTGCCTGAAGTGCACCTACAGGCAGAAGGACCCTTGCACTTCCCTGCCTTTCCACACAGTGCCACATTGTGAGGGTGATTCCTCTCCAACAGCCCTGACTGATCACCCCGAGGTGCTGCAGCCCCATGGGGCCCTTTGGCAGGGCTGCATGTGGAGGTTTCACTCCGTAGCTCAGCTCTGCTTCAGTGCTTTGGAGCACAGACCCTCCCTCCACGAGGAGGTGATGGCACAAACAGGGTGTTTGGGCAGAGATGGGCCCTGGCCTCAAAAGGAAAAAAGCTTGCAGCCCACATCTCCACAGGTTTGGGCTTCCCAACCCGGTCACTGCCATGAGCTCCCTGCTGACCCGGAACACTGCAAGCCCATGCTGATAATGGCAAGGGGAATAATCCCCCCAGGCCCCAGTGAATGAGGTTTAAACTCCCCATAACACCCGTGCACAAAGGTCCCATACCCGCCAGGGCACTTGCAGGCTAATCCTCCCTCCGGAGCAGCTGCTATATTTAGGTATCTAAATGAGACAGAGTGGCTCTTTCCAAAAAAGAGTTCGTTTGGGTTACATAAATACAGAGAGGAACTTGAAAGCTGTATTTCCAGGTCCTTGCACTGCCATAAGCGAGCAGAGATGAGGACAGTCTCCCCCTGATAATCTGCCTTTCATGTATTTTCGACTCAGCTGGATGTGCAGATGGGTTTCCAGCTCCTCTGGGCAGATGGACAGCGAGCAGTGGTGGACACTGAGGTGGACACTGAGAGGAGGCAGCCAGAGCAAGCAGTTCTCAGTTCTCCCCAGGGAAACCACTCTGCATCCCAGATGCAGAGGAAAGGAGAAGGCAGCACTGCAGGCAGGCCAGGCAGCACCACTCACAGCATGGGCAGGAGGAGTGAACAGGAGTAGATAAAGGCAGCAGCTCCAGCCCTTCCCATCCATGCTGTCCCAACATTCCCTCCATGACATTGCCCTCCTCTCAGCTACCAACTTCCTTCCTGCTGCATCCACTTCCACATCCCCAAGCATCTGGTCCCATGGAGAATTCCCAAGAGAATGTCTTGCCCACCTCCCATAGCTCACCCCAAGCTCCAGGGGCTGCTCCCCAGTTCAGCTCTGGGATGGGCTGGGGGAAAGCAGTGTCCCCCCCAGAGTTGGGTGACAACATGTACCGTGAGGGTTTCTGGGGACACGGGCCACGTGCTTTCATTTTCAAAATACATATAAATAGACATACTTATTCCTTCTTAAAAGGACACAGCAACAAGGGAAAGGGAAAAAAAAATGCAGCTCAAATACCATCCAACCTTTCAGCCTGAGAAAACCACACAGTTCTCACAGGCTTGAGTTCTGTTACCTGGGAAATGGGTTCTAGCACTCGAAACCCGCATGCGCCAGCCTCCCTGTGGGGCCCACACAGAAACAGAAACTTCCTTTTTAAGAAAAAAAAATTGCAATTTTTTTTTTCTCTTTTCATTATCGGCACGGTTTGGTCGTGACTGTGTGCAAGGCTGCTCGAAAGGAGAAACGGTGCTGGTGGTTTAAATCTCCAGCTCTGCAGAGCTCTGGGGTTGATGCTGCTCGAGGGGAGGTTTGAAAATCCTCCTGTCATTAAGAAGTGGGAAGGTGGCCCTGAGCCACACACACCTGGCACGGGCAGAGCTGCAGGTCCCTGAGCCCGGGGGCAAAGGGAAGCAGCTCGGTTTGCAGGGAGCCAACAGGAATGCAGTTTAATTAGCTGGAAGCCAAGGCCTGTGGAAGTTGCAAACATTTGCACCGAGGCAGAGGAAGTGCCAAGAAATCAGGACAGAGGACTAAAGCTGGACAAAGTTCAGCCTCGCCGTGCTGGTGCCTGGTGAGCACCCTGGGAGGGCAGGAGTGGGTGCTGGCAGCTCACCTGGCACGAACCAAGGTGCAGCCCCTGGCCAGCTCTGCCTGCAATCCCCGATCCCACACATGGGCACTGGGATCTCACCCTGCTCCCAGCCCAGGAGTGTGGGCTCTGCCTGGGCATCACACATGGAGCAAAGACCATGGCCACCAGCTCTGTGCCCATCAGTGTCACCACACCACACTGGTGCCAGGTCTGGCCTCTGCAGGGGAAAGAGAGCCAGAGCCTGGCCCTGCTTCATCCTTCCAGGAGAGCCGTGAGTGCCATGCTTGTCACCTCCAGCTCCCCGCTGTCACCCTGGCACGTGCACAGCCGTGTCCCCAGTGTCACCAGTGCTGGTCCCAGCTCCAACCTAGCCTGGCTGCAGCCCAGCCCTGCCACTCCTGTGTGCATGCAAGGGGTCATGGCAATCTCCTGAACACCCTGCAGCTACAGATGCACTTTCTTCACGAAAAAATAACAATGCAACTCCCTCCTACCTAGGAACTGGGCTAAAAAAATGCAAGAAAGGCTCAGCAGAAACGTTCCCCTGCAGCCCCAGGGACAGCTGGGGCTGCTCCAGCCCTGGGTCACCTCGTGGCAGGACAGCCAGGTCCCCAGCTGTCACTTGTGAAAGCCACATCCCCCCTTACAGAGCACAGGAGGGAGGAGAACAAACATGAGGAGAGGCAGCTGGGCTTCCTCCCATCCCCACAGCCCCTGCCTGGCTCAGGACGCTCGGCCCTCGCCACAGGATTTCCTTGCTCTTGACGTCCATGAAAATTAGGAAATGAGGGTTCCTCGGGGAATAGGTGGGGAAGGCAGCTTTTGGCAGCGGGGGACAAAGGATGACACTTCCCTCACCGCTGTGCCAGGGACAAACCGGGTCCTGCAGCCTGCCCAGGCAAAGCGGGGGAGCAGAAGTGACAGCAGTGCTGAGTTTCATCTCTCTGAGTTAAACTCGCAGCAAACTGAAACAGGAACCCAGGGGCCTGGCCGTGTGCGCTGGCTCAGCAGAGGGGCTGCGGCCGCAGGGCGCACAGGAAGAATTCAGAAAATGCATCTCAGTAAAGATATGCTGCTGCCCTGCAACTGTAGTCCCTGCAAGAGCTTGAGGCGCCACCTCAGCACAAAAACATCCATATAAAGCATGTGCTGCTCATCCCAGGGGAAGGGAGAAGTGTCACATCAGCCCTCCATGGTCTCTCCAGCCTTTGTCCCCATCGACAGGGTCCTCTGCCAGCTGCTGGGTGGGCATGGGGACAAGGCAGGACACCGATGTAAAAAACCCCTGGAACCCTTCAGCATCATCACGCTCCTCCAAGGAAGCTCCTGGTGCTGCAGCTCCCAGTTCCTGCCGGCTTTGCCTGGGGACAGTGCGATGTGAGATAAGGGAAGCATTTTCCCTAAGCCCCACATTGCTGCCCAGAGCCGGCAGAGATCAAAGGTTACTCTGGCTACTGGATGGGGCCGTGTCCCCAGGGCTGCCACATCCCCCACCAGCAGATACCACGCTTTGCCACATCAAGAACCCCTCCCCCGGTGGCGGTTTCCAGATCTCCTGGGGCCAAAGGAGATTTCCTGCTTTTACTTTTCCCTGTGTTAATTCAGAAGTGAACCGGTTTGATGCAGCAGCTCGGCCTTGGCTGTTGGCTCCACGTGGGGAAGTGCAGCAGGGACAGGGGCTGGATAAGGACAGGGCTGACGAGACCCTGAGCGCAGCCAGGTCTGTGTGCAAAGTCCTCCAGCGTTTCTTGGAAGCTCCCGTTATTGAAAGAAAAAAAGGAAAAAAAAAAAAAAAAAAAACCACAACCAAAAAACCAACAACCGCCATAAATAGATAAATAATAATTCGCCAGCCAGAGTCCAGGAAAAAGTGCTGAAAAGCAGAACGGCCGAGCGATAAGGGAAGGGAAACACATTGGCTGGACCATCACCCAGTGCCTACAGCACCGGTGCCCCTGGAATTAGGTCACTACCTCACCTGACCACCCGCCCCATTAACTTCAACCTTTACTCCCTGCCTCCTTACTACAACTCAGATCAGAACATCCTTGTCCCTGCACTGGTGAGGAGGTGGTGGTGGGATCTTGCCCTTTTTCACTGCTGAGGGAAGGGGCTGCAGGCCCACAGGGCCGGGAGCGTGGCGGTGTCACCACGGCGGCTCCAGAGTGTCCCCCCCTCTCACTGCTAAATCACTTCAGGCTGCCAAGCAGTCACGAGAAATATAAACCCGCGCCGGGTTGCCATGGAGGAGAGAGAGCTCAGCTGAGGGAGCTTGAAGCCGATTCCTCCAGCAAAAAACGTGTCTGAGGCCCAAGGCCCTGCCAGTGCCTCACGGGCCCGGCCCTGCCAGCGCCTCACGGCCCTGCCGCTGCTGCCACATCTCTGGGGACAGAATTTCCCTCCCCTGACACTGCCAGAGTCCCCACAGGCACGGTGTCACTTGGTCTGGGGACATTGTCTCTCCCCAGGGCCGTGGGTGTGCGTAAGTGGTGGATTTGGAGGTGGTATTTGGCAGGAAAAGGACAGGCTGGCCCTGCTCAGTGTCTCTGTCCCAGCCCAGTGATGTCTCCAAGCTCTGTAGTGTTGGCACACTCTGGCCAGGGGGAATGATGTCTTTTGTGGGATTGTAGAATTGTTTGGGTTGGAAGAGACTTGGAAGCTCATCTATTCCATCACCTGCCATGGCAGGGACACCTTCCACTGTCCCAGGGTGATCCAAGCCATGTCCAGCCGGGCCTTGGGCACTGCCAGGGATCCAGGGGCAGCCACAGCTCTGCCAGGGTCTCCCCACCCTCATGGGGAACAATTTCTTCCTAATATCTACCCTAACCCCACTTCTCATTTTGAATCCATTCTCCTTGTCCCATATTCTGCCACAGCCCCACCAAAGGGGACCTCAGAGCCTGGTGGGCTCTTGCCCTTGGCACCACAACAAACCATCTGCCAGGAGCCAGCCTGTGACATCCCTGTCCCCAGCCCTGCACCAGGGACACGGGACCCACTCCCCAAAAACAGGAGTTTGGGGTTGGAAGGGGCATTCCCAGAGCATTTTTAATTAGACAACCATCCGTGCCAAACGGCTCGTGTAAGTGGAGTTCCTCCCTACAAAAAAGGCTTTTGACATTGGAAAGGTTAATGTGAGAGAGATCCCTCTCCCTCACAAAGCTCCCTTTGCTGGAGGCCCTCGTTGAGCCCTTAATTATTCACCTGTTGGAGAGGTGCCTTTCCATTACAGCATTGGAGCGGGGCAGGGATGTGCAGGCAGGCAGGTGGGGGAGAACCCCTGGCGTGGGGCACTGCCAGGGTGGGGAACACCGCTCAGAATTCGGGGGGAAGGCAGGCAGGGATGTGGGGAGGCTCCAGCACTCCTCTCCTTCCAGCTATTGCTGGCTGCTCTCTCTCTCTCTCCTGGCTCAGCTCAGACTCTCTGCTGTGCTCGCCAGCCTCCACAGCCTCTGCTGTGATGGGGACAGCCACCAGCACCCCCAGCACCCTCCAACCCCTGCTCCAGCACACCAGGACACAGCCACTCTGCTTCCCAAAAAACTTCAGCCTTCTCCAGCCCTGGCACTGCAGCAGCCCTTCGACCCACGCTGCAGCAATGCAGCTGAGGATGCATTTTTTGCACAGGCCCTCAGGCTGTCTGTCGTCCAAACCTACTCCAAATCTTCGAGAGAAAAGCCACAGAAGAAGCAGGATATCGGCCAGCTCAGTGAGGATTATCAGAAATCAGGGATGCATCCCCACTTCTTCCTGAGAAATGCCAACCCAGTGCAGGCTTGCTGTGCCTCCTGCACTCATCGATGGATTAAGCTGTTAGCAGGAGGCTGGGAACTTAAAGAGGGAATATTGTATTTCAGTCCATGTGATCTTTAAACATCCCTCCCAGAAGCAGCCTGGGTTTTTTGGGGGGGTTTTTTATTATAATTTTTTTTCCTCCCCTGCTGCACTTTGTTTGGGGTTTTTAAATGAATTGAAGCCGTGAGAGGCACAGTTCTCCAGCCTCTCTCAGGAATGCTGAGAGCTGCTCCGTGGTGCTCTCGGCAGAGATGCCTGGCTGGCACTTCCCAGTGCCTGGTGCCAGCAGATGAACCAGCTACAACCAGCTTCATACCTCTGAGCAGCAGAGTTGCACAAAATGGATTAAGCAGGCCCAGAAATGACACATTTTGAGGCTCGGCAGAACAAAATCACTTTTTTTTCTTTTTGTTGCAAAAAAAAAAAAAAAGAAGAAAGGAGCTGGCAGGAGAAAGGCAGATATCAAGTGAAAAACCCTGATTTTCTTTCTGTAGCAATGCAGGTACCATGTGAATCATCGCTGTCCTCGATATGTAAATAGAGGTTAGCAGGCACCCTCAGCACAAACCCTGATGAATAAGGGACTGATGCAGATACCCCTGTGCCAAACCTTCCTCATGCATCTCCCCAAGAGCCCTGCTCAGGATCCCTCCCCTGGAAAGGAAAAGACCACCTGGCACCTGCACCAACTACACCTTCCCCAAAACCTTACTGCAAAAGCAAGGACTGGGGAGGAGGAGCATGGGCCAGAGAGCAGGACAGTCCCAGTTCCTCAAAATTTCCACGAAGGAAACGGCTCCTATTCATCATCCCGTGGCCTCCTGACAGCACAGCCTCTCGGGGTGATGTGCTCTCGTGCTGGAGCACTGGGGGGTCTTTGGGGAAGCAGCTTTGGGGCTCCACAGAGGAGTCAGTAACCCAGTTGTAAGCAGAGGCTTGTACAGTAGTAATGGGGAGAGACGTCAGAGCCAGCCCGGCCCGCCTCCTGCTCCCAGTTAGAAGGCAGCATGTGACAGAGCCAGGGCTGGAGCCTTCCCCCAGTTTCATCAGAGGTTAAGGTACAGGCACAACACATGCTTACAACTTCAGGCGGTTCTTAAGCAAACTCATGCAAATCATAGCTGGGGGGGCTTGTTTTTTCTTCCTTTTTCCTTCTTCTCTTTTCTTCCCATCCCAGCCCTGAGCCCCTCAGCACGTGTGTGTGTGGGGGGGACAGAAGAGGAAACGGAATTATCGAAAGCAGGCGCCGGATGGGAGAGCATGGAGGGGGCTGCACTGGAGCTGCAGAGAGCTGCAACGGTGCCCTCGCTGCTCCTCTCCTCCCACACCTGCAGACTTCGGACCAGCGTTACCTGTGCTGCTCCCTCCAGCAGAGAGCACGCCGGGGACAGGGAGAGAAAACAGGGGACACAGCCAAATACGTTTCATCAAGGCGGTCTCGTTTCAGCACAGGCCATTTCACAGTTCTGAATTTTCCAGGGAATGTTCGCAACATGGTGGGGCTTGCACCAGAGAAGGATGACAGTTTGTAGGATTTTTTTTCTTTTTTTTCCCTCTCTCCCTTAGCAGTCCCTTTTTGGAAGGAGCTTCTTAAATTGGCACATGGAATGCTGACCAAAAAGCGAAGAAAAAAAAAAAAAAAAAGAAACAAGGCTCCAGGCACGTGCTGCAGCCATAAGGGATTTTTTTCATGTCGTGATTAACACACGGAGAACAGGAGGGTTATCACAGGGAAGTGGAGCCACGAACTTTCACCTGCTCGGGGAGCAATGGGGCAGGTGAGAGCTTGCAGCCTTTCTGCTGTACTTCCAGGGAATGGCATGTCCCACACTCCGAGGGACAGCATCCCACACAACCAACCGACAATAATCCAACAGCAAGAATAAAATGGGGAAAAAAAAAAAAAAACACAAACTTGCTTACAAAAATCTCAGCCCGCTTCTCACCTTTCCTGACCCTTGTGCTGTAATCAACCTGTCAGCAGCTCTTGGTTAAGGAGCCAATGTTGAGCAGAGGTGCCGGGACTCCATCAATCTGCCTGGTGGCAAGCCCTGCCTGGTTCTGTCTGGCACACGCACCGCGGGCAAATCTGATTTACCACGTCTCCAGCCCTTGTTTGTTTTGAACCCAAACGGCGGCAGGATTAGCCCCGGTGCTGTGTTGCCCACAAACACACACAAACACACACACACACACACACGGCTCCCTTTGCTGTTTGCAATCTGAACTGGGGAGAGAGCAAGGGTTGGGATGAATGTGTGCTCGCTTCACAATCACAGCTATTTTGTAATGCGTGGTTATGAAAGTGAAGGGTCGGGGAGAGAGAGGGGGGGGGGGATGATACATAACTACAGAAAACTCTTCCCACTTGCAGCAGCCTCATGGAGCCGGCTGCGAAATGCGCGGCCGTGCTGGGGCTCCTGCCCGCTTTATTGTATAGCGCCTCTCTTGCAGCCCCCAAAATGGAAAAGCATGCGAGCCCTATAGCCAGCACGGCTCGCTCTCGTGATCCCGCCGGAGCTGCCAAGGAGCTTTAATCTGATTTTAATACCCAGCCCCGTCCAAAACACAGCCCATCCACATTTTGCAGCCGGCGACTCGCAGCACAGAGACCCCTGTCACTGTCGCACCCCCCACACTCCCCCTCCCTCCTTTCCCAAACCTCCATCCCCCAAGATCCCAGCCCGTGTGCGTGGAATTGACGCTGGGCATGAGTCATCCCGCAGCCCGGCTCTGTCAGCGCAGCCCCTGCGGAGCCCCCCCCTCCCACCACCGCCGCCCCCTCCCCACCTTTGGGGGAGCGGTAACACCCGGGAGGGGGTGCTGCTCTACCCAAACCCATCCACCCATCAACTTATCCCGTGTCCCCCCCAAACCCCCGGCCCGTGGGGGAATGCGGGGGGACACGGGAGTCCACGTGCGAGTGGTGCTGAAAGCGCCGCGGGGCTGCGGGAGGGAGGGAGGGAGGGATGGAGGGAGCCCCGGGAGGGGCGCGCACGGCCCGGCGGGCGGGGAGGCTCCGCAGCCCCTCCGGGGACACCGGCACCGCCGCACAGCCCCGGCCACCCGGAGAGCCCCGCTCTTCTTCCCCCGGGGTGCCCCGGCATGCAGCAAAGCGGGGGGGGGGGTTTATCCGTCCCCCCCTCTCCGAGCTGCAGCGCGCCGCGCAGCAAAGCTCCCCGCGCTCCCCTACCTGGCTGTCAGCGAGGTAACTGAAGACGAAAGAGGAGAGATCCTCGTCGAGCAGAGAGCTGCAATCCGGCCCCGGCTCCGCCATCTTCCACCTCCGGCTGGAGCTGAGCACCGAGCATGCAGCAGGCGCGGCGGCGGCGGCGGGAGCCGGGCGGCCGGCGGGGCGGGGAGCGCGGAGCGCCGGGGCGGAGCCGCCTGCAGCCCCCGCCCGCCCGCAGCCCCCGCCCGCAGCCCCCTGTCCGCAGCCCCTGCCCGCCCGCAGCCCCTGCCCGCATCCCCTGCTGCCTCCCGCCTGCAGCCCCCGCCCGCCCGCAGCCCCCGCCCGCATCCCCCCGTCCGCAGCCCCTGCCCGCATCCCCTGCCCGCCCGCAGCCCCCCGTCCGCAGCCCCTGCCCGCATCCCCTGCTGCCCCTGCTGCCCCCCGCCCGCAGCCCCCCGCTGCTCCCCGCCCGCAGCCCCCTGCCCACCCGCAGCCCCTGACCCGCACCCCCCGCCCGCAGCCCCTGCCCGCTGCCCCCCGCCCGCATCACCCCGCTGCCCCTGCTGCCCCCCGCCCGCAGCCCCTGACCCGCAGCCCCCCTGACCCGCAGCCCCCGTCCGCATTCCCTGACCCGCAGCCCCTGCCGGCAGCCCCAGCCCCGCAGCCCCTGACCCGCAGCCCCTGACCCGCAGCCCCTGACCCGCTTTGTGTGTCCCTTGCCAGTGCCACCCCATCAAAGTGTAGGGGGGATGCACACCCCCCTGTGTGGCTCTGAGTTTGGATGTGTAAGCGCTGGGTGCAGCGTGTCAGAGCGAGAGGGAACATCCAGGCTCTCTCTAAGGTTTTCAAAGTGTGCAGTAGTTTCTGCAGGAGGACTTTCCCCCAGGGATGCACACGCAGAGGGATCCCGCTTTGAGCAAGGCCACTGCACACCTTAGAATTGCCAGAGTTTAAAAGTGGGAGCACCCAACAGCACCAGCACCTCTCAAGAGTCCCCAGATCATCTCATGTGGAGATACAAAAATCCTAAGAGCTGTGGTTGGGCCAGGGGTCACTTCCAGGCTCTGTGGGTCTGCATTGAAGTGGGACCAGGGGACTGCAGTAAAGGGTAAAAAGGAGCAAAAGATCTTCTGATTTTCCTTGTTTTCATCTCAGCCGCCGCTGTGAGCATCTTGATGTCACGCACGTCATCTTTCTGTCTGGGGTTTTGAGGCGTATCCTAAAAGCCCTTTCAGAAATAATTAATGATGGGACCAAAAATCTCATGAATGTTCTATTTACTTACCCGTAGCAATTACATGGGAAAGAGCAGGGCTTGGCACTGCAGCCCGAATTAGCTGATACACAACCAACCGAGTGGCAACACCTAATGGCTCCAGATCCTTGAATCCCCCCCAGACCTCCCAGACAGGTCTGCAGGGTCACTGTAAAGAGCTGATGGAGCAAAGTGATGTGGAGCTATCGGGGTGGGGAGCTCTGTGCCAGGCTCTGAGGGGTCAACAGAAAGTGCTTCTTCCTCTGCAGGAAAGGCTCACTGCCCACTCGTGTTCTCTTTGCTGTTGTTTCAAAGGCAGGGATGTTTCCAGCCACTCTTTTAATTCCCTCAGGCCTCGCTTTGGTTCAGGACATGTTGTGAACACCATGCAATGTAGCAACACTGGATTTTCCCTGATGATGCCAAGCCTTGCTCCAAAGGGAGGCGTCAGGGACAGCATCTGTTGTGTCACACTGATGAGAGCTGGAGGCCAGGGTGGCCTGGCTGCTGGGATGGGGCAAAGCAACTCTTCCTCTTTGCTGTGCACTCTACTATTAATTACTGTTATCAAGTGCCAAAACACTTACCCAAGGTGCTTTTCCGGCTGCCCTGCCAGCAGTGAAACTTCTCTTCCCATGGGTGGGAGGCCTGGGCCCCGGAATGCCCTGCCAGGATTCCCAGCTGTAGCTCACAGCGGGCACAGCACAGTCAGCAGGGCCAAGGAAGGAAATCACTTTGCTCTGGGGCATGTGCAATTCCTTGAAGGCTGAGACAAAAATTCCCAGGTGACCAGTGCATTCCTTTCTTGGCAGAAGATACAAGTGATGGAGACGAGCTGAGAACAGAAGGGATGTTTGCCCCAATCAGGGTGAAAAGCAGGGCTGGAAGGCCTCGCCACAAGAGTAGTCCTTTGGGAGGAATTTGTTGCACAAAAGGCGAGGTTTGCACTTGAGTATCTCGTGATTTCCTTTGCACCAGCTGCACTCAAGTAGGAAGTAACATTCGTGGGAATTACTGGAGAATTGTCATTTGAAAATCAAGCTGTGCATAGCTGGGTTTTTTCGGAAATACCTTTTTCCTTCTGGCCCGTGTTCAAGCACATCCTCCTCCCTTGCTTTCTAACGCGGAGAGATGAGCCCTTCCAGCCTCCAGTGGTCACAGCCTGCAGGACACCCACCCTGGCAGCAGCCACCCCCAGGCCTGGAGGAGCATGAGGAGAGCAAAACCCAACATGCACTGCCCCATTTCTCCTCTGAACAGACAGGTTAGGGCTTCTTCCAGCCCTGCAGGCAAAACTGGATGTGACATTGGGGTCAGGCTGCCCTTGTGGTGGGAAAGGGACAGAGGATAGTAGAGCACAATTGGGGCATCTTGGCCAAGAGGATTTTCTGCTGCTCCTGAGTTTCAGTGGGATCCTGCAGGATGAAGAGCAGTTGCTCAAGTTGATGTTAACCTGCCCAACTTCAGCTCCTGACTGCTCTGGACTTTTGCACAGTCCAAGCTTTTTTTTTTTTTTTTTTTTTTTTTTCTGTGCCTTTTGGTTCTTTTTCACCTATGAAATGGAGATCACACCACTCTCCCTGTGCCCTGCACTTTCTGGAGGAATTGGTTGAATAACACTCATAAAAAGGCCTTCGGAAGCACCAGGAGAGAGGCGAAGGAGGACAAGATGATAGAAGTGGTGTTGTCTCCACCTTCTTAGAAGCCACTCATGTGGTGGGCTCAGAAACACCTGTGGTGGGTGGGAATGGTGTCTGGAACGCCGTGGTGTGGATGGGACATCATTCCATGTGTCACACACCCTGCCCTGTGCACACCAGCCGGGCAGCTCTGCCATGTGCTGCTCACAGCTCTCCTCCTCAACCAGACCCTGAGCTTTGACAGCAGAACAGCTGCCAGACCTCCAACTTCTGTATTTATGGGCTCAAAGAGGCGTCAGGCAATCTGGAGCAGAGTTAAGCCCCCTGTGCCCACCCTGGCCTTGAGCAGCTCCATGGCACAGCAGCAGCAGCAGCAGCAGCAGCAACCCGATGCTCAGCCCGGAGGGGCTGGGGATAACATTACCGAGGTAAAATATAACAGGAAAAAGCTCGCAAATGTCCTTTCAAAACAACAGCGAGTGAGTAATGTCATTGGGCCAGCGGTCAGCAGGGGACAGGGTTTGAAGGTAGCCTGAGCCTGCCAAAGGCCAGGCGTGGGACAGCGACAGGAGCCAATGAGCTCCGGCTGGGCAGGAGCCACCCCGGCCCGGAGACCGCCCGCCTTCGCTCTCACGTTGCAGCTGCCTCTGTTTGTGGATGGCAAAATGTTGTAAGGAGCGGGCAGTGAGAGGCAGCGGCAAATGGGGCTCCTCCGGGTTACAACATCCCCCGGCCAGCCCCCCGCCTGGTGACACTCTGCGCTTGGCACTCGCCTGAAATGCTGCCCCAGGGGGGGACTGGCGTGGTGGCCGCGCTCTCTGGGGGCCGGGGAAAGGCTCTGAGGGCTGTGAGGTGGTGGTTGGATGAGCTGGGGGCGGCTGGAGGTGTCCCCAGGCTCCCGCAGAGCGCTCCCTCCCCTGCCGCGCTCTCCATTCAGTGCGCTCCCCGCGGGGCGCAGCGGTCGGCAGCGCCGTGCCCTGGGTTTCGCTGAGTTCCTCCGCCTGGCTCCTCTCCACCAGCTCTGTTTTCCCTTCCCTGCAGCCCTGCTCAGCGCTCGGCTCAGCCTCATCCTTCACCTGGAGTCAGGAGCACAGGGACATAGTGTTGCTTTCCAAAACTCCGCGCTTTCTGTGCCTCATTAGCTGTGCGCACCTGGGAGCTCCTGCCTCCTCCTCCTCCTCCTCACTTGGTGACAGGAGGGCTCCGTTATGCTTCATGGTCAGCAAAGAGTGAAAGTCTGATGTCCTCTCTGCCACAGGGCTGAGGGAGTGGCCCTTGGGGCTGGAGGGGACCGAGGAAACAAAAGCAGATTTTGAAGGCAAGTGGGTGCTGGGTGGGCTCCTGGCTCTGAGATCCAGCTTGTCCAGGGAGCAGGGCTGAGCCTCTGGTAGTTCAGAGGTTGCCATTCCTGCTCTAGATTCCCTCAGCATCGTTGTGATGTTCCTCTGTGCCAGCAAAGCCCTCCTGCAGGCACACCTGGACACTCTGTGCTGTGGCAGAGCCCCCCAGGCCCCTCTCCTGGAGGGGTCCCTCCCCTCCCTGTGCCACCTCCCAGGCTCTCTGCAGCTCTTTCCCTGGAGCAGAGACTGCTGCAGCTCCCTCAGAGGAGCCTGGGGCCAGCACTGAGGGTTGGGGGGATGCACCCATGCAGGGAGATGTTGTACAGGACTCCAGCCTGCCCCATCCTGCAGCCTGCTCCTCTCCCAAACTGCAGCCTGGAGCGTGCTGTGGAGGTAAATCCACATGGTTACTGCAGAGGAAAACCGAGGAGGAGACAAATGTGGTGGCAAAGGAGCAAGAAGGAGGTTTTGTGGCTGCATGGTTGAAACAGATGGGAATTTCCTGCAGCAAGAGGCAGAGCCCAGGCAGTGGAGGGTAGGGAAGGCTCCCTCCTCACGATGGCTCACGCTGCCCACCAGCTGTGTGGGCTGAGCAGGGGACCAGGATGCCCATTGACTCCTTATGGCACTTTCAGTGACTCATTTGTCCAAGGAAGCAGCACACCCACAGCAGCTGAAGCAGCCTGTCCTCCTGCCCAGGCTGCTCTGGCACAGCAGGGCCAGCCGGCCCCTTCTGCCTGGGGATGAGAGGCTGGCAGCAGCCCAGGGCACTCGGCTCATCCTGTGCCTCGCTTCATCTGGGGGAAGGAACACGCTGTCAGAGACCTTGCACTGCTCTTTCTGCACTGCCTGACATCCCAGCCTGCCCCTGGCTGTTGCAGGGTTGGTGTCCCCCTGTGCTGTCCTAGAGCAGCCTGGCACAGGGCACCAGCCAGCTGTGGGACTGGCACCATCCGCTCCGTGTCCCTCATGTCCCTTTCACGCTGCCTGAGCTCGGCTTTCCCACAGCTCTGGCAGCTCTCACACTGTGCTGGCAGTGTCTGTCACAGCCCATCCATGTCACCCCAGTGGCCTCTCTCTGCCCCCCTGCCTCATCCCTGCCTTATCCCTGCTTGTTCAGCTGCCTCGGGTGCTGGTGGTGCTGCCTGGGCTCCCTTCACTGCCTGTCCCTGTCTGGCAGGACAGCACCAGGAGCTGGGGTATCTCCTGTATCCCAATCATCCTGCTGCCAGCTGCTCCCAGAAGGAATGAGGGGCATTTTGGCAGCTGGCTGAGACCCAGGCTGGCCTCATCCTCCTCTGCTGATGGCTCCAAGCAGGGCAACTCCTCCTGCCTCTCCCTGGAGGCTGCTCAGAGTCTGGGTTCATCTCTTCCTTTCTCTCTTTTAACTGCCTCATCCCTGCTCACCAGAGCAGGTCCTGATCCTCCTGCACCAGCAGAGCTGGCCAAGGCAGTGAGCAGTGAAGGGAGACGCTTTGGATCTGCAGCACTGCTGAGCAAGGACTTGCTGTTCCCCAAGCAGCTGTTGCTGGCAGGGATGTCCATGGGCATCTCCTGGCTCGTGACTCCCCAGCCTGCCAGGCTGGCTCTGTCTGTCCCTGGGCCTCCATCTCACAGCACCCCCTCCTCCCTTGTCACCAGCTGTCCTCTGAGCATCCCCCACAGTGACTGGCCACCAGTGTCCCCAGCTCCTGCAGCACAAGTGTTGGAAGGGGCTGGTGCTCAGTTCCTGGCAGCCCCTGAGCACAGACACTGCTGGTAGAGCAGAAACCCCTCTACAAGTGTTCCCCCCTTGCCAGGCTGGTGAGCAAAGCCACCCTCAGCACTTTGGGCAGTTGGGGGACTGGGGGTCAGTGGGGCTGGATGCTGGGGGTGGGCAGCAGGCCCTGGTGCTCTCCCAGCCCTGTGCAGACACTGCTCTGCTGCTCCTCAGCACTGTCTCCCAGAGCAGGAGACACTTCAGCTCCAGCCGCTGCTATAAATAAAACCACATTCTTTTATCCCGCCGAATAGGTTCTCATTGATTTTACCTATTCCTCCCTCTCCCCCCAAATCCCTCTGGAAGGTGAAATCAACTGTGGAGGAGCTTGGGGAGCTGCCAGCCCGGCTGGGGAAATGCCACCCCCTCCAGCCCCTCTTCCTGGGAATAGCTGCTCTCCCCTGGTTCTCTCTCTCTGAACAGCCGGCACCACTGGAGGAGAGGAAACGAAGCTCCCTGGTGGAAGTTTGCCGGCTGATTATTTATTCATGTCCTGACAGTGCAATCGCCGGCAGCCAGGCAGCCCCTGAGCCCCAGGAGAAGGATGAGGAGGAGGATGGAGAGCTCTGCTGCTGGGGCTTTCTTACCGAGGAGCTCGGGCTGAGCTGACACCGCTTTTTGGTGTCGGGCTGCTTTGGTTACCCGTGGCTGAGATAAAGGGTCCTAGAGACCCCGGGAAGTGCTGAGGGCTGGTCCCAGGGTGGCTGGTGGCAGCTGTGGGGCACAGCCCCGCTCAGAACAGGCAGCGTTTGGATTCTGACTTGCTGCAAGCAGCTCTTCTGCACACACAGGAGCTCCCCGTGCAGGGATAGCAACAGAAATAATGCAGCAAATCACAGCTCGCACAGCCCTCCCTGGCACTTGAAAGCATCTCGAGAGCTTAAAAAGCTGCAAGATGCTCTCATTCCCCATCCTCTCTCCCTGCTCCTGTGCTTTGGGCCCCCCCCCCATTTCCAGAGGACGGGGAGGGGGAGCATCAATTTCCCCGCAGGGTGCGGGAGGCAGGGCAGCCTCGTGCTGCCCGAGCGGGGCTCCGGCTGACTCATCGCCATGCAGTATGCAATTACCACGGCAAGTGCAGGCCCCTGCTGTTCCGCACAGGTATCTGTGTCAGCCAGGGCTATTTCCAGCTCTTCCCCGCACTCCCGGCTCCGGAGAGAGAGGTAAGAACACAGAGCCGCCTCTTCTCCTCCGCCTTGCCACAGGGATGGGCACGAGTTTCCCAGGAGCGGTGGAGGGATGGGGGGGGGATGTTGGAGATGGCATCCCAACAGCCCGAATTGCACAACTGGGGGAGGAGAGAGTGCTGTGCCATTCATTCACTGCCCACGCGTTCCCTGGTGTGGAGGGTGCAGGTTGGGGCTGGCCATGGGGGGCTCGGAGAGATGGGACCAGGCACAAGGCAGGATTTAGGGCTGGTATTATTAGAGGTGCTGGGAAAGGAGCAGCAGGGATGGGATAAAGCACAGTTTGAGAAACGCTCCGGCCTGGAAAGGCAGAGGAGGGGAGGGAGTGGGATAACGGGAGAGCAGCGCCTTTCCCTGGCCGAGCAGGTAAGCAGGAGCTCTGTCTCCCCATCTGTGCACCGAGCACCTGCCATTCCCCACCGAGCTGTGCTCACAGAGTGACGGGTTTGCATTCCCAAAATGTTTGCCTAAGATTTTCCTGGCTGCTTTTCCCTCTGGTTGCCGTGAGCTGGAAGCGAGGAAAGTTCAGGTGTTGGGCACGGCCTGGACAAGCTCTGAGCAAGGATGCAGCTCTCCAGCCACAAGCCTCAATTGTGGCAGGGGTTTTACAGCTGGGGCTGTCCCAGCAGGGCAGGAGCTGCAGCCCAGTCTCCCCAGCCATGAGCTGTGCTATCACATCAGTGCTTGGACTGGGAAGGACTGGTGTGGCCTTCCTGGGAAGCCTGGGCAGGGTGAGTTTGCCCAGGAGGAGCAAGCCCAGCCTTGCACAACCTTTGGGGGTTTTCCCGAGGTGCTGGAGGTTTGCTCACCCTTCATCTGGAGTCTGCAATGCAGGAGAAGCCTCTACATGTGGAGCAGATGGGCCTGC
This sequence comes from Zosterops lateralis, assembly GCF_965231275.1. Taxonomy (NCBI): domain Eukaryota; kingdom Metazoa; phylum Chordata; class Aves; order Passeriformes; family Zosteropidae; genus Zosterops; species Zosterops lateralis. The sequence continues at coordinate 17,042,991 of NC_139774.1, read as the reverse complement.
CCAGGATTGGGGACACGATGGATGTGTGACACCCCCAGGTTGTGAGTTATGGGTCAGGGAACATTCCATGTCCATTCCCACTGCTCATTCTCACCCTGAGCCATATTCACCACCCAGCTGGGCTCAGTGGGGGCAGAATAAAAGGAAAAGCAGAGATGGACACATCCAAGAGGTTGGGAGAGCTCTGTGCCTCAACATCCCTTTTTTGCCTGACCTGTGTCCACCAAAGCCCGGCCTGGGAGAGGGTGAGGCCACATCCAGATCTGTATTCAGTGTGCCAGGCTGAGAACAGCACCCAGCTCCTTCATCCTTCCCACACCCGTCAGCACGGGAGAACTGCTACAGTATTTCACTGGAAAAATCACATTAATCATCCTCAGCACCGCCTCCCTGCCCTTTGTCACAGTTTGGTGCCCCAGCACCGGCTTTAAAAGCATTATTTATTTTTAATAAAAGCTGATCTAAAGAGCGGCGTTGGCGGGATGATAAAAATAAAAATGCAGTGGTTGTCACAACTGTCAGCATCCCTGGGAATGGGGTCTGGCAGTGCCCAGCTGCCTTCCCCTCCAGCCTGAGTGCCTGCACAGGAAAGGAGGAAACAGCCAGCAGCCCGTGCCTTGGGCAGCCTCTGTGCCAGGAAAGCAGCTCCTGCTCCTTATTCCAATACACAGGTGCACTTCTCCGGTGTATTTGTAATTTTCTAAATGTTTGGTAAGTTTAATTTCATTTGCTGCATGAATAAATGAGCAAATAGGACATACACAAATGTGGGGAAGTAAATTAGCTTAAGTCCCTTCATTAAAAGAACTATGTGTTATTAAAACATCTGTGTTGTGACGTGCTGATATCACATTAGCAACAGGAATAAGAAAATCCTGTTTATCCCTACGAAAGTAGATTTTCAGGGCATAGATCTGGCAGCGTGCACCGGGGCTGAGGCTGTAAACCACAGGGCCTGGCAGCATCTCCATTTCCCCAGGGAGCCGTGGAGAGTCACAGGGCAGCATTCCATGTCCTGGGCTCCAGGGGCAGCATTCCATGTCCCAGGGGCAGCATTCCATGTCCTGGGCTCCAGGGGCAGCATTCCATGTCCCAGGGGCAGCATTCCATGTCCCAGGCTCCAGAGGCAGAATTCCATGTCCCAGGGGCAGCATTCCATGTCCTGGGCTCCAGGGGCAGCATTCCATGTCCCAGGGGCAGCATTCCATGTCCTGGGCTCCAGGGGCAGCATTCCATGTCTCAGGCTCCAGGGGCAGCATTCCATGTCCCAGGGGCAGCATTCCATGTCCTGGGCTCCACGGGAGAATTCCATATCCTGGGCTCCAGGGGCAGCATTCCATGTCTCAGGCTCCAGGGGCAGCATTCCATGTCCCAGGGGCAGCATTCCATGTCCTGGGCTCCAGGGGCAGCATTCCATGTCCCAGGGGCAGAATTCCATGTCCCAAGGGCAGAATTCCATATCCTGGGCTCCAGGGGCAGAATTCCATGTCCCGGGCTCCAGGGCGAGCTGGGAGCTTCATCCCAAGGCTATCCCTGGAAAATTCTGCCTGTACTCCCCAGCCCCACGGCGGGGTCCATGGGGCAGGGGGAGAGGGAAGCGTGCAGGAATTGTGCAGGAAGGATGCAGGAAGGATGCAGGAAGGATGCAGGAAGCGCACCTCGCTCACTTCCTGACCATCTCTCTTCTCTTTCCATCATTTTTCCTTCTGGCAGACGGGAACAAAGCTTGGCTGGAGGCGCAGGGAAGAGCCCACGGCAGCTCCTGCACATCCCTGCTGCCCTGGCTCTCCCTCCACGGGTTTCTCTGCAGAGCAGGGTCAGGATGCCGCACCAGGGCTCCTCTCAAGCTCAGGTTTCTCCCTGGCTTTTCCAAAGGAGCTCCATGTGCAGAGCCCCGTGAGCAGCAGGGTCTGAATGCTGCCTGGCCCAGGCAGAGCACAGCCATGGCTGGGACAAAACAAAACCAGCATTCACGGGCGGTCATTTAAATTCCCAGCAGCTGTTCCCTCCCAGCACACTCAGGTCTGCCCTCCTTTGCTGTCCTCAGGCACTTCCAGAGATTTTTCTGCGTGCTAAGGGAACAAGTTCACCCATGGCCTGCATCCCTCCTGCCTGGTACAAACAAGCCCTGCTGGGGTGGCACTGCCTGGTTCAGTGGGTCATTGAGGTTCTCCCTGGCAGGACACCCCAGGGCCACTGGCACCCCCAGCCCCTGCCCCTGTCCCACAGCCGCCTCCCTGGCTCCAGCTCATCCCTGTTTCCTGCCTGAGCCCCTGAGGCCAAACCAGGCTGTGTGGGATGCTGCCCAGCCTGTCTCCAGCACCTCCCCACAGAGCTGCAGTGGGACAAGCCCCAGGAAAACCCTCAGGGATGGGGCTGTGGGTCAGGCACAACCACAGCAGCTCGAGCAGGAGCTGAGCACTGCCCTGAGAGCTGCTCACACCAGGATGGAATTGCTGGGGTGAATGTTTTGGTGTGGTTGGGCTCAAGCCCAGCCCTGTCTTGCCGTGGGGCAGGCAGGGGCACGCCGGGCATGGCACTCTGCACTTCCCAGCCTGAACCCGGCAGCCGCTGTGGAACCAGGGCTGAAACGCTGCCTGCTGCAGCCCCGGCACGGCTGCGAGCACAAATGAGTTTAGTGGCCTCAATTTAATTCCCATTTGGACACGGTGGGGAAAAAAAATAAAAAATAAAATATATATATAGAGAGAGAGAGAGGGAGAAGAGCAGAATCCTGTATTTGTGCTGGGATGGTGAGCCACAGACACTTGGGGATGAGCCCTGGAGGAAAGGGAGCTCTGCTGGCAGCAGGGATGGGTGGCACAGGGACAGCAGAAAGGTTGTCATCTCCACTGGATGTGCCCAGTTCATGCAGCTGGAGCCACCACCATGAGCTCAGAGCCACAAGCACAAAGCTCCCCAAAGCCAGGAAATCCACGGACTGGCAGGACAATGCTCCTCTCTCCCTCCTCTCCTCACCCAGGCTGTCCCTGGGGCTGGAGCAGACCCAGCCAAGGGAAGGCTGGCACTGGGAAGGTGCCACTTCAAGCCCTCAGGAGCCAGGGCTCTGATTTCAAACAATAAAGTGAGGGTTTCATCTGTATTTGCTTAGCGAGGTAATGACTTTATTTCTGATTTGATGCTCCTGTCCCTGATGACTCAGGCACGGAAAGGGAGAGCTGATAAGAGTGAAGAGGCCCGGCCAGAGGGATGCTGGTGGCTGCTCTGTGCCTGGCATTCCCCACCTGGATCCCTTCCAGGGGATTCCAGAAATGCTGTCAGCTCTGGGAGCTGGACTGTGGGCATGGGGAGGGCAGCAGCTCGAGGAGATGAAAGCAGCAGCAGCCAGACCTGATAAGAGCTGAGCTCTGCCCCGTTATGGCTCTGGGGAAGGCACAAAGAGCAGCACAAGGTATTCCATACTTGGCCTGACCTGCCTGGATCACCCTGTACCTCTGGCCTCATCCTCTTTGGGAGAAACAAACCTCTCTGGTGGGGTGGAGAGGAGTTATTCCCCTTCCCTGACATCCCTCTGTGACCACCCCACACTCCTGGGTGGCTGCTGGGGCCTGGTAGGCAGCAGAGAATATCCCTCCTTGGAGGATTTAATCACTCCCAGAGTGACCCAGCTCCATTTCTCCAGCACAAGAAACAAACTGATGTGTTTTTTTCCTGAGGGAACTGCTTTAGATTGGGAGAGCAATCCCACTGCACCCAGTTCCCCCCAGCCTGAACAATAAGATGGGGAAAAGACACATTTTCTTGGCTGAGGAGGAGGTTTCTCTTCTCCCCCATCACTTGTTCCAAGTTTGCCAGTCCCACAGAGACACGAGCAGAGCTCTGTGCAGCTGCAGGGTTAACATCTCAGCTCTTCCAAATAAATAGAAAAAATGACCCAGTTTCTTTATTTTCCTCTTTTCCCAAAGTCCAAACACCCAAAAAAAAAAAAAAAAAAAAAAAAAAAAAAAAAAAAAAAAAAAGAGATGATAAGTGGAAGCCACAAATAGATTTCATGTATCCTGGCAGAGCTGGGAGATGAAAGCAGGGAAAACAGCTCCTGCTCAGACCTGGGAATGGTGCAGCACATCTTGCCAGGGGTTAGTTTCCTTGGGTCAACAAAGCAGGAGAGGCTTTGGGTCTGATCCCAGCTCAAATCCTCATCCCTGGAGGACCAGGCTCTCCCCAGGCTCTCCCCAGAGCTGCTCCCATCTGCCTCGTTCAGAGCATTAAGGTGAGTGGCAGAACGTGCCCAGCCTTCAACTATTCCTATCACGTCCCATCTGGAGACAGAAATCTGCCTGCTGGCTTTACAATTAAAATTGAAATGATTTGATTATGGGGCTTCATTAGTAAAAACAAACACCAGGCAGCCTCCCTCCCTCCCTCCCTCTCCCCCCACATCCCCGCCCAGCCGTTCCTCCCCGGGGCTGTTTTAGGTAAATCCCAGCCGGGATGTGGTCGGCCTCACAAAAGGGTTTGTGTCTGCAGCGTGGAGCTCCTGAAAGAGGCAGATTTTAAGATTTTAGACCCACCAATCTCCTCCTTTGGGGAGGGATGAAGGAATAGCTTTGAAGGGCTGAGTGGAGTGCCTGACACAGCGAGGTTTGAGGGGAGCAGGATGTTTTTCCAGCCCCTCTGGAAGCTTGTAGACCTCACCAAGGGGGTCCCCACAGCTCTTGGAGCTCCTGGCTGGACTCCATCCCCTTAATTCTTTGCAAGGGTGGGGCGTTTGCACCTCCACACCAACCTGACCTTGTCATTGCTGCCTCTGTTTTCCTTCCCTGCAGCTGGTGCATCCCACGGGAAGGGCTGGGCAGGAGCAGGCACAGAGCAGGCACAGAGCAGACTGCCCGTGGTGTGTGCAGATGCTCCAGTCCCTAAAGCATCGCCAGTTCTGGGGGATGTAATTCAATTTACACTTGGGGCGTTGGGAACAGGCTGTGCAGGCTGGGAGAGGAGGAATGCCAATGAAATAGGGCTGGGGAATGCTGCAGGGTAAGGGGGCACTCCCCTGGCTGCTCCTTTCTCCAGTAGGGACAGCACAAGGGGAATGGTTTCTAACTGAGAGTCAGGTTGGGTTGGATATCAGGAAATAATTGAAGTGTCACCGAGGCAGTGGCACTAACAGCATTGCTGTCCTACCCGGGCTTGCCTTGTGGGCTAAATCTTTAACCAGATCAAGGGTTTAACTTTATCAGTAGCTGGAAAAATGTGGCACCACTTCCCTGGGGCAAAGTATCTTGAACCTTGCAGAAATCCCTTTTCCTGGGCCTCACTCTGCAGCTCCTTTGGCATGGGGACCCTGGGACATGCCAGAGCTGGGCTCCCAGCTGCTTTTCCTTCCAAAATCAGGATTTTCACAGCCCCCAGGAGCTGGCAGGGTGTGTATGTGGTGGGCAGTGCAGGAGGGAAGCCACCACTGGAGCAGAGGCTTCTGTGTCCCCCCAAAATCCCCCTGCCAGCCCCAGCAGCTCCCCAGCCCTGGAAAACCTTGCACATCCCCTGCCCAGAGCAGGATGATGGATTATTGTTATTAGAGGTGGAGAACAGTTTCTGTGCACAGCCAGGTGCTTCGGGAGCAATTCGTCACCCACCGGTGTGGGGAGGGGGCCGGGCTGTCCCTCTGTCCCTGCCAAGGTGGGAGCTCTCTGCAGCCCCAGGAGGGGCCGGGGCGGCTCCCACGGCCGGATGGGGCCCGATCTGATGGGCAAGGGCAGGGCTTTGGCAGCGGCACAGCCACAGGGCAGGGCTGAGACCTGAGCTGATCCCGGGGCAGCCCGGGGGGGACGGGGCGGGAGGGCAGCCCCGGCCCACGGCAGGGATCCATCCCCACGGCAGGGATCCATCCCAGCCCCACAGCAGAGATCCAGCCCCATGGCAGGGATCCATCCCAGCCCTATTGCTGAGATCCATCCCCATGGCAAGGATCCAGCCCAGCCCCATGGTAGAGATCCATCCCCATGGCAGGGATCCAGCCCCACAGCAGGGATCCCTCCCCACAGTAGGGATCCATCCTGGCCCCATGGCAAGGATCCATTTCTATGGCAGAGATCCAGCCCACCCCACCCCACAGCAGGAATCCATCTCCACAGCATGGATCCATCCCCATGGCAGGGATCCATCTCCACGGCAGAGATCCATCCCACCCCATGGCAGGAATCCATTCCCATCCCCACAGCAGGGATCTATCCCACCCCATAGCAGGGACCCACCCCACAGCAGGGATCCATCTCACCCTAAAGAAGGGATCCATCCCACCTCGCAGCAGGAATGGCAGGGATCCATCCCCACAGCATGGATCTAGCTCCATGGTAGGGATCCATTCCCACAGCAGGGACTCTCCCCACCCCACAGCAGGGATCCAGCCCCATCCCCACGGCAGAGATCCATCCCGCCCCACAGCAGGGATCCATTCCCACGGCAGGGATCTCCCATCCCATCCCATCCCATCCCATCCCATCCCATCCCATCCCATCCCATCCCGGTGATGCCCCCACAGCGTGGGCACAGCGGAGGGGCCGAGGGGCAGGGAGGGGACTCTGGGGAGCCCCCAGGGGCAGGCACAGGGTCCCGGTGTCCCCAGGGCTCAGCTGGCAGCGCCGGGACACGGCGGCAGCCGGTGCGGGGGGGCCCTAATGACGGTCCAGCTCAGCAAAGGTAGCAGAGCATGAAAGCAATTTCACACTTTATTAGACAATTCAGGTGCCAGCTGCACCAGCCTGGAGCGAGCGCTGCTGCTCACACCTCCCCTCCTGTTCTGCATCCCCGGGATGGCTCAGCCCTTCCTGGGGCTCCCGGAGGGCACAGGAGGATGGCCGGGGGCTCGGGATGATCCTTTTGGGCACCTCGCTGTGCACATGGAACATCTCAGCACGGGCTGGCTCTGCCTGGACCCAGCTCAGCCTGGGCACTGCAGGGAACCCAAGGCCCCTCAGTCACCCTGCTCCTCCTGGCTCATCGCCCTGACCCTTTTTCCCCTTCATTTCTGCACCCCATGGTGAGAGGATGGGTCTGGCATTGGGAGCTTGGGGCTTTGGTGGCTTTTTCTCACATTTCCCTGTCCCCAGGGGTGCCCCAGCACAGCCGATGGGCACAGGCACACCTGGGCACTCAGCATCCTCCTGCCATCCTGGGATGTGCTTTGTGTCCCCAGGGAGCAGCAGCAGCAGCCAGGCAGAGCAGAGCAGAGCACAGGCAGAGCAGAGCAGAGCAGAGCAGAGCCAGAGCAGCCCCATCCCTGGCTGGCACCAACCCCTTGGGGACACGGCCGTGCGCTGTCACACCCCGCGGGTGGACAACATCCAAATGCCTGCACGTCCAGGATATGAATCAGCCCGGACAGGAGCTCAGCAGCCGCTCTGCAGCGCCGGTGCCAAATTCCCCACGGGCTGGCGGGACGGTCACAAGTGACACCGGCTCTGCTGTCACCTCCACACCAGCCCCGGGCACGGCGAACCCCTGGCCTGGCATTCATTTCCCGGCTCTGTTTCCACCATGGCACGGTGGCACCGGGCCAGGGCCGTGCCTAACCTTGACCTGCCCTCCTGGAGAGCAGCCGGCCCTGCCCGGCTGTCCCTCCGAGTCCCCAGGCACAGGCATGTTCCACCGGGCCGGCCAGAGCATTCCTGCGGGGAGAGCCTGTCCTTGACGGGCTATTTAAAGGCGCATTCGTGCCCTTTATCCCCCCTCATGTTTAGGCTGGAAGAGCCCCGTGCCCTCCCGTGACTCCAGAGGGCATTTCCAGCCCCAGGGCAGCAGCAGTGCCTGAGTTTGGGTGAATTCACTGGAGAAGGGAGGGATGCACGTCCTGCAGTCAAGTGCAGGGCCCTGTCCTGGTGACAGACCCCCCTGGCCATCAAGGCTGGCAGAAGGACTGGGGGAGAGCCCAGCTCACCCCAAAGACTTGAGAAGCCACATGAACTCATTTCCCTCTTTCTGGCAGGAACCACCTGCTGCTGGATGTCCAGCCAAGCCCTGAGCAGCCCAGATCTCCTTCCAGCAGGAAGGTTTGGGGTCCAGGCAGCAGCAGCCTCAGCATTCCCTGTGTCACCATCACCTTTAACCCTCTGAAGGGTCTCAGGCACCGAGGGCTGTGGGGCAGGACCTGCCCGACTGCTGCCATTGCCTGGGATGGGGCTCATTGCCTGTGCACCCCACTGAGCTGGCAGGGAGGGGACTGGGGAGGGAAACCCGACCTGATGTGGTTTGATTAGGGATGGAAAACTCCAGAGGAGCTGGAGGGGTGAGCCCTGTGTCTGCAGGGCCTGGGCTGGGTGGGCAAACACAGACACACAACCCCTGCTCAGTGACCCTCATCCCCCACCCCACTCATCTTCCCTTCCTGAGGAACATCAGCCTTTCCCCAGGCCGGGAGCATCCCCAGGACATGTCCCCAGCTCTGGCACTGCTGTCCCCTCACAGGTTTTGTGTAGCTGAGCATTTCCTCGAGGCTTCCAATGACACCTGTGCAGAGCTGGCTGCCCCCCAGCCACCCCACAGGTACAAAGGAGTGGGGTGAGCCCCAAACCAGCCCCGTGGGACACACAGGGCAGTGCTTGGGGACTGTCCCCACCCGCCTGGCACCTGCTGAGGGTTGGGTGAGGACAGGCCAGCCCTGCCCCACTGCCCAGCCCGCACTGGGGGCCCGTGGGTGGCCGGGCAGGGCAGGGCAGGGCAGGGCAGGGCAGTGCCAGAGCTCCGCACTGCACCTTTGATGTGGGCAGCTCCAGGAGCCGGGGAGACGCCAGCCGGGTGCCCCAGTGCCCGCGGAGGGTGAGGGATGGGCAGAGTGCCCTGCCAGTCCCGGGGTGTCCCCAAATCCCCTCTGGCACCGCAGCAGGGCAGCCCATCTCAGCCCCATCAGCATCTCCTAACAGTGCAGCCGCGGGGAAACTGAGGCACAGAGCTGGGATACCTGGGGAATGGTGGGAGGGAGGCTGTCTCCATTCTCAAACCGAGCCTTAGGTCAGGACCGACATGGATTGATTCTCCAAAAAAACAACTCCATGGGAGCCGTGCGGGTCGCAGGGGGACGGGGGGGGGGGGGCAGAAGTCCCGGGAGGGGCGATCTCCGTCCCCCTGGGCGGTGCGGACCCCCCGGGCTGTGCCCCCCATTCCCGCAGCCCCCATTCCCCCATTCCCGCCCCAGCGCTCCCAGTACGGGCCGGGCGGGCACTGGGAGCGGGTGCGGGGCGCCCTCTGGCGGCCACAGCCCAGCGCTGCCACAGGTGCGCTGTGCCCGAGGGCTCAGGTGCTCAGGTGCCCAGGTAGACAAATTCTCAGGTACTCAGGTCCTCCTGTAGCCAAATTCTCAAGTGCCCAAATTTCCAGGTGCCCAAGTAGCCAAATTCTCAGGTCCTCAGGCGCCCAAATTCTCAGGTGCCCAGTTTCTCAGGTCCCCAGATACCCAAATTCTCAGGTACCCAGGTAGCCAAATTCCCAGGTGCCCAAATTCTCAGGTACCCAGTTTCTTAGGTACTCAGGTGCTCAGATAGCCAAATTCTGAGATGCCCAGTGCCCAGTTTCTCAGGTACCCAGGCAGCCAAATTCTCAAGTGCCCAGTGCCCACCTGCCCAGTGCCCAAGTGCCCTAAGTGCCCAAATTCTCAGGTGCTCAGGTGCCCAGACAGCCAAATTCTGAGGTGCCCAGTTTCTCAGGTACTCAGGTCCCCAGTGCCCAAGTGCCCAAAGTGCCCAAAGTGCCCACGCACCCAGGTGCTCAGTGCCCAGGTGTCCCAGTGCCCCATGCCTGGCTGAGGACCCCTCTGCAGTGCTGCACCTTTGCTGCTCAGTCCTGCTCTCACCAGGGACGACGCTGCCTCATCCCCCCCAGGACACATTTGCCACTTTCAGGGATTCCAGCCAACCCCTGGATATCTGCAGCCACCTGCCCTCACTCCCTGGTGCTGCTTTGCTTTGTGCCAACACCCACACGGGACCTGTCACCTCCTGTCACAAGGGCTCCTCCCAAGTGCCATCCTGGTGCCTACATCACCTGTCCCCCAGGTGCCTCCCACCACCTTCCCAGCCTTTCTCCAGCATCTCCTGTGAGGTGCCCTGGGCTGCTCCCATCCTGTGCCCTCGGTGCAGGCTGGCCACGCTCACACGGGCAGGCTCCAGCCTGCAGGCTCCTGCACGGGGACTGTCACCAGGTAGCTGGAGGGGACATAACCCCTCTGGCCGTTCACCTCCACCAGGCTCCACTCCGTGCTGCCCTTCTTGTCGTGGGGCTCCAGCACCAGCACGGGCTGCCCTGCCTGCAGGGACACCTCCTGCGGGCTCCTGGCTGCGAAGGAGAAGCCGGCCACCACCTGTGGGAGGCAGGGGAGGAAGGAGGGAGGAAACTCTTGCTGGAGCTGAGAGTCAAGGGGGAAAAGATGTGGCTGGAAGGAGGGAGGAAACTTGCTGGAGCTGGGAGTTAAGGAGGGAAGGATGTGGCTGGAAGGAGGGAGGAAACTCTTGCTGGAGCTGGGAGTCAAGGGGGAAAACTTGTGGCTGGAAGGAGGGAGGGAGCCCTTGCTGGAGCTGGGAGTCAAGGGGGAAAAGATGTGGCAGGACAGGCAATTCTGATAGGGCAGGACAGCACTGCCATGGATGGAGGGACTGGGGACACACCAAGGACAGCTCTCCTGCCCTGTCCACCCTGGTGCCAGCAAGGAGGACACCTGGAAAAGCAGGTCCACCTTCCCACCCACACAGGGACTAGCAGGGAGCTGGTGGGGTGGCTAGAAATGGCCCCAGGGATACCCCCCACTCTCACCTGGAACGTTGGGGTGAAGGTGGCCACCTGTGGCCTGGGAGCTTCAGGGAATTGAAAGGAATGTCTCCTTATCTCTGTGCCGGTGTCCAGGGTCAGCAGGTCCATCCCAGGCTGCTGCACTTGTGGGGGGCTGTAGGGCTGGAGCTTTGCAGCAGGAACAAACCCTCGTGGACCTGCAGGACAGGGACACACACAGCTCATGGGGCCCTGGCACATGCAGGACTGGCTGCAGGAGACAGGAATGATATTTTGGCTGTTGCCTGGCATGGCACATCAGCCCTGCTCCAACTCATCCATCACTAGGGGATATCCAGGAGAAATCCCAGCCAGAAAAAGAATTCCATACATTTCTGTGTGCATGGCTTCTCCTTCCCCAGCCATGACAAGTGGTCCCTTGGGGAATCAGTCAGGACACCTGAACCTTACCGCTGATGGCAAAGCTGAGCTGGCCCTGGGCTGAGCACAGCCTGGAAAGGAGCACCCAGGAGACCACAGGCTGCTGTTTTATCCAGGATAAGGAAATTATTCAGGTGGATCTGGTGGCAGGGTGAGGAGAGGCTGCCCACAGTGCCCACAGTGCCCACAGTACCTCCAGCATCCACCAGCCACCTGCTGGTGTTGCCCTTGGTGTCGCTGCTCTGCAGCAGAGCCACGATCTGTCCCCTCAGCAAGGTCAGGTCCAAGTCTCTGCTGCCACTGATGTTGCTGGTCACCTGGTAAAGCTTGTCTGGGCCGTGCTTGCTCACAAGGGACAGGACCTTCCTCTCCTCAGCAGGGGTCAGAGGCTGGGGAGACACAGGAGCATTCCATGAGACACACATGAGGCCCTCCAGGTACACCTTGCCCTCCTTTCTGCAGCATCACATCCCAGGTTTGTTGCCCTGCATTTTCTTGCTTTCAAGTGTTTGAATTTTTGCAGCCTGATTCTCACACTGTTTCATGTAAACTATATGTATTTTTAGAAATTATCTATGTGTTTTGTATAGTTCTTCTCTGAGAGGAGAACTTGACTGATGGTCAGAGTGACCAATGGGTCAGGAAGTTGTAGCCTTCTTGGGCCAATCCTGGCCTTCTGTAAAAAGTGTAGATAAGTTGATGGAGTCAGAAAAAAATGAAGAAGCTTTTCCATGTCTGACCTGCTGCTGCTTGCTGTCCCCTGTGTGGGTCTGCACCCACGTCACAACTTGTGACCCCTCTGAGTGAGGGGACCACACAGGTTCAGATGAAAAACTCCTTGTTCAACCCCCAGGTTTGGAGATGAGTGGCCAGAACCAGCAGAGCTGAGCTGTCTCATCCCTGGTTATCCCCAGACAGCTGCTCTCAGGGGCTTGGGGGAATTACTGTGACAAAATGCTGGGCCACATTCTGAGCCAGCCTCCCTAGGAAAGGCATTTTGTGCACTGGGAAGCCGCAGTCCCATCTCTCTCTTGATCCAGCTGGCCTGAGATGAGCCCTGCCCAGCCCCTACCTGTGTGCCAGGGCTCGGTGTGACGGTCTCAAAGGCCTGGCAGAAGGCACGGAGCTGAGCCCCCGACTGCTGCAGCGTGTCCTCCACCACCTTCCAGAAGCTGGGCAGGGGCATGTGGCCATGGGGCAGCTGTGGAGACACACTGGGGTCAGGGAGAGCTCTCCCTGAGAGGGGAAGAGCTCTGGGTAGGGGCAGAAGGGAGGCAGGAGGAAGAAAAGGGGTGAGTAAACAAGAGAACAGAGCTGAGCACTAAATTCACTTTGCACAGGGGATCAAAGGTGCTCCTCCCTGGCTTTGAGCTGCACCTTGTTCTCCTCCTGGTCCTGGCTCAGGCAGGGCTGTGCTCCACCCCAGGGCATTTGGCAGCCCTCACTCTCAGTGTTTACAAACATCAGGCTCAGAGTCCTGAGCAGTGAGCAGTTCTGGGAGACATCTCCCAGGGGATGGGGTTGGGGAAAGCTGTTCTCCAGGCCGAGGAAGGAGCTGCCTTTCCCCTCCCTGCCTTCCTGGCACGGGGCTCTCAGGAGCCCTGAGTTCACACTGATCTCTCAGACAGCTACACATCAATAAATTACCAGCAGTGTCCACAAACAGAAAGAAGGACAGTTTCTGACAGCGCAGACGAAAAAATTTGACTTTCCCCAGCCAGGAAGGAAGGAAGGGACATCCTTACAAATGTGTGTCTGCAAGGGCAGTTGGCCCACAGCAAACCCTGATGTCTGAGAGATCTCCCAAACCTGGAGAAGGCAATTCCAGCTCAGTTCCTGCTCCTGAGGGGTCCCACTCACCTGCTCCAGCTCCTTTTCTGCATAGTGCAGGGCCTGGGCAGCCAAGTCCAACTGCAGGGCACTGAAGGAGCGCAGGATCTGCCCCAGGAGCTGCAGGGCCACCTGGTTGAAGTGGGGGAGCTCGGCCACCAGCAGGTCATTGATGGCCAGGTAGGTGTTCATGGCTGCCTCCTCATCGTAGCTCACGCTGCCCATCTCGCTCTTCCTCTCCTGGATCTCCTCGTAGTCCAGCAGCTTGTCCAGGCGCTTCTTCACCAGCTGCTGGGGCCCCTCCAGCATGTCTGAGAGGCTGCAGAGGGGCTGCCACACCAGCCTGTCCACACGCTGCTTCTGCCAGGGGAGAGAGCCCCAAATGCCCCGTGAGGCCCCCAGACAGGAGGAGCTGCCAGCACAGGGATGGGGGGAAGAGGTTTGGGGGTCTTGGAGGGGCTGGTGGGGAATGGGACATCTTTCCCTGAGGACACATGGGATGCCAACCACCTCAAACCCTTTAGAGGGAGCAGTCATTCCTGACACAATTCCAAACTTGTGCTCCATGGGAACAGCAGGGCAGGACCCTCTCATGGCTCAGAGCAGTCTCAGCTGAGTCTCTCCCCATTTCTCTCCCCACACTCCTGCCCAGAGCCCATTTAAGGGCTCTCTGCCCCTACCCTGGGGTGTTCTGCTCTCCTCCTCACCCCCCTGGATGCACATCAGACAGACACTGCAGCTCATCCCAGCCCTGCATGGGCTCAGGAGCTCTGCTGATGTTGTCATATCTCTGTCCTTGCCCTCCCTTCTTCCCTGGAGCTGCTCCCTCACTTCATGTGTCAGAGATGGCAAGTGGATCCTGTAACTCACTCCTGGCTCTGCCTGCCAAGCTGGGCTCTGGGGGACTGTGAGGACACTGAGGAGCCCTCAGCTCCTGGCTGTGCCCTGGCAGAAGGAGGGAAAGCTGCAGGAGATGTGCAGGGAAGGAAGGAGCACTCACAAACTCTGGGAAAACGGTGCCCTGGAGGAGCTGCGAGAGGCGGCGCTGCTGCAGGGCAGGTCCCTCGTCCATCTGCAGGTCACACTGGTGTGGGGTGGGCAGCAGGAACGCCTGCAAGGGAGGAAGCATCACACTCCTTTCCTCCTCCCCAATAATCCTGTGTGGGCAGCCCTTGTCAATCTTTTCCTGCAGGGTCTTTCCAGCCCAGGAATTGCTGCTGAGCCTTCGGCCTCTTCCTGAGGTTTTCCTGATCAGGCTGTGTCTGGGGATTGCATGTTTTGCCAGAGCTCAGACTTTCATTTTCCCTCAGATGCCCCGAGGGATTTTCATGAGAAAATCATAGCAGCTGCTGACCCAGGTGATTTCAGAAGGGCAGTTTGTTGTCAGGGCTGATCTGGGGACATTTCTGCCTTACACACGTTATTAAAGTGAGAATTCCCAGGCTGAACAACACCCGGCCTTTTCAATCATTTAAGACCTTGAAATAATGCTAAGTTTAAAGACAGATTATTCTCAAATGACACCAGCTCAGACAGCATTGTCAAAGCCTCAGCTTTGCTTTAAACTCCCCTGGACCTGAGCAATCCTTGGATGTTGTGCAACTCCCTGACACAACAGCTCAGCTGCAAATCCCTGAACATCCCCAACAGCTCCTGGTTTCTACAGGGCTTGAGATCATTCCACAACCCCAAGGAACAGCTCCTGAAGGTGTGGGGCCAATCCCTGGCCAGTGGGTCAAGGTTTTACCTCTAAATGGCCCAGGTAGGATGCCACGTTCTCCTTCAGTGTGGCCACACTGGATGCCACACACTGGAACTTCTCTTCCAGGTCGTCATACTCCTTGTCCTCAGTCTGTAAGGGAAGAGGCAGCTTGTCACCAGCATGGGCAGGGCTGATGCTCATCATTGGGGCTGAAACAGCAGCCCTGGGGCTCACAGGGCTGGGACAGACCCTGGGGGTGCTCCATGACTCTGGAAAAGTGCAGGCAGCACCTTTCTTGGTGTAGTTGTGGGGCTGGGGAACACTGGGGTGTCTTTCTTTTCGCTGGGGGGATCCCAAGGATCCTGCAGGTCTTTTGGGAGCCAAAGTGTGTGGGCCTGATATTTCTGGGTCTGAGAGGTTTTTAGCCTGCTGGCAGCTGCTAACTTCTTCCCAAGGAAAAATTTCCCAAGAAAGTTTCTTCTCAAAACAATCCTGGCAAACAACTCTCCTTTCTCAAAACAATCTTTCTCCAGGTGGTGTTTTGCTGTTTCTCTGGTTTAACCAATGGGATTAGTGAGGTGTTGTTCCTACTCACCAACCATGTTAAGTCTGTATGGGAACACCTTATAAAAGGTACTAAGAATTAGACAATAAAATTGGACAATTCTTTCCCTACGCTCTTTGCCGTCTGAAATATTTGGAGTCTTTCTTTTGTGTCTCACAGTGACAAAAGTGCTGCCCTGCAATGCTCTGGGGTGTGGAATGAGGCATGTCCCACTGTTATCCCACTGATCCTTGGGATGATGGAGGGAGGACCAGGAAAGGAGCATCAGCCACCCCAGCCCACGCTGGCCCTGTACTCCCCATTCTGCACTTCAGGAGCAGCAAAACTCCTCAGAAAGGAGCCAAGGAGGGGCAGCAGGTGAGCCAAGGGTGAGGGCAGGGGGTGAGGCTGCCCACCTTGGCCACGATGCCAGCCTCGTGCAGGAGCAGGCGGCTGAGGCGAGTGGTTTTCTTGGCGATGGAGTGAGTGTTGAGCCGCGCCAGGCGGTCCCGCAGCGTCAGGTGCTCTGCCTTGTTGTACTTGGTGGCTGCCCCGGGGTGGCAGGACACGAAATAGGGAAAAAAAAATCAGAAGACGAAGGAATTGGGGGGGAATGCCAGAAAGGAATAGGGGGAGAAAAAGGTCAGAAAGAGGAGGCTTCGTGGCTGAGCAGGCAATGAAGGTGAGCAGAACAAGGGGCTGATCGACAGGATAAACCACATCAAAGAAGGAAAGGACTGTGAACATCAAAAACAAGGACAAGCTGAGCTCCCATCTGTGGGGAGCCTGATTTCTCCTATCCCAAGGGCAGGACTGTTATTCCCTGTTCCCCAGCCCCAGGAATGTGGACAGACTGGTTTTGTCCTCAGCCCCCCCGCCCCCCCCATGCCACCCTGCTCCTGCAGCCTTCGGGTCTTGCCCAGAGTGGCATTTACAGGAGCTGCCTGCACAGTCTGCAGCTCCACCAGGCGGGATTAAGTGGAGGGCAGGAGATCTTTGAAGTGATTTAAGTGTGAATTAGGGCCCAGGAGACCACTGGGGTTGGGCTGGGTGCTGTGTCCAGCCCCTGGGCACTCACCCACTTCCCGGCGCCGTTTGTACTCGTTGATGTTGGCATTGACCTGGGCCATGGCACGGGCTGCTGCCTCCAGGGCTGAGTGGGCACTGCTGCTGCTCGGGGTGTTCTCCAGGATCTTCCCCAGCAGCAGAGGGTATTTGGTGACCCTCTGCACAGGCATCACCAGGAAGAAGCTGAGGTCTGACGCTCCCGTGTGAGGCCTGATGGAGAGGGGAGTTGCTGTCTGTGCAGGGCTCCCTTCCTGCCCTGCTGCCCTCCACAGCCTCTCTGGGAGTGTTTTTTGGAAAAGAGCAGCCCAGATGTTGTGGGGAATTTCTGGCTGTGAATCCCAGCTGCTGGAGGATTCTGTCCCTGCCATCCCCGAGGACAGTGCCAGCCCTGGGTGGGTGTCCTGCCTCCTTGTCCAGCCCTGGGACACAGGATCTCCATGAGATATTGTGTCTATGAGCAGCAGGGAGGGAGGGTGTTGCCAGAGTGTCTCCCTTCCCACAGGGAAAGCATCTCTTTTTTGGGGGATCACATCACCTGTGTCCTAAGCAGCAAATCCCAGGAGCTCCTCCACTGCCACTCCTGCTTCTCCTGGCTCTGACAGTGTTTGTGACCCCCCCTGATAGTTCATGTCCCCCAAGGCCAGCCTGTGTCTCTCTGGGGATTGGGGAGGCAGCAGCTGTGGATGTCACCCATCCCTTATTTTGAGTTCCATCATTACAGATTACAAACCAAGGCTCCAGGACAGGCTGCCAGGGAAATGCCACCAGGAAACACCACAAAGGTGGCGGCCACGATGTGACACCCAGCCTGGTGACACAGATCCATGCAGGCAGCTTGTCCAGAGAGGAGAAGGGCAAAGCCAGGATGCCAAACAGGGACAGGGAGGTGGTGGCTCAGCAGCAGGGACCTACACGGTGGCATTGAGGGTGTCCAGGATCTCCTCCTGCAGCTGGGGGTCCCTGCGGTAGCTCTCCACCAGCTGCAGGGCGTGGTCGTAGCTGGCACAGTAGGTCTTGTAGACAGTCTCCATCTCCTCCTTGAACTCCTGGAACAGGGTGCCTGGGGAAGGAGAGTGGGGCTGGAGAGGAGGCTCCTGTCCCATGGGCTCAGAGAAGGCAGGGCTGTGGGCCTGATATTTCTGGGCCTGAGAGATTTTTAGCCTGCTGGCAGCTGGTAATTTATTCCCAATGAAAAATTTCTCAAGAAAGCTTCTTCTCAAAACAATCCTGGCAAACAACTCTCCTTTCTCAAAACAATCTTTCTCCAGGTGGTGTTTTGCTGTTTCTCTGGTTTAACCAATGGGATTAGAGAGGTGTTGTTCCTATTCACCAACCATGTTAAGTCTGTATGGGAACACCTTATAAAAGGTAACAAGAATTAGACAATAAAGCCTTTTTTTCTATGCTCTTTGCCTTCTGAAATATTTGGAGTCTCTCATCTTTCTTTCATGTCCTACAACAACACAGGGGTTTCTCCCCAGGCTGCTGGAAGGGCAGCAATGCCAAGTGTGCCAGGGCAGGGCTCTGCTAAGCTGGGCCTGGTGCTGTCCCCATCACTGGCTGGGCAGGAGCAGGAGGTGTCAGGGCAGGGGGCTGGGCTGGCACAGCCCCCCACATGGGTGGGCAGGGGGCACTGCACCACTTACTGATGCAGAGCAGCTGCTCCTCCCCCAGGCCAGCCGTGGCCTCCAGACCCTTCAGAAACCTCCTGGAGACATGCAGGATGTCGTCGGTGTTAGAGAAGAGTCCTTCCAGGTCCAGCCCAGGCAGCTGAAGGGAACAAAGATGCCCCAGGCTGAGCCAGATAGATCAGGGGTTTTAGAGGCATTCCTGCTGACCTCCTGTCCGCCCCATGGGACACTCCAGGAGCTGGAGTGATGCTCTGCTTCAGGAGGCTTTGGGAATGCTGAGACCTGTCTGGGCTCCCCAGTAGGACAGGGTTAAAGTCAGTTAAAGTGGCTGTACTGGGTCAGACCCAATGTACATCCAACCCCAGACCTTGGCTGGTGAAGGGGGAGCACAGGAAGGTGGCAGGAGCACCTGCAGTGATTTGGGGCATGTCAGAACTCTGGAGAGATTCACCCTGCAGTCCCAGCCCCGGGCAGGGGGAGGTGCCCCGTGTCACCTGTTTGTCCTGGAGGTGTGCCCGGATGTCTGACACACACAGCTGGATGTTGTGCACGTAGCTGGCCTCGGTGGTGATGAGCTCCTCCACGGCCAGGCGCTGGTTCAGCTCCATCCTGTCACAGGGCATCACCTCGTACACGGCCTCCCCAGCCTCAGCTGCATCCTCAGGGTCAGGCTCTGCACTCGCCATCTCAGCAGGGCTCTGCAGGGGTGGCAAAGGCAGCTCTGGGACTGCTGCTCTGGTGCCCAACCCACCCCAGTGCCCATCCTCCCTCCCCAGTACCTGGGGCACCCCACAGCACATCCCCAACAGGGGACACTCAACCCATCTGCATTTATGAGCACATTCCAAACCCCAGAAGTGCTGCCAGGCAGGAGCAGGCTGGCTGCAGACACCCACGTGTGGCAGGCAGGGACTTGCCACACAGATGTGCCCACATTCCTGCACCCAGGGGTGCAGGCAAAGGGGTCCCCAGGTGCCACCAGGGGCCTGGCAGCTGCCACCCAACACTGGGACAGTGTAGGGACCTGTCCCCATGGGCAGAGCAGGGTTTGCCACCTCCTCTGCAGCTCCTCGCTGCCAGGGCCAGTTGTTCCCTCCCTGCCTTGGCTGTCGGCGCCTGGCACCTCGCCTGGCATTCAAGGGTCCTGCTCAAAATACAAAGAGCAACTCTGCAGTGCTGAAACAAGAGATGTTTCTGTGACAGCAAGAGCTGCTTTAAAAGCCACTGGGACGAGGGGAGAAGTGGGCAGAGCTGCTGCTGCCTCTGGTAAACAATGCCAGGGCCCTGCGTGGCACAGCACACACACACTCCCTTCTCCTCTCTGCCGTGGAAAATCCCAGCTGATTCCTGATGTTTTTTTTCCCAGGAAACACACCGTGCTTTAACTGATACCAGGGAGGATGAGCAGCATCACAGGCCCTTGCAGGAAGGCCTTGAGAGAGGCAGGTGTGGCACAGCCCACGCGGGCACAGCTGGGCTGGATTCAGCCCCTGACTGGCTCAGGAATGCTGCCAGGCCTCCTCCCTGCCTGCCTGTGGAGGAGGAGGAGAGGAGCAAAGGCAAGGCAGAAGTGGCCTGGCAGGATAAAAACCAGCTGGCACAAGCAGCAGCAGCACAGACTTTGCCCTGCCCTACCTGCCCTGCTCCACAACCAGACTGTAACAGGTGCCCACCCTGGAAGCTGCAGCCCCTTTTCCCTGTTCAGATCCAGCAAACAAGTGGCTGATGCAGCTGCGAGAGGTGGGCAGGGCCAGTGTCCCCTCCTGTGCTGGAAGAGGGCTGGGCTTGGCACAGCAGCACAGTGAGATGGCATCAGACCTTTACCTGCCCAACAGGGGTGTGTCATCCCTCCCTCTGGGGTTTGCCTGCTTCCCCTGCCTGTGCAATGGCATTGGCTGCCATGGGACATGGGGAGGAGACTTTTCTGCACCTTTCTAGGTGTTTCCGAGCTGTCCAGACAGAAGGATTCCCGCCGAGGGCTGTTGAACAAACCCAATATCCTCTGCCTGGGGTGGCAGCAAAACCCCAAATCAGTGCAGGCAGTGAGACACCCCCTGAGCCCTGGGGGGGTGCCAATATTGGGGTGTCCCTGGTCCCTGCAGCGGCATCCCCCGAGCACTGAGCCGCTCTGGGGAGTTTCCCCAGCCTGTGGAAATTTCATTTCTCCCCCTGACCCCCCTGGCCGGGGACTTCAGCGGGACAAGGGGACGGTGCAAAAGCGAAGCGCAGCATTTCTGGCAGCGTGGGAGCCGGCAGACAGCGCAGGAGCAGGTTTCGTTTTCCCAGCCCCCTCCTGCCGGGCAGCTTCCCGCATTGGAGCTGTCACTGCTGCCTCGGCGGCTGCCAGCATCCCTGTCCTAAGGGGGGCTCCGGGTATCCCTGACCCTAAAGGGGTTCCGGGCATCCCTGACCCTACGGGGGGCTCGGGGCATCCGTCTCTCCAAGAGGGACTCCAGAAATCCCTGCCCTAAGGGGGGATTCTGAGCATCCCTCTCTCCAAGGGGGGCTCCGGGTATCCTTCTCTCCAAGGGGGACTCCAGAAATCCCTGTCTCTCAGGGGGACTCCGGGCATCCCTCTCTCCAAGGGGGACTCTGGGCATCCCCCTCTCCAAGGGGGGCTTCGGGCACCCCTGTCCCCAAGGAGGACCCCGCACATCTCTCTGTCCAAGGGGGGCTCTGGGCATCCCTCTCTCCAAGAGGGACCCCGCACATCCCTGTCCATAACGCCGACACCAGCCCGGCCCTCCCCGCGCACGGGGGTCTCCGGCTGCGGCCCCGCATCTCCCACCGCTCCCAGGAGCCTCACCCCCTCTCCTGAACCAGCCCAGCTTCACCTCCACCCCCCAAAACCCCCGTCCCGGCTCTGACCTGCGCGGCGGGCGGGGTGGCGCAGCTCTGTGTCTCCCGCGGGCGGTGACACCGGGCGGGGGATGATCCCGGGCAGGGGATGATCCCAAACAGGGCGATGATCCCAGACAGGGGGATGATCCCAAACACGGCCGGTCCCGCCCAGGGGGGCCCCGGTCCCGCAGTCCCGGCCCCGGCGGCCGCAGCCGCTCGGTGACAGCGGAGCGGGGCGGTCCCTGCGCACGGCCGGGCCCGGCGGGCGGGGGAGGCTCGGCTGGCACCGCCCGGTACCGGCTGGACCCGAGCGCGCCGCCCCCGCCGCCACCGCCACCGGCACCGGCACCGGGACGGGTCCTGTCAGACACCACAGCCCGTCTGGATCGGCCCCCGGAGCTGCCGCTCCTGTGAGCGCTGTACGGACAACACACGGGGGGCTGAGCCGGGAGGAGGGAGGGGACACACCGGGAGAGCAGGACAGGGGACACACCGGGAGGGGACACACCGGGAGGACAGGACAGGGGACACACCGGGAGGGGACACACCGGGAGGGGACACACCGGGAGGACAGGACAGGGGACACACCGGGAGGGGACACACCGGGAGGGGACACACCGGGAGGGGACACACCAGGAGAGCAGGGGACACACCGGGAGGACAGGACAGGGGACACACCGGGAGAGCAGGGGACACACCGGGGGAGCAGGGGACACACCGGGGGAGCAGGGGATACACCGGGAGGACAGGACAGGGGACACACCGGGAGAGCAGGGGACACACCGGGAGGACAGGACAGGGGACACACCGGGAGGACAGAGAACGCAACGGGAGAGCAGAGGGCGCACCAGGAGGACAGGGGATATACTGGGATATCAGAGACACACCAGGAGGGCACAGGACGCACCGGGAGGGGACACACCAGGAGAGTAGGGGACACACCGGGAGGGGACGCACCGGCAGGGCAGGGGACACACCGGGAGGGGACACACCGGGAGGACAGAGGACACACCGGGAGGGGACACACCGGGAGAGCAGGGGACACACCGGGAGGGGACGCACCGGCAGGGCAGGGGACACACTGGGAGGGGACACACCGGGAGAGCAGGGGACACACCGGGAGGGGACACACCGGGAGAGCAGGGGACACACTGGGAGGACAGGGACACACCGGGAGGGGACACACCGGGAGGACAGAGGACACACCAGGAGGACAGAGGACACACGAGGAGGACAGAGGACACACCAGCAGGGCAGGGGACACACTAGGAGAGCAGAGGACGCACCAGGAGGACAAAGGACACAGTGGGAGAACGTAGGACACGCCGCCTGGCCCCTGCCACCAATAACAGGGCCAGGTCCCCCAGTCCCCCAGGCACTGCTGTGGCTCCGATCACAGCCCCAGGGCTGCCCTGGTGGTCCCAAACCCACCCACACACCCACCGTGTCCCCGGCACTGCTGTGGCTCTGATCACAGCCCCAGGGCTGCCCTGGTGGTCCCAAACCCACCCACACACCCACCGTGTCCCCGGCACTGCCCCCCTGCCCTGCCGTGCCTCACCAGCTGCTCAGCCTCGGGAAAAGGGGCAGAGAAAACAGAAATGAAAATATAACCGAGGAAGCAGTTGCCAAGATTAGGGCATGGGGAACCAGCGACTACTTGGCATGAAGTTGGGGGTTTTTTTCAGCTTGGTGAGGTGTTTGTGTCCTTATAAACAAGGTATTGAGAAGAGAGAGGCTGGAGAGGTTGTTGTGCCCTTGTCCTGACCACAGGGAGGGGATGGCAGCACCGGGTTTTTTCCAGGCTGACCCACAGTGTGCAGAAAGTGTCACTGTGAAAAGGACTCTTGAGTTTTTCAGTGACTCACACAGGACAAGGCAGTGTCTGTGACTGGATCCAAAACTCCTCATGGGCCAGGACAAGCTCTGTGGCACTTCCAGCCATTCCCTCTGGGTTCCTTTGTGGGATCTTTTCTGATAAAGGTTGGACAGGATCCCACATGCACCTGCTCCTCTGGCTCCCAGCCAGTGCTGGTGCCACAAAGGCCATCCTGTTCCCCCTGCCTGCACCCCATCCTGCCCACGGAGAGGTTGGGGGCAGATCTTGGGGCCCCAAGTGAAGACCTTGACACTGGCTGGGGTAAAGCCCCCCCAGGGAGGGTCTGTGCCACATGGGCTCAGGCAGTGGCGTTGTCACAGGAGGGCAGTGAGGCCTTGGGCACACAGATGTCCTTCCTCCCTTGCAGGTGGCCACAGTCCTTGCCCAGGGGATTTTTGAGGCAGCACAAGTTCCTTTGGGCTGGCATTGCTCTGGTGCCAGGGGTTCTCAGCTCCATCCTTGAGCAGGAACTCTTACTGCTGTACCCAACAAATCCACCAGGACACATCACAGCTGCTTTGCTCCCATCAGCACATTGTGGGTGATGCAGGACAGGAACCACGAGGGAATCCCGGCAGGGCAGGGCTCCCTCCTCCTCCATCATCATCATCATCATCATCATCATCATCATCCTCATCATCATCATCATCCCAGCGGGCAGGACCAACCCTCCAGCCCCTCCCTGGCCAGCTCACACTGCGAGTGTTCCCTCAGACATATTTCCCATTCCAGTCCGGTTTTTCAGAGCTTGGATAGCCTGGCTCCGGCCAGTTCCTTGCAGGATGGGCTTGTCCTCCTTCCTGACAGCTCCTTCCTCTCAGCACAAGCTGTTTCCTTCCTGCCCTGCTGCTGGCATCACACACCTCCCGAGCAGCCCTGGGCTCTGCCAGCCTCACCTGGGCGGCTCAGGGAGCTCCAGGAGCAGTGTGACAGCTCTGTCACCGCTCCAGGGCTCCCCGGGAGGAGTGACAGTGGGCTGGCTGCCCTGGCCAGGCTCTCCTTACAGCAGGAAAACAAACAGGCGCCGGCTGGTCCAGCACAAGTGTTTGTGTGCCGGGGTTGTGCTCGGGTGAAGCCAAAGCAGGGTGGGCTGTGCCCCTGGCACCCAGCTGGGTGTGATCCCACCCTGCCAACACAAACCTGCCTGGCTGTGGCAGGGAGTGGGATCTTCCTATGGGACCCTGCAGGGAGGCAGGACTGGCTTCTCCTGCAGCAGAGCCGGCTTTGTGCAACCCCATTGCAAAACTGCAATTTTGCACCACCTGCACTGCACTGCCCAGCCCTCTCCACACCCCCTGCCAGGGCAGCCCTTCTCTGGCAGTGTTTAAGAAAAAATCCCAACCCCATGGGGCTGGTGGGACTCGATCCCCTTGTGTGATGAGCACAGCCTCGGTCCAGGGGCTGGAGAAGCACCTGATGGTGGTTCTGTGTTCTGGCTCGAAACAGGACGTGGTGAAAGCCTCAGGGAGAAGGAGGTGGATGTGAAGCAGGAACATCTGGCTGGTGCAGGCAGAAGGCATCACCTCACCCTGTGAAAGGGTTATTTCCATCCCACACCTCACCCTGACCTCGCTGCCTCCTCCAAAGCCTTTTGCTGTTTTGCCTTTTCCCGGCTCCTCCAAACATCAACGCTCAGGATATGGGGATGAAAGCTAAAGCCATCAGGGGGCTCTCTGGGAACGCTCCAGACAAGCTTTGAGTTAAACAGGGCTTGCTCAGAAAATAAACACAGCTCCCAGCCATGCCAAGCACCACAGTTCAGGCTCTGCCTAATAACAGCAGGAGGGAGGGGGTTTGTCTCCCAGCAGCAGCTTTGTACAGGAAAGTTACATTTCCTCTATTTAATCTCATCCATTCTTACTGTTCTTTGGGTTTCTTTCCCGTCTAGAAAGGCCCTGGAAAGGAAAACACGGGGAGAAAAACAGCAGCTCAAGAATGTGCTCCCAGGTGCGTCCTAATCACAAAAACTTCCTCCCACACAACAGGGCTTGGAAGTGGACTTTGCCTGCAGCCCCAGTGCCTGTGTGTGCTGTGCAGCTCCAGCCAGTGGAAAGGAGGAAAAAAGCCTGTGAAATTAAAGGTTTGCATCCTGCTGTGCTTGCCACCAGCATGAGCAGCTCATGAAAAACCACAGGGATGCCATTCCTTCCTTTTTTTCCTTCCCTTCCCAGCGAATGTGCTTAAGAGGGAAGGAGGGCTGTGCCTTCCTGCTTGGGATAATCCCATCCAGGTACTCGGCCAGGGCTCCCAGGCAGGTGGAAATGGAGCTGCAGGCTCCAGCCACATGCCTGCACCACGAGGCAGAGCAGAGCCTAAAAATAAGCAGATAGGATTTGATCTAGGCAGAATAAATGAAGAGTCAGCTCTATATTTCCAAGAGGGTTATTTATGGGCCTTGCAGAGGCTTCCTTCATGGAGGAGGCTTCAGCCCCTCTTGGCCTCTCTGAGGCTGCAGCAGCACAAACCTCCTGGATCCATGTTTTTTGTGGTTGAAGCTTCACATCCACCAGGCTCTGTGGTCCTTCTCTCTCCCCTCTGCTGCCCTGCCTTGCTTTTCCTGCCCCAAAATCTCCATTTCTTTCCCAGGGCTTGGTGACCCCAGGCCTTTCACCCAATTGTCACAAATCCCTGTATCCAGCTGAGCCAGCTGGTGGTGACAACAGCTCGAGGAGAAAGCCAGTGAGGGCACTGAATTCTGAGATATTCCTATTTCTGCCCTGACAGAGGATCCTGCTCTCTCAGGACCAGCATGGAGAATGCAGAGGTGTGCACAATCCATGGGCAGCTGAGCTGGAATGCAGACAGAGGTGTCTGCAGCATCCTGCAGCTCTGGGAGGAAGGACAGATGTCTCCAGCCCCAGACAGGGCCACCCACACCCTGTCACAGTGACAGTGACAACATTTCTTGCCCAAAGGGGGACCCCCCTGAGCACCTTCTGCCTGCAGCAAGGAGGTAACATGAGACATAAGAAAAGTAAGAAGAGTTCAGAAAATTCTGGTGGTTTCTGCTGCTTACTCATTTCCACTGCTCCAGTCCCCATCTCCCCCCTGCCTGACTTTGTGGGATTTCTGCTCCTGCCGCGTCATCACCACCACCCACCCCTGGAGCTGGAACTCCATGTGAGCTCCTCCTCCTCCTCCTCCTCCCTGTGGGCACCCCGGGCACCCCCTGCCCACGGCCACCCCTGGGTGCTGCTGCTCCCCTGAGCAAGGTGAGGGTGTGAGAGACCAAGGGGAGGAGCATCCCTTCTAAAGTCACCTTCTCCTTTGGGATCAGCCACCTCTGGAGACCCAGCAGCTCCTCCAGGCAAATCCCTGCAGCAGTGGCTGTTCTGGAGCTGCTGCCTGTGCAGGAGGAGCTGCAGGAGCTGACTTTTCTTGCTTCAGAGACAAATGAGGGGTGGCACAGAGGCGAGAGCCCCTTCAAGCTGCAGAGCCAGTCCCTGCACAATCTCCCCATCCCTTTATTTTCCACTGACTCACCCAGGAACGCCTGTGCCATGACAGGGCTCGTGTCTCTGCCACAGGAAAGTGTAACAGGTGCCCCTTGAGAGAGTCACTGAGTGCTTGTTTCACTGCTGGAGGCAGAAACCCAGCCCAGGGGGCTCAGCTGGGTCTCACAGCACGGTGAGGACACTTAAAGCAAAGAGCTGGCAGGTCACTGGCTCCAGGGAAGGGCAGGGCTGGGCAGCCCTGAGCTTTGTGCTGCAGGCTGGGGAAGTTCATGGCCAAGAGCTTTTCCATGGGAGCAGCCTGGACCCCTCTTCATTTTGAGATAAATAATCACCAGAGGCTTCAGAGAGCTGGGACTGGTGGGGCTGCCAGATGCCAAGGCTGAGGAAACAAGGAGGTGTGGCTGAAGAAAGAAGGGATGAAAAGAGGTGGAGGTGGAAAGAGAGCTCCAGAGGAGCCTCAGCAGCAGCAGAGGGGCTGCAGGGCCAGCTCATGGTGTTGCCCACACATCCTCCTCTCCCCACCACGTCACACCAGAGCAGGGAAGATGTTTCACCGAGGAGGAGTTTGTTGTGGAAAAACCCCAGCACCTCATGCCATGGAATATGAAATGATGCCCAGGAATGCCAGTTCTGGTGGTGCTGAGGTCTGGCAGCTCAGTCTGAGTGCCAGGCCCAGCTCAGAATCCCCCATTCCTGTGGGGTTATCCCAGCTCTGGCTGTGTGGATCTTCCTGCCAAAGTGGCAGTGCCTGCCCAATGTGCCCACTGAAAGCAGAGCTCCCCTGTGTGTCAGCAGCCACTGCTTCATCCTCTTCCCCCCAGCCACAGGATGGCTGCAGTGTCAGAGGGACGCCTCCATTATTAATGAGATTCCATTATTAATGAAGATTCCAGCTCCTGAGTCACCAGCCCACGCCCCAGCTCCAGGCCAGAGCCACCAGCCTTGACACCCTCTGCCCTGCCTGGCTCCTGCTCTTGGCCAAGGGGGGATCATGGGGCCATCCTGCAAGGATTAGGGAAGGAAATCTGGTTTGTGAGATGCCAGGCCTCCCACCAGAGCCCCTCAGGGATGTGAGAGGGAGAGAGGAAAAACCTGCCAGGAAAAGCAGTTGGTACAGGCAGGAAAGAAAGGGTTTGTTTTCACAGCTAAGGGATGTTACCTGTGGGGAGCACAAATTATCTGGAAAAGGGCAGGGCCAGCAAAGTGACCGTGTTTGGAGCTCTTTGGGGCTGCTGTGTCCATGTCCCTGAGCAGGGGACAGAAAAGCAGCCAAGGGAACTCAGGAAAAGGCAGAGAAAACACATAAAAACCAGTCCTAACACTGCTAGCCCAGTGATAGACTCTGACTGGTGCATCTCCTCCCAGCAAGGGAATCTTGGGGGTCGTGCTAAGTGATGCCTCCAAAATGCCTGGAGCAGAGAAAGCAGCAAATGGAACGTTGGGAATGAGCAGGAAAGAAGCAGAGGATGAGAAAGGAAACACTGGCACTGTGGATGTGCCCACGCTGAGGATGCTGCCTGCAGCTCTCCCCAATTCCTCATCTCCAGAGGGATGTGGAAGAGGCTCAGAGGAGGGGAGCAGGGATGCCCCAAGCTCTGCAGAAGCCTCTGAACAAGGAATGGCACCGTGGGCAGGAGAAGGGATGAGGGAAGGGAGTGTGATGCAGATTTGCCCTGCCCTGGGAGGAGTGTGAGGGCAGGGAGGGTGATTACACACCAGCCCTGTCACTGCAGGAGTGCAGGCTCCAAAGGAAACTACCTGGAGGGAAGTTTGGGACAAGGAAAAGGAAGTGGTTCTTGGTGCAGTGTGTAGTTAATCCACGGAGCTCCTCGCCACAGGATGTGACAGATGCAAAGCGTTTCAACAGGAACTGGATGAATTCATGGAAGAAAAATCCTTTGGGTTGTTAAACACAAAGAACCACCAGCTCTTGCTCAAGGCTGGAGGTCCTGGGGGAGCTCAGGGGATATTCTTGGGACAAGAACACTGCAAACATCTGCTGTGAGCCAGAGCACGGGTGAGCTGTCCCACGGCTCTCACGTGTTGTCCTGAGGTGGGACCAGAGATCAGGAGCTCCCCAGGGACATGGGACACCACATCCTCACCCAAGGAATGCTGTCACCTCCTGCACCCCAAGGCTGCAGCAGGTCAATCTTTGTGTGAACACAGAGCATCCCTTTTTTCCCTTCCTTCCCTTCTGGACTGAGGCATTTTTGTCTCCCTGCAGAGGGAAGGCAGGTCCCATATTGTCTGAATTTTCTTGGGAAGTTTCAAAGTGAAAAATCTCCTCAAGTGATGGCAGGTGGGGTCCCAGGAGTGTGGCCCCACCAGCCCAGGGAACATGGGCTTGCTGTGGGGAGACACTGTTCAGCCACCACACACTCTGTGCCCCTGGGTCACAGAACACCTTGGGACAGCCTCACTGAGGAGAGAGGTGATGAGTCTTGGGTCTGAGTCACAGGAGATTCTGATCTGCTCCCCTGGTACTAATGGGGTTTGGAGTGGGCCAGCAGCACCATAATGGGGGTGAGGTGTCCTTGCTGGGTGACATTTCTGTGCCAGACATCAGCCACCACCTCACAGACACACAGGAGCTGCTCAGGGAGGACTGTGGGTATGAGAGCTCACGTAGTGACAAATAATTCTGTCTGTACTTTCTGTCTCAGTGCCAACGAGACCAGGCACAGAGCAGTGACCAGCAGAGCTGTGCTCCATCATGAAGCCTCTCTGCAGCAAAATTTGGTCCCCTCAGCTCTGCAGGAGGGACCAGTCCCTGCCAGGACCTGCTCCCCCTCAGCAGAGGAAGGCTGTGCTGTGTTTGCTGGAGCTGCAGTGGGTGCAGAGCAGAAAGGAGGCTCATCCTTGGCTGCTGCTGCTCCCAGATTTGCATTCCAGGTGTCCATGGAGCACTCTGCTCTCTAAGACACTCAGCTGCTCCCCAGGGCTGTCCCTCTGAGCAGCAGCTCACCCCACAAGCTGCCTGGTGTCACAGAGCCCCAGCCCAGCTGTCCCCACAGAGCCACCCAGCTCTGGGGCTGAAGTTGGATATCCCCATCTGGCACCCACAGAGCCACTCCTGGGGTGCCAAAATTCAAGCTGGAGTGTCCAACAGGGACAAGACTGCAAAGCACAGCCCTGCTCTGTGCTGAGCTGCTGATCATTAGTGCTGAAATTCGCTGAGGGGCCATCAGTGAAGGAGCCCTTGACAGAGTTTGTTCCCAAGTGCATCCAAGCAGGACAGCCTGTTCCTTTTCCATCTGCTTGTTCTGCTCCTCCAGCCCTGAATGGGGAGCCACAAGTGCAGAGGGGCTGGTGGGGCAGGGCCTTGTGCATGGAGGGGCTTGTTGATTCATTAGTGATATTTCCAGTGCTGTGCTGACAATAATGTGTGATGAGCCTTTCCCCTGATCTGGCACTTTCCACCCTGTGCTCTTCCCAAACAGCAAATGAACCCGAGCTCGTGATGATCTTTGGAGGAGGGGAGAGAGAGAGAGAAAAAAAAAATAAAAATTCAGGCATAATCAAACAGCATCTCTCAGCCTATTGTTGGGCTTTTTTTAATCTCAGCAAGCATCAGCTTTTGAATGACCTGAAAAAGCTCATCCATTGAGTAAAGATGATGCTCAGGCAGGAAGGAACTTGCTTTAAAAAAAAAAATAAATGGAAGAGGCTGTGATGTCCTGACAGGGGAACTCAGCTTCTGCTCCAGCTCTTTGCAATTTCTCCCCCAATGTGTAAAGAGATCCAGAGCACCCCAAAAATAGGGTGATGGGACCACTGGGACAGGCTGTGCTCAGCTGGCTCCTGCCACTGGAGAGCAGCAATGTCCAGCCAGAGCCTGCCCTGGGACCAGCTCAGACACTGCACCAGCTGCTTTTGTTCCTCTTCTCCTCCCTGGCATCCTAAACCACGGCTCACGACATGTACAAACCCCATGTTCCCTAAAAATGCTTCAAGAAATTGCACTTAGGAGGATGATTTACTCCCAGGTGAATCAGCTGTCATCCAGCAGCTGAATTATTTTGTGTTAGAGCAGACTCACCTCAGTGATTTGAACCTGACTGATTTAAGCAGCCACAGAGGAAATGTGCCTTGGCTGCCAAATACCAGAACTCTTCACACCAGCAGGGTAATTAATTCAAAAGCCCCAGAGAAGCTGCTGCTGAAGGTTTCTCCACAGCTCTTGACATGCAGTGAATCAGCTGTGCTGCCATTTACATATTTTTTGGGCCCATGACTTCTTCAGAGTCTCTTTCCTCACCTCCCAGCACATCCTCCCAAGCACCCAAAGCAATTTCAGCCCTGACATCACTGGAAACTTTGGGCTTCAGCTCCTCACACTGCAGGAAAGTCTTCCAGGGAACAAGTTCATTGGTGGAGCTTCAGCTGTGCACTAACAACATTCCTGTGAATCATCCAAATTACTTGAAAATCCCCCTGTTCCTCCAATACTTAAAAAAAAAAAATAAAATATCCTCTCTCCAAACAGCCAAGATGTCCCAGACTGCAGAATTCCCCTCTAATTTCTTACAGGCTTGGAAGTGGCACTGTTGGCTGCTGGATACCTTTCCTCTGGTCACAGACAGCTTTGGTTCAATCCAAGCACTGCAAGAATAAGGTTTGTGTCACTGTCCCTGCCTGCTCCAGGCTCTGCCCCATCTCCAGGGCCTGTTGTGTCCTTTCCCTGCTGGAGGATGAGCAAAGCACGATGGCTGTGGATGTTGGGATCTGCCTGGAGAGACAATGAGGCCAAAAATAAAAGTTTGGCATTAGTCTTGTCCCCAGTGTGGTCCCCTGCAGCAGTGCTGGAGATGAAATCCCAGGGTTTCATGGCTGCTCACATCCCTGCTGAGGCAAAAACGGCATTGCCTGTGCTGGCTGTAATAACTACAGGGGCTGACAACTTTCTGAGGGTTGCATGCAAACACTTCAAGCAGATGCCCTTGCCAAAAATAATGGTGCCTCTTTGCCTCGTGCCAGCACTGGCATTGAAGCTTTGCACTGAGATCCAGCCTGGCAAAGGCTGCCAGTGTCAGACTGTTCCGGAAAAACGGAGTTATTTTCAACCTGGAGCAGTTCCCTGGGCTGGCTCCCCACAGCCCTGTGTGCAGGGCAGGGACAAGTGGCTCTGGCAGGGGTGGCCAGCAGCACCTTTTGGGGTGTCCATGGCGTGGGTGGGTCTCAGGTTGGTTTTCTCACCTGAGATTTAAGTTGTTTAAAGTCCTTGGCCCTCTAAAAGCCCTGAGTTGCGTCGGTATAAAGAAGCAGAGTTTTCAAAGTTCTGTTTTCTGTTTTCTTGTGTTGTTTATTATTTGATATCTCAGGATTTTCTCTGCTCCCAGCCGAGGTCTGGACAGGGCTGGGACATGAGGGGACTGACCATTGATGGGGTGTCACCTCACATTTATACAGATAACCACGGGTGGGTTATTTACTATTTCACACCAATGCCCAGGGCTCACACTAAAAGGGTCATTTCTGCTCTGACACAACCCACTGTCACTGCCCTGTGCCATCACCACCTCAGGAGATGGAGGATGAGGAAGAAGGAGAGGGACTCAAGGCACCACCCAAATTCCACCATCTTGTCCCCCATTTACCTCTATTCTAAGAACCCCAAAACTACTAAATTTTTGCATCTTCTACTGTGTTAAACTACTATTTTCACTTGCTGGCGATTTGCAATTCCTCTCTCTGTGCTGGAAGTTTCTCCCATGGGCTAAAATCAAACTCAGTGTCTTCCTGGGCTGTGCCAAGGTCTCCAAACCCCCTGGACCAGCTCCACACCCCCTGTCCAGGGCTCAAATTCCCTTTCCCAGGTCCCAGCTCATCCAAGGGGATGTCCTGGACTCCAACAGGAGTGTCAGGCAGGACATTGCCCGTGGAATGTGGAGGGACTGGCTCCCTCCTGCCAGACTGAGTGTCCTGGTGAGCCCCACAATCACCCTGCTCTGCAGGACCCCCTGAGGGCCAGGAGGGTTTGGTCAGTTGGGTGCCAAAGCCACCAGTCCTTGAGCAGGAGTGTCTGAAGTTGAGCTGCCTCATGCAGAATCCCAGAACGAGCCTGGTTTGGTCCCTGCTGGCACAAGCTGCTCCTCTCCAGCCGTTTTCCCAAACAACCATAAGCTCTGCTAAAAATATCTGCGTGGAGGATGAGCTGAGGTCAGCTCTGAGCTGAAGGCAGGGGCTCTGGAGAGAGGGCAGAGGTCCTTGTGTGAAGAACACACTGCTGGTGTGAGGTGTGGGCAGATGCCAGAGCAGAGAGGGTGTCCCAGAGCAGGACCTGCTGGGATTGCACACCCATGAGCAGATCTGATGGACACACACATCCCTCAGCCGTGCCAGGAACTCATTTGCCCCTCCTGGCAAAGAGCAAAGGGATTCCGAGGTGATTTTGGCAGCCCAGGACTCAGTGACATCCATTGGTGGTATCTTGGTTCTGTCTGCACCTGGGTTTTGCTCGCTTAGAGAGAAAATGGGGTAAAATTGGGTTCTCCATCTCTCTGAGACAATAAACACTTCAGAGAGCAGATCAGAGCTCAGATGTGAAGATGAGGGCTGCTCCCACTGGAGGCTTGGTGATGCAGCAGGACTTCTGGCCTGCCTTTTGGAAAGGGAAGAGAGAGGATTTATCTCTTTCACTCTCTCGAGTGATGCAGATACAGAGAATTTTTCATTGACTCTGTGGCCCTGGAAGATGTGAAAAATAATAATGGACCAGGAGGTTGGTGTTCTCCCTGTGAGCAGGGAATTCTCAGATTCTCCTGCTCTCTCCTGGTGTCTGCAGAGCTTTTTTCCAGGCAGTGGGAGATGTTCCTTCATTTTTCCAGCTGACACCTCCTGTCTGTTGTTCTGCCATGTCACTGCCAGCCTGGGCCACTGTCCCCTGGAGCTCCATCAGGGTCACCAGCCTGGCAGAACATTAACCCAGAGAAAGCACCAGGAGAAACCATTTGGAAAATTTTCTGTTGCTTTGGAGAGCTGGGCTGACCATGGAGGGTTTTCTGACCTGCCAGAGCTGGGCAGCGAGAGGGGGGAGTAGGAGGGGAAGAGGATGAAGAAGAGAGACCACCCTGTATGAGCTGCAGTGAGACCTGGGGTCAGCTCAGCCTGAAATTCTCCTTACAACTTACATTTTCAGTGCTATTGAGTTGGAATTTTAAATGAAATCTCTGGACACACAGAGCTGTCCCCAGGACACAGAGCTGTTCCCCACACACAGAGCTGTCTCGAGGACGGACTTGTCCCCAGGACACAGAGCTGTCCCCAGGACACGGAGTTGTCCTCAGGACACAGAGCTGTCCCTGGAAAAGGAGCTATCATGCAGACACAGAGCTGTCCCCAGGACACAGAGCTGTCCCCAGGACAAGGAGCTGCCCCCTGGACAGGGAGGTATCACACACAGAGGTGTCCCCAGGACACAGAGCTCTCCCCTGGACAAGGAGCTGTCCCCAGGACAAGGAGTTATCACCCACACACAGACCTGTCCCCAGGACACAAAGCTGTCCTCTGGACACAGAGCTGTCCCCAGGACAAGGACCTGTCCCCAGGACACAGAGCTCTCCCCAGGACACAGAGCTGTCCCCAGGACATGGAGCTGTCCCCAGGACACAGACTTGTCCCCAGGACAAGGAACTATCACCCACCCACAGAGGTGTCCCCAGGACACAGAGCTGTCCCCAGGACAAGGAGGTATCACCCACACACTGAGCTGTCCCCAGGACACAGAGCTGTCCCCAGGACAAGGAGCTGTCCCCAGGACACTGAGCTGTCCCCAGGATACAAAGCTGTCCCCAGGACACTGAGCTGTCCCCAGGACACAGAGCTGTCCCCAGGACACGGAGCTGTCCCCAGGACACAGAGCTCTCCCCAGGACACAGAGCTGTCCCCAGGACACAGAGCTGTCCCCAGGACACGGAGCTGTCCCCAGCAGGCAGGAGGTGGCAGCATTGCCTTGCCCAGCACATCCTGCTCTCCTGCACACCCATGCACGGGGCTCTTTCCTGTGCCAGGAGGTCCAGACCTGTTTTTCCAGCTCCTCCAAGGATACGTGACTCAAACCAAACGCCTCCCAACCCGCTCAGATCCCATCCAGAGCGACCATTAAACACAACCCCAAAGGGCCAGGGAGGCACATCAGCCCTGAGCTGAGCTGAGCTGAGCTGTCTGCAAATCACCGGGGGCACCTGAGGACAAGGAGCTCCTCTTTCAGGAACGAGTGTGATGTTCAGAGATACCTCATTTGCCCTTGAAGCTCCAGCCCCCTGCAGGAGCGTGTGATGCCTCCCAGATCCCCCACACGAGATGCACAATCCCCTGTGAGTGACAAGAGTGAGGATATTCTTGCCTGCACAAATGCTCCCTGACAGAGCCGAGGTGGGAATGAGTTGGAGGCCAGATCCTTCTCGGAGCATCGTTTTTCCTTCTGGTGCATCTGGCTGATTTTGAGTCATTTGCATTTCAATTTTTTTTTTTTTTTTTTCTCTCTATCAGAGACGCAGAGAGAGCTGTAGTAAAAGCTTGGATTTAAGCTCCTTGAAACACAAGGAGAACTTGGAGATGGTATTTGCCGTGCAGGGCATCGCTGAGTGCCAATCTTCCCTCTCCAATCCTCCTGGTCTCTCACTGTGGAGTCATCTGGAGCTCACTGAGTCCACCACAGGAAGAAAAACTCAGGAAAAAAAATCACAGATTTCCCTTCCTGCCTCACAGCCAGATGGACACAAGCCAGGCCTCTTTTGCACTTGTGCAGGCAGAAAGTGTTTTTTTACCAAGCTAGAAAGCAACATGGTGCCTTCAAGAAGAGCTTCTTCCACCATGTAGATGCTGTTCTTTGGGAGAAGAATCCTCCTCCACCTTCATATCTTACTAATATGGACTTCTCATCCTCATTTTTCTCCAAAGCAGTCAGCTATTAAAATAAAATAAAAAAATCCATGCATAGATAGGTCTTAAAATCCATATTTTATTATTGGTATGGCTTTGGGTGCACCAGGCAAGCTGGGAAGCAGTTTCTGCCTGCCTTGCCTTCCAAGCAGACACCCTGAGTAGGCTTTCCTTCTTACTTCCATGAGCTACATTACTGGAGGAGCTTTCTCTCTCCTGCAGACTGAATCATTTCCCAAATGCAGCCTCGCACGGCAGAAGACGCCGCTGTGACAGGGAGTGATGATGAGTCACTGGGAATTCACGGTTTGGTGTTCCTGCAAAGGGAAAACTCACAGAGAGAGAGAAAGAGAAAGAGAGAGGGGGCAAGGAAGGAGATTTCACTTCTGACAGACATCAAAGAGCAGCCCCTGGAGCATGAGCTGCTGGGGCAGGGTGACCCTGGCCTGGAGAGAGCTGGGTGTAGGGGACATTTGAAGTGGAGACTGCAGGGAGAAAGAGATGTGGCTTTGATGGGTGGCTTTGCTGGTGGTGTCCTTGTCACCAGGCTGCTCCTGGTCCTCACCTGGAGTGGTCACCCAGGACCTGAGCACAATTAGCAGGCCCAGGGTGAGGAGCTGAGGAGGAATCATGGAGTAGGGAAGGGTGATGGAGCACAGGGAATTGTGGAGCAGGGAAGGGTGATGGAGCACAGGGAATTGTGGAGCAGGGAAAGGTGATGGAGCACAGGGAATTGTGGAGCAGGGAAAGGAGCACAGGGAATTGTGGAGCAGGGAAGGGTGATGGAGAATAGGGAATTGTGGAGCAGGGAAGGGTGATGGAGAATAGGGAATTGTGGAGCAGGGAAGGGTGATGGAGCACAGGGAATTGTGGAGCAGGGAAGGGTGATGGAGCACAGGGAATTGTGGAGCAGGGAAAGGTGATGGAGCACAGGGAATTGTGGAGCAGGGAAGGGTGATGGAGAATAGGGAATTGTGGAGCAGGGAAGGGTGATGGAGCACAGGGAATTGTGGAGCAGGGAAAGGTGATGGAGCACAGGGAATTGTGGAGCAGGGAAGGGTGATGGAGCACAGGGAATTGTGGAGCAGGGAAGGGTGATGGAGCACAGGGAATTGTGGAGCAGGGAAGGGTGATGGAGCACAGGGAATTGTGGAGCACAGGGTGTGTGTGCTCAGGAGCATGAACAGCTCAGCCTCACAATCCCCTTGCTGATACAGGCCGGGGAAAGGAGGTTGTATTTCTCTGTTGATTGCAAAAAATCCCACATTTGTCAGCACCTCTGTAGCTGGTCCAGTCCTAGAACAGGGGGCACTGAATGTGTCCAGGTGGGTTTGGGATGTCTCCAGAGTGAAAGGATCCACAGCACCCCTGGGCAGCTGTTGCAGGGCTTTGCCACAGTCGTGGAAAGAATCACAAAGTGCCAGGATCGATTGGATTGGAAAAGATCTTCCAAATCATCGAGTCCAACCTGTGACTGATCCTCTCCTTGTGACCCAGACCAAAGTACTGAGTGCCCCATCCAGCCTTTCCTTAAAAACCTCCAAGGAACGAAGTTGTGTGTGCTTATTTATCCACAAACTAGCCCGTTAATGTACACACAGCTTGGGGCCTGAGCTTTGAGAACAGCCTGGGAAAAGCACCAAACGTGGGGTGGCACCTCAGTGGTGGCTGACCCAGCTCCAGCCCTTGTCCCTCAGGGCCCAGGGCCGTGTGGGCACCGCCGACACCACAAACAAACCCCTGACCGGCCCCTTTAAGAGCGAGTGAGGGCACGTCAGCTCCCTCCGCCCTCTTCCGCCCGGACTGGCGGAACGGCGCTGAACGCATGCACCCTCCCTCAGCTCAACCAATCACCGCTCCCGGCTGGAGGGCGGGGCGCTGAATTAGGTCGGTGATTGGCGCAGCGCCGCGAGGGGCGTGGTCACCGCGGCATCGCCCCGCCCCGCTCCCAGCGCCCCCCGCGCGGTGAAGAAGCGGCGGCCGCGCGCCGGGGGCATTTTGTGTCGGCGGCGGCGGCTCAGGCACAAGATGGCGGCGGCGGCCGAGTGAGCGGCCGGCGGCCGCCGCGACCCCGCGAATTACCCCCCCCCCTTTTCCCCTCCCTGCTCTCACAAGCACCTCGGGGGTCGCTTCTCCTGTTTCCGGAGCGCGCCGAGAGCCGGGGAGCGGCGTAGAGCCGCCTTAGGGGGGCCCCCCCGCCCGAGGGCCCCGGCTGGAGCTGAGCGCGGGGACAGTCCTTGGCTGCGCCGCTCTCTTCTCCCCCTCCTCCAGCCCCTTTTTCCTCCTCGGGGGCGGCATAGAGCCCTCGTTGTCCCGCGGAGCCGGCCGGGAGGGCCCGAGAGCCGCCCCTCGCCATGGCGAGCAGCAGCGGCTCCAAGGCCGAGTTCATTGTCGGAGGCAAATACAAGCTGGTGCGGAAGATCGGCTCGGGCTCCTTCGGGGACATCTATTTGGCCATCAACATCACCAACGGGGAGGTAAGAGCCTCTCGCATTCCCCTCCTGAGCTCCCCTGGGGGAACCAACCATCGGCACCCCGAGTCCCACCTGCCCCGGGGTGGGATCTTCCTTCCCCTCGGGGGTTTTTCCTTTTCTCCTCCACGAAAGGTTTAATTCTCTCCTTTCCCCCGAGGGTTTTCATCCCCCCCCATTCCCCACCGAGGGTTTTCCTCGCTGCCCCTTCCACAGCAAAACCCTGTTGTGGTCGTGGGGCTTCCCCCAGCACTTGGGAGAGGAGAAAAAGAGGCGAAAACCATTGTGAGGAAAACATATTTAAACCTATTTGTGTTTTTGTGAGCGGCCGAAGTCGTCGTCCCTCGCCCGCCATTCATCTCCTTCCTCTGCCTCAGCTGGGGAACACTTTGTATCTCGTTTCATCAACACTAATAGAAACAAAAGAAGATCCCCCTTGTTTTTCCAGCTTTTCCTTTGGGTTTTTTTTCTTTTTTTTTTTTTTTTCGTCTTTTTTTCCTCCCCCTCACGGCTCCGAGCTGTAAAGAAGAAACACCCACGTATGTTCTTCCTCACTTTAAGCGGTTCTGAAGACTCCACATCTCTAGCTCAAAAAAAAAAAAAAAAAAAAAAAAAAAAAATTTAAAAAAATGGATATTTACGTACAAATCTCCGCGATGTGGATTTTTATTCGAAGATGCGACAAAAAAAAGCTGCAGTACGTCGAGCTGGGAAATTAAAAAAAAAAAATTAAAAAAAAAAATATATATATATGTACAAGAAAGCGTTTTCATCGGGGATGTGTGTTATGGGGGATGTGGAAATGCTGTGCCCTGACTCCTTGTTCCCCTCTCCCTGCAGGAAGTTGCTGTGAAGTTGGAGTCTCAGAAGGCTCGGCACCCCCAGCTGCTCTATGAAAGCAAATTGTACAAGATCCTGCAGGGAGGAGTTGGCATCCCACATATACGGTAGGAACCAGAAGTGTGTGTGTGTGTCAGTGTTTTTTCTCTACACTCAGCATGATTATTTTTATTTTTTGTCATGTTTATTGCTCTATATTGGCAGCTGTTTTTATGATTTTTAGAGTGATGCAGGGCACTACCGTAAATAGGAATTTATCCGTGCAGGATTGGGGCTGATAAGAGGGGAGATGCTCCATTCCAGGCTCTCCCAACTCGCTGTTTTCCTCTGCCAGACTTGCTGTCTTTACAGAAAACAAGACACCCAGCCAGGAATCCTTGTGGCCATCAGAACAAA
The DNA here is from genome assembly GCF_965231275.1 of Zosterops lateralis. Classification (NCBI taxonomy): domain Eukaryota; kingdom Metazoa; phylum Chordata; class Aves; order Passeriformes; family Zosteropidae; genus Zosterops; species Zosterops lateralis. The sequence continues at coordinate 17,004,294 of NC_139774.1, read as the reverse complement.
GTGTGAGGAAGCTGTTTCTCCGAGAGGCAGAGAGTTAAAAGCCAGCTTTAGAAATGGCTGCTTTCTTTTGTTGCCTCTCTCTTTCTCTTTTTTTTTTTTTTTTTTTTTTTTTTTTTTTCAACATGTCTTCCTGCTCCGCTCAGAAAATGGCGGCTGGACGTGATTAACCCTCCCCCTTCTCCTGATGGGACAAGGGACATGCTCGGGCTTGTGTGCCTTTTTTTTTCTTTCTTTTTTTTCTTTTTCCTTTCATAGTTATGAGCCGGCAGCCTTGAGACTGCGGAGAACCTGGAGCAGGAATGAAATGGCAGCAGCTTTTTTTTTTTTTTTTTTTTCTGCTGCCCGCAACAGATGCGTCACCAGCGAGGCTTTCCTGACGGGATTAATCCCTCCCAGTTCCTCATTATGCGGCTCTTTGCTTCATATTCCGGCTGAAACTTTCGGCAGGGTTTCAGAATTTCCTGATCGAGAAGGAAATCGCTGATGCAGGGATTCCTGGAGGTTTTTTTTCCTCCTGGAATTTATCGAGGTGTTACCCTGGGGTAATGCCCAGCTCTGCAATCTGGGCACGAAAGAGTTACATGAAACTTCGTTTTTCTCCAGGGAGACTTTTTACAAGTTGTTCCTTTTTTTTGAAACTTTGTTAATAATTGTTTTGAAAGTTAGTAATTTTTTTTTCCCTCGACATAGTGGCATAAAGGATTTTTGTTCCTTGAGCTGCACAAACGATTTCAGTTCAAGTTCTGTGTCAAACTGTGGATTCCATTTAGTTTAACCCTTCCTCACTTTGTACAGGATCAATAGTGATATTTAGGGTCCATTTTAAAGTTTTCACGATGACGTAGCCAAGATTTTATATTAATTTGGACAAAGCCTAGTACAAATCTGCATTTCTGAGGTTAATAACTCCCTCCTCCTTCCCCCCAACCACAAGTGGCTCTGATCCTGAATGTGAACTGGAGGAGACACTGTTGTCCTGGCCATCTGTCCTCATTCACTCCAGCCTTTTTCAGAGATACAATCAACATTACCTGCATTAAAGACTCTGCAGCTTCAGCAGAGTCACTGGGGTGAAAACAGACACAGCCTTTCTTTGAGAATACAGTTTCCTTCTTCTCTCAAACGTGGCTGCCTTTATTTCACAACTGAAAGAATCGGGAATTGCATTTTGGAAAGGTTTTCACGGTGTAGCTGCATGCTAAAACAGGGATAACTGGGAAAACAGCCAGGGCAAGCAGATATCAGGTGTTTCATCACAGAACTGGAAAAGCAGGCATTCTTGAACTGCTTTTTTGAAAACTAAATGAGTGAGTGGTGCTATAATGAGGCCCAAGTTGAAAATTTTTGGCTTTTCCACTGAGATTCTGTTTAATTTCTTGTGTTTGGTTAAAATGCCCTGGAAGATACTTGCATGTTGAGAAACTTGCCTCCAGCTTCAACTCCAACCTTCCCCTGTATTTGATGTTCTTACACCCCCTAAAAATAATACAAGGTTACAAAAACAATTGAGAATAGATAAATGAGGCAACAGTTGACACATTGATTCATGGACTCGTTGTGCTAAAGGTGTGTGATTATTGGATGTCAGTCAGTCCTTTCAGGTTCTCACAATGTTGATCTTTGTAGTATTTTTCTAGAAAAGTGTCTTTTTGGAAATACTATTTTTTCTTTTCAGAAGCAGCATTAATTGTAAATCTATTTTTTATGTGCCAGATGCTCCTGGAGAGCTCTGGGCTGTTGGTATTGGTTTGGTGATGCTTGAGAAAATCTAAACCAGCATTCTTAGATTTATTTTTCTTTTAAGAGGAAGCTGAGTTAGGGGAGCAGCATGATTCTTGTGAGAAATATTAAAGTGTTCTGTGTTTAGGAGAAGTGGAATTCTTGGTGCTCTGAATCCAAGTCAATACTTAGGTCACTTTGCATGTGTCATTGATAATCCATGTGCCACCATTGTGTTATAATAATATCCTGTCACATTAGAATAAGCCGTTCCTGCCTCAGTCTATTCACAAGGATGAATCAAGCTGAAGGAAAGTCAATACATTTGGTAAAATTTCTGTAATGTGACACCTTTAAACAACAGCAGCACAAGAGTTTGATAGGGAGTAGAGGAATCATGCCAAGATTTCCCTATTGCCATGCCTTATAAAACTCAGTCCACATCTTGGACACATTAATATGAAAATTTGTGTTGCTCATTTAAGAGTCAGAGACTTTTCCTCTGTATTTTTCACCTCCTCAAGTGATGCAGTGGCCAAAATCAACTTCCTGGAAGTTGCATGATGTGTGACTTTGCCTCACTCAAGTGGTCTGTGCTGTGGTTCTGTGACTCAAGAGCTGAGATAATAAATGACCTCTGACTTGCTCATTCATTGAGGCTCCTGTTTCTAAAGCTGAGTTCTGCCTTCAGCTGTGATTGCAGCTCAGAACTGCAAGAACACATATCTAGAGTGTCACTGAACTCACCTAGAACCAAGCAATTCTTTTTACAACCTTTAAGGTTGATTTTTTTTTTTGTTTTGTTTTTTTTTTTTTTTTTTTTTTTTGTTTGTTTGTTTGTTTGTTTTGGTTTTTTTTGGCTCATTGCAAGAAATTAATGAGCAAAAATCTCAGTTTTGGGGTTAAGAGTTTAATGTTTCTGTGGGTCAACAATGAGCCTTCATCTTCATGGAGGTTGAACAAGGAGCCTTGGTGCTGAATTCCACTTTAACAGAACATGTTTGCACAGAAAATAGCAAATAATGGGATTGGTGTGAATGAACTGGAAATTCTGTTCTAAACCCTTTTAGAGCTTTAAATTTGCTGCTTATTGTTTCCTGAAAGAGCAACAAACTTTCTGAAATTAACCTTAAACTTTCACAAAACCTTCATTAACACTCAAAAAAAAAAAAGATTTTAAGCTGTATTTTCTTCTCGATGTCCAAATTCTACTTAATTATTTACCTTAATTTTTCCCAAAAGGCTTTTGAACCAAGCTAAACATTGTGACAGTCTGCTGTGCCTTTAGGACACAATGGGCAGCCCCCAGCATTCTGCTGGGCTTATTCTCATTGTTCTCCCTCATCAGCTGCCCTTTGCTTTTTTTCCTTTCTTTTTTCAGTGACAAAGCATTTGGAGCTGTAATCTCGTTAACTGGGCACTGATCCTATTAGTTGGGACTATCCACCTTTTTATTCCCCAATTGCTGGTGCTGCTGCCTTGGAGGAATGCAGCAGAGTGTGTTTGATTTTTTTTTTTTTTTTTTTTGGGGTGTTTTGTCCACAGTGGAACTCTGTTAAAGCTTTATTCACAAAAATAATTATTCAAATTACCTGGGACAGCCACTCTTGAGTTTTTTTGCCATTTATGGTGTTTATCAACCGTTGGTTGTATCCTTGATGAAGATCATTTGTAAGTTTAAAAACAAAAAGTTCCTGACTTAGTGGGGTTTTTTTTTGTTTGTTTGTTTGTTTTTTTACAAAGTTCTCTTGCAAACTGAATAAGTCAAACTCTACGTTTCTGAATTTTTCAAAGCAGTATTTGCAAATATTTTGATGCTGAGAAATCGAGAGAGAAATTCTCAGTTGAGTTGAGTTTTCTGGAGGAAAAAATAGTAAAATTGTCTACAATATTTGTGCTTCTGGTTGATTACTGCCATGTTGCTGGATAATTATTAACAACAGAGTCTGCCTTTATAAACCTTCATTAAATGCTGCCTGTAATGGAAAAATGTGGTCAAGGTTGGTAAGCTAAGAGTTATCACAGCCAAATGTGCCTTAAGCACTTAAAATGTTGATTATTTTTTTTTTATCAGTGCTTAAAAAGCTGTAAACACACCTCTCAAACACCTTCATTTTAAACTGTTTTTTCAGTAACTTCCTGCAGCATAAAACCCCCCCAACCAACCACCAAAAAAAAACCCAAACCACTGTGAGAAAAACAGAAAACCACTCACCAAACCCTCAAGAAACCCCACTCCCCCTCAAAAAAAAAAAAAAACCAAAAAAAAAACCAAAACCACTATCAATAAATCCAACTATTAATTAACTTTTTGGTATTAGATAGTTTACATATTGAAGGGTAGAACCAATGATAGGTAACCAGAAGCTTCTAAGTAAAATGGAAGATCATCTTTTAAATGAATACCTGTAGTTCCTTTATTAAGAAAATAGATATATTGAAATAATATTTATTTCCTGTTTTCCACCAGTCTAAATTCTCATTTTAATTGGTCTTTGTGGACTCTGTCAAAGCATCCAAGAGAGTTTGATTTTTTTTCTCCCTGCCTTAACTCAGTTTTTGGAGTTTGAGGTCAGTGTAACTCTTGTTTGAAACCAATGAGCAGAGATGACATTCAAATACTCTTTAATGGATTAATGGTTCACCTTCTTACAGGGGAAACTCAACTCCTGATTTCCTCCCAGGTGTTAATGAAGTTTATTAAACAGCTCAGCAGAACAGGGAGTCAGCTACATGTTTGCAACATCACACTGGACAGATGAAACCACCTCCTTTGCTGAGGGGGGATGAGTTGTGCTGGCATCCCCCGTGTGTTGCTCTCAGAACTGTACAAAAAGTGATCCAGAATTTTATTTTTAGAGTGGAACCAGCTCCTTAAGCGTAGGGTGTTCATGGTTGTTGCTTTATTTAGTACTTGGGTGGCCTAATTCATGCTCTCCATGGCAACTAACGTTAGGTGACATCTGCTAAATATTGCACTTCAGGATTTCAGTCATGCCACATTATGTGGAGTTCATTTATATTACTCCTAGCTGGTTAACAGTTAAGTGCTTTTCCAGATTCAGGGGAGATAAAGCAGAAATATAAAATACGTGTCAATTTAGGAATTAATCTGTGATGGATTGATTACCTTTCTCTTGTGTGTTGGTTCAGTGTCTGTGAGAGTCAGTGCGTTTTTACAGGCGTAATTCACTTTGCAATTTGTCAGTACTGTCATTTTTATTTGTCAGGAGGTTTCTGTGCTGAGAATGGGAGCAGAAGGGTCTGAATCAGTCAGGTACAGCATCACCACTTTCCAGGCCAGCAGGGCAGTGCTCATGACTGTGTTGTTGGACAGAAAGAGCTTCTGTGCCTAAAGATAATGTTTGTACCCACAGCCTGCTATTTTCCCCCTGATTTTTGTTAATAACCTTTCCCCTTTTCACATCCTCCTGTGTCTGTAATGACTAATTCCATAAGTGCCTTGCTGAGCTGTTTGTGTAAATGATTGCAGTGGTCACAATCCTCCCATCTTTCTTGAAATCTCTTTCCTGCCCTTGCTGGGATTTGGATTTTATTTCCTGAGTTGGTGACAGGGTTTGCAGCAGTGATCTCAATTCACAAGTTCTGTGTAGAACAGCTGCACTTTTCCTGGTTAGAATAACTTGGTATTTTTCAGGGTTATCAGAGCTATGCCATTACAGTGTTTTCTCTTTAGTCCCATCATCTGACTAATGCCCAGTTCAGAGAGTTTTGTGTGAATGCCTTAGGGCTGGCAGGGTTGGAATACAGTTCCAGAGTGTTCACCAGGTCGGTGCCATTTGGATTTCTGTGGGGTGTCTGAATCCTTTGTGTCCATGAGGCCCTTCCAGACTTGCATATCCCCCCTCATGTGTCTGCTGACTTGTCAAATGTACTAATTAGGTGATCTCAGGTAATTAATTCTGTTAGTATGTCTTTTCCAGCTTGCTTTTTCACCTTAATTTTTTATTCTAACAGGTTTTTTATCCACCTTAGTTCTTGTGACAATCTTCATTTCTGTCACGAGAACTCTTTCACTTGTTGCTTGAAAACCCAATTGCTGGGAAACTTAATTACATAGGATTACACAGAGTAATCACAGGCTCACACACCATCATTTATAAACGTAGCAAAGGTTTATATAATGTCAAAGAAGTCAGAATCACCCTTTTTATAATGGGAATATAAACGTTTCTGGAAGTGTGAAGGTTTGAGTTTAAATATTCCAGTGTTGGAAGAATTGCTCTTCCCTGCAGTGAGGCACCAGGAGATGTTTTTTGTCTGACAAAAGCAAAGCCTCCTGTAGCTCTGTTTGTAATTCCAGGTTGCCAGAGCCCCTGTGGGAATATAGTCAATGATGGAGCTGACAGAAGCCTTTAGTGGAGGATGGCTTACCTGGCAGAGCAGGTCCTGATGGAAGAGAGCTTTTATTAAGTTGGAACAAAATGGTCTTGTCATGGTTTGTCTGGTGGTGGGAACAGGTTTTTTGTGACATTTAGCTCATGTTCTGGTTTTTTTTTGTGTGTGAGCTGTAGACAAAGTGAGGTGCATTTATTGCCTCCATCTCTTCAGAATTCTGGGATTTGGGGTTTCTTTACCAGTGGCTTACAGCTGTCATTTATAATTCAGTAATTGCCTTCATTTTGATCTGAATTTGTTCTTGTTGTGTTGGGTTTTTTTGTGGTTTTTTTTTTGTTTGTTTGTTTGTTTTTTTTTTTTGTTTTGTTTTGTTTTTTGTTTTTTTGGTGGTTTTTTTGGGTTTGTTTTTTTTTGGGGTTTTTTTGTTTTGTTTTGTTTGTTTGGTTTTTTTGTGTGTTTTTTGTTTTAATGTGAATCTTCTAAATTCTTTCATTTATTTCTCACACATTTTGGGTACTTGTGCTGGGTTTGTTACCTCATTGTAATTATTATAATGCCAGTGTATGAAACTGCTGGTTATTGACTGGAACTGTGTGAGTGACACAGCAATGTGAAACTGGGCTGGAATTTCATGGTTTATGTGTGATTCTGTTAGCCCTTC
>NC_139774.1:16329117-16397355 GCF_965231275.1 Zosterops lateralis | reverse complement strand
GGAGTGCTCTGTTTTACCCCCCAGAGCAGAAGGCATCATAAAAAAACTGCTTTAGCACCAGACAAGCCCCATGCAAATGGAAGAAACTGGAAAAGTGGAAGAAACCACACAGTTCCATTTTTTTTTTTCTCTCTCCAGACACACAAAAAAAAAAAAAAAAAAAAAAAAATCCCTAAAATTTATCCAGAACACCAAGGCCTCCCTGCTCTGGTAGAGTGGAGGGGAGAGTGCTCTATTTTACTCCACAGAGAAGGCATCAGCTGCGAATGGAAGAATCTGGAAAAATGGGAGAAACCGCACAGTTCTGGGCTTTTTTTCTCTCTCCAGACACAAAAAAAATCCCTAAAATTTGTCCAGAACAACCAAGGCATCCCTGCTCTGGGCTCTGGGCTCTGGGAGTGCTTCTGTTTCCCCCCTCCAGAGCAGAAGGCGTCAGCTGTGAATGGAAGAATCTGGAAAAATGGGAGAAACCACACAGTTCTGGGCTTTTTTTCTCTCTCCAGACACAAAAAAATCCCTAAAATTTGTCCAGAATATCAAGGCCTCTCTGCTCTGGGCTCTGGGAGTGCTCTGTTTTACCCCCCAGAGCAGAAGGCATCATAAAAAAACTGCTTTAGCACCAGACAAGCCCCATGCAAATGGAAGAAACTGGAAAAGTGGAAGAAACCACACAGTTCCATTTTTTTGTCTCTCTCCAGACACACAAAAAAAAAAAAAATCCCTAAAATTTATCCAGAACACCAAGGCCTCCCTGCTCTGGTAGAGTGGAGGGGAGAGTGCTCTATTTTACTCCACAGAGAAGGCATCAGCTGCGAATGGAAGAATCTGGAAAAGTAGGAGAAACCGCACAGTTCTGGGCTTTTTTTCTCTCTCCAGACACAAAAAAATCCCTAAAATTTGTCCAGAACAACCAAGGCATCCCTGCTCTGGGCTCTGGGAGTGCTCTGCTTTACCCCCCAGAGGAGAAGGCATCATAAAAAACTTCTTTAGCACCACACAGGCCCCATGCAAATGGAAGAAGCTGGAAAAGTGGGAGAAAACACACAGTTCTGGGTTGTTTTTTCTCTCCAGACACCAAAAAACATCCCTAAAATTTGTCCAGAACACCAAGGCCTTACAGCTACCCTGAGAAAAGATTCCAGGGGTTTGAAGTGCTGTTCTGTACTTTCTAGCTGACTGTTCTGTTCCTCCTAGCAGGGATTGCACAGAATCCCAAAACAAGAGATAACCAGACACCTGGAGCTGCAAATGAGAGAAGTTTGGGGCAGGTTTTTGGCATTCCTACCTTGCAAAGTGCTGCACTTCCCTCTCTGTGCCTCCTTCCTCAGGGACATGGTGCTGTACATGCCCAGCTCCTTCCTCAGCTGCTGAAACCAAGAAATCCTCCAGCACACCCAAATCCGCTCTCCAAGGAGAAATTGGGACTCAGGAGCAGCTCCTGGCTCTGGTTTCAGCTCTGGGATACTGAAGCCCCTTCCCAGGGAATGCTCCTGCCTTCCCCTCTGGGTGCCAGGCTGGGGAACCCAACCCCAGGAGCAGGAGTGGCATCAAATCCCCGACAGAGCTGCAGGTCCTGGCTGCCAGATGGGCACAGAGGGATTGATTTCAGCTCTGCCAGGTGGCTGAGGGTGCAGAACCCGAGCCAGGGCTCTGCTGAGCACATCTCTGCACACGGGCAGCATCAATTATGCACAAAGGGACAGGGACTGGTGTAGCCTGACCCACCCCATGGGGTTATTCATCCTCCATCTCATTAACTCCAGTTGAAGGTCTGCTGATGGTTAATTCAGATCCCTGGAGGCTCCTCCTCTGAGCAACTTTTCATCTGTTTATCTGAAAACATTTTGGTGAGGTTTGGAGGAAGAGAAATTCCATTTTATGAGCAGGGGAATGGAGGCACGTTTTTCCTACAAGCAGCTCTCACCAATTCCCAAAATCCCACAGAACCAGGATCCAGAAAATCACCCTCAGCCCCATGACCTCAGCAAACTTGGAGAGGAAGGTTTCCTCAGTGCAGTGTTTTTCCTCCCAAAGCTGTCAGGATCCCAAAATTTCCTACTGGACCCCAAAATTTCATACTGCACCCCAAAATTTTGTACTGGACACTAAAATTTCATACTGGACCCCAAAATTTCATACTGGACCCCAAAATCTCGTACTGGACCCCAAAATTTCATACTGGACCCCAAAATTTTGTACTGGACACTAAAATTTCATACTAGATCCCAAAATTTCATTTTGGACCCCAAAATTTCATACTGGACACTAAAATTTCATACTGGACCCCAAAATTTTGTACTGGACCTAAATTCCTACTGGATCCCAAAATTTCATACTGGACCCTAAAATTTCATATTGCACCCCAAAATTTCATACTGGACACTAAAATTTCATACTGGACCCCCAAATTTTGTACTGGACCCCAAAATTTTATATTGGAGCATCAATTCTTTTGTTGAGGGTAATGACCAGGAGGCCAAGGAGGAGTTTTTGGTGGCTTTGGGGACCAGGGGCAGCAGAGACATCTCAGTCACCCCAAAGAGTTTGGGTTGAAGTCGCTCAGGTCTCATTGGAGCTGTCTGGGAGCAGCTTTAATTCAATTTCCCAGTCCAAACACAGATCCAGCACAGAGGAGAGGTTTGCAATACCCACCAGAGGATTTCAGAATTCCCTGCAGCTTCTCCATCGGGCCATTAAGAAACTTTTAATTCCTACCACTGAACCAATAGATGCTATTTCTGCACTGACTGCGCTGTGAGTGACAATATTTTTTACTTTTTTAAACACAAAACCAACTTTCCAGCTGCACTCAGAGCCATTCCTCAAGAACCAGACTTCAGACAGCCTCGGGAGGACTGGATCCAATCCCAGATCCAACCCCAACTCCCTCTGACCTGAGACACTTCACCTTTCCAGGCCTTTACAGGGCTCAGTGCTGCTGTGAAGGTAAATTATCCAAAGATTTTGTTTGCAAAGAGATCTAAACATCAGCTGCTAAGCACAAGGTTATTTTGACACCAGCTCTTAAAAACAGTTTTAGATGAAAAAAACCTCTGAGAAAATGTTTGGGGGGTGTTAATAAAAATCTTAATTAAGACACTTAAAAGCAGAACTTTTTTTTTTTTTTTTTTTTTTTTTTTTTTTTTTTTTTTAATCTAATTAACACAGACATATGTACCAGGCAGAGGAGTAGCAAGGCAAAGAGAACTAAAAAGGGAGAGCAACAAGACATGTAAAAAAATAATAAAAAATAATAATAATTAAAAAAAAAATTTAAAAAGTAACCCACCTTATCCAGAGGTGGCTGCAACATTCCAGAAACATTGGGAGTGTCTCAAATCCTTGTCTGGGAGTGAGTCCTGCTCTTGCTGCTCTCCTCAGAGGTTGGTATTGATCTCAGCCCCAGACAGTGGCAGCTCTTTGCTACTCAAGTCCTGCCCTTTGATAAATGACCGTCCTGCAGAAATCAGCTCCAAGGGCCCAAAACACTGCCTGTCCCCCAAAATGAGCATCAGAATTAATGGCTGGGCTGCTTGGGCTGCAGTCTCAGAGGGTTTGGCCCTCAAAGCAGCTGCTCAGGCTGGAGGAAGTGGTTCTGCTGTTCTGGATGCAAGGGGAACTCCCCATAAAATCCCAACCACCATCCCCACTGTTCTCCAGCAGGAATTACAGTTTATTCCGCTCATTCCAGCAGGAATTACAGAGATGTCACAGCCAAAGCGTGGCAAACCCACCAAATTAAGGAAAAAAAAGGGAAATCTGTGTGGTTTTCTCCTCTAATCCCACCATTTCACACCGTGACAAAACCTCTTTTCCCTCTCCTTCATCTGCCCAAAGAGGCTTTTCACCCTCATTCCCTCAGTCCCACCCTGTCACTTTGGTGCTGCTTTCCTCCCTGGGACTGAGGAAATTTGAGGCTGAGACTGAGAATTTTGCAGCAAATCTGCAATTAATTGCAAACCCTCTGACAGAGGCTGCAATTTGGGCTGCTCAGACAGACAGACAGACAGACAGACAGACAGAGTCTCACTCTGCAAATCAGGGCTCCAAAATCCCTGCTCCTGCTCAGCAAAGCTGTCACTGCTGTCTGTTCTTTAGCTGGGAGCAGAACATGGGGATTTAAATGAGGCTATGGCTCTGTGCAGCCTGGGATGGTTTATCTAGGAGGGTTTTTCACTTTCCAAGTGCAAACCAGTGCTGCTGGAGCAGAGTGAGAGCCACAAGAGCTGACTCAGAGCAGAGCCCTCTCCAGAATGCAAACCACCCACAGGTAAAGACATGATCTCTGTGCATTCAGCACAGGGAGTGTGGCTGGCTCTGGTTCTCCTGCTACTACACAACAAAAAGCCTGAATTAAAATTGTAGCACCACCCTAAAAAAAATAATAAAAAAACCCCACACCTGTCCAGAGTTGTAGTGTAAAATGTACACAAAATATTTATTCTATCACCATCTCTTTATGTGTTTATTGGATGTTATTTTGGCCAAACAGACAGTTTAAACAGACTATAATAACTACTACCACTATGCTTAATTTTCTTTACTAAAAGCAGAAATAAAAACTTCCATCCTTACCACAACGTTATTAATTATATAGCACACATCTTGCAAAAAGCCAACTTTATAATACATATTTATAACAGTATATAAGTTGGGATCCCCCACATAAACTTCCCTTTTCCTTTTCATCTCACATCCTGACGGGTCAGTGTGGTTCTTTCTGTGTCCTCTTACGACACTGGAGGTTGATCGGAAACCAGCAAACCTCTCCTTCCCAGCTGTGGCTTCAACATCTCTGCAGCAGCTCAGCAGCCCCTGCCTGAAACACCTTCCCACTGCCCACAGAACCATCACTTATGAATTCACAATACCAAAAGTTTCTGCCTATTTCGAGGCGTTTTTCATCCCATGGACACCTTTTCTCACTGCCCATCTGACCTGGGTTGTGGTGTAGGATGTGCACACAGTATTTATTCCATCCCCATCCCCATGAGCTGTTGGAACCAGGTGGGGCAGTGTTTTCCCAGGCCCCTCCTTTGGGCTCTTCTGCTCATGGCCCATCAATGCCTTGCCCAGGACTCACAGGGAACTCCCTCCAGGAGCTCTCTCTGTTTAATGGGCCATCAAGGAGCCACTGCACGACTCCTCATCCCATTGGGAGATGCTCCCAATGCCCAGGGGGAGGAGCCAAGCATTCCCACCTGGAGAGAATCTGGGATTTGGGACAGGACAAGCAGCCCTGAGCCGCTGGATTCCCAGAGGAGCAGAGCTCCCAGACCTTTCTGTGGGATCACTGCTTCAGGAAGAGCCCCTCACCTGGACTGCTCCCCCCACCCTGCTCAGGGTATGTTCTGACTCTGTCAGTGCTCTTTTGTGTTATTGCATTTATTTTATTTTATTTTACCTTTTTACCTTTCTTCTTATTCAATTGTATTTCTGACTTGGAGCCTCTCACTCGTTTTGCTTTCAAACCACAACAAAACCAAACAACATCATTTAAGTAGTTAAGCTTAATTTAGTTTGGCTTAACTTTAATCCCATCTGTTTTCAAGGTTTAGGATCCTGAGGTAGTTTGGAGAGAAATATTCTGGTGCCTGTTAACACTTCACCACCAGGTAAAGAAAGAAAGAAATAAATAAAAGCCATGTCATAAAACGACTTCTAAGAGTTCCAAAGCTAGTGAAGACACTCCTTTGAAAAAAAATCTCCTCTGGCCTCACAGTCTTGGATTAAAACCTCATCCAAATAATATCACTATCAAGGCAGAAGGACACTTTTATCTGTAGCCAAGCTCCATATCAATAGATACACTGCTCGGGGAGTCGTGCCAAGGCTAGTTAGTGCCTTATTTATGTTTTTCATCTCACACAGCTTCCAAGGGCTCCACAAAAGCCTTTAAGAGCTCCCAGCATTAGAGTTCTGGGGGAGAAATCCAGTTGCAAGGGACACACGTTGCCCGAATTCACGTCCCGAGGAATGAGCAGATCCAGATAGCAAACGAAAAACCGGCCAAGTCAAATAAAAGTGTTCATTTCTCTTATGTCTGCTAGACAACCTTGCCGTGAAACCCTTGAGATTAATTAGCTGCAGTTGCTAATAATTTATAACCACTCAGAGAAATTCAGGAGAACTCACATGCCTAACACTTGCATGCCAAAAAAAACAAAAACAAAAACAAAAACAAAAACAAAAACAAAACAAAAAAAAAAAAAAAAAAAAAAAAAACAAACAAACAAACAAACAAAAAAACCAACACAACACCAAAAAAACCCAAAATTATGAAAATGCCCAACTCTTGTTTCTGTAAGAGAATTAATTTTGAGAAGCCCAACTGCCCAAAGCTGCTGCTGGCTGATGACCCAGCTGGACAAAACACGCTGTCACAGAGATCTAGGTGGGAAAATCACATTTATTCAGCAATTATTTAATGAATTATAGAATGGAATAGATTGAAAAGATCTTAAAGATCATTTAGTTTGAAAGCCCTGCCATGGGCAGAGACACCTTCCACTGTCCCAGGCTGCTCCAACCTGGCCTTGGACAATTCCAGGGATGGAACAGCCACAACTTCCCTGTGCCAGGGCCTGTCCACCCTCACAGGGAAGAATTTTTTCCCCAATATCCAACCTAAATTTCCCTTCTTTCAATTTGAACCCATTCCTCCTTAATTTTAAATAGGATGAGTATTTAGTTGAGGGGGAAACTGCATTTGTTTGGTGAGGTCTCTTCCTTTTTTCAGTGCATCTTTTATGGATGAAATTTTCTCTTCTAAATGTTAAGGATAAGATTTGGAAGAATCCTCTGAGGAATGAAAAGGTGTGGATCTCACAGGTAAAGGCTGGAGCTTGGATATCCATAGATCAGCAACTCCAAAACAAATAATGGATAAAATGATGGATTAGGTCTCATGAAAGGTGGTATTGCAGGTTGGAAAAAAAACACCTGGGTGCTCCAGGTCCCCTTTTAATTGATGACAAAACCCTGTCAGCCCCAATGGGAGCTGATTCTAAATAAAACCAGCACTCCACTGTTATCCCTTCCCAGCCTGGGGATAGACAGAAATGTTCTGCATTGTCCTGCCTCGAGAGAAAACACCTCTGGAAAAACTCCTGCTGCACTGGAGCTTTTTTTGTTTGAAGATCTGAGGGTGCCACTCATCCAGACATCCCAAAGGGCTGCAAAACTCAGCAGTTCTTAGGGGACGAGGAGGGAGAGGAATAAACTCACATTTCACAGAGAGAGCAATGAGAGAAGAATTTAAGGGCATCACCTCAAGACTGAGCTGCACCTTTCCCCAAACACTCAAAGGTGGAATTTGCACCTTTAATCAAAACTGGATGCAAAACTCATTCCAACAGAGCATCCTCAGGAAATAACCCAATTTCTCCTCTTCCACTGCCTCGTTTGGGATATCATCCCTTACAGCTGATGTTCAGTGGCTGGAGGAGGGTTTATTAACAGATGGGAACTTTCTAAACCACCCCCACCCCTCCTCACCCCTGGAAAAAACCCCAAAAACCCACCAAGCCCAAAAGGAGATGAGGGAAGGAAAGGAGACAGAGGCAAAATGAGTGGAGGTGGAGAAGGGCTGAAAGGGAACATCCATTTCACATCAGAGCACAAAGCCGAGCTGCAAAGAGGACAAAAAGCAGAGAGGAAAAGTCATCAAAGCCTTTTGATGGCAGTGACCGTCTCTCTCCAGGTCTCCTCCTCAGGCAGCCCCTGCCTTTCCCTGGGGAATGCAGGAACTCATCCCAGCCCCCAGAGCAATTCCAACGGGGCTTTGGGGTTATTTTTAAGATAGAGTCATTATGGCCCTTGTGACTCACTGGCTCGTAATGATGGGAGTGTGTTGTTTGATCGGCACAGACACAGGCGGCCAAATAAATTCCTTTTTTTTCTTTTTTTTTTTTTTTTTTAAAGGGATCCTCAGAGGGAAAAAAAAATATTTCACAGAAAATGACATGACAAAAAAAAGGTGGTTCATTGGAGCAGGGTCTCATGCTGACACACAAGCACAGTGCCAGTTCTACCTGTTATTTTAACCTCTCATTTTTAACCTTCTCATTTTTTAGCTCCTCATCCTTTACATCCTTGGCTTTCCAAGCCCATCACAGAGCTGGACCAGAGGACACACAGGGGCTGGGATAAATTAGGACAGCCTAAATAGAAAATAAACCAAATTAAGACCAATCTCTGAAAACATTTCCTGCCCCTCCAGCTCCCTGTCCCCAAGGGATTTTTGTGAACCGTGTCTGTCCTCGTTCTCCTTCACTGCTCCTTTCCTTGGATGGGCTTGGGCTGGGTTTTCCTGGACAGAAATGGCAGTGGCAGACAGTTGGCAGGAAGGACAGCCAGCCCAAGCCCTCAGGATGCTGCTGGGTGTGCAAATGCCAAGGCAGGATCAAAGTATTGCTGGTTTGATAACCTCCAAGTGAAATTCCCAAATTAGCAGCAGCCGTGGCCCCGAATGCACTTCAGCCACAGCAGGACTTGAAGGTTGATTTTTCTAACAGAGCCATGAAGGAGCCACTCCAGGGTCTTAGAGACCCCCCAGAGCTGAGCCCAACTCATGAGTTTTCCCTTTTTCCACCCTTCTTCCCTCACATAAAGAAGCCAAGGGGAGCTGCCCTGGTTTCTGCTCCATATAAATCATATGGCCGGGGAGTGGGGATCACTTTGACAATGAATTAACATTTCTGGGTTGCTATTTCTGTCCTTTTGTTTGCCCAGACACAAAGGCTCAGCCCTCTGTATTTCCCAGATCACAATGTCTGTGTTGCATGAGATCATGCTTGTGCTTTTGGACGTGACTCTTTTTTTATTTATTTTTTTGGTTTTTTTTGTTTGAACAGCTCCTACTGAATTCCCCCAACTCAGCATTTTCCTTCCTCTTGCTCTCAGTCGATCAAACAATATCAAATGGAGCCCAGGAGCTGTGCAGATACATTTTTCCCTCGTGTTTTTAATAAGGCTGGAGGAGGTCTGGGTGGTAATTTTTGGGGAGGTGAATTGGAGCAGAGAGGAAGTACCTGACAAATAAGAGGCAGAGCTGGGGCAGAGGTGGAGCTGATAGAAGAAGCAGAAGGAGCAGAAAGCACTGGAAAGAGGTGACAGTGACAGCAGGGACGAGTGGGACTCAGACTTCACCTGGGCAAAGTCCTGGCTTTGATCATCACAATCTCCCCAGGGAGAGAACCAGGCAAGGGATGAACATCACCAGGCTGAGAATCAGGGAATGGGCAACTCCAAATCACAGAATGGGTTGGGAGGGACCTTAAAGTCCATCCAGTGTCACCTGTGACACCTCCCGCTGTCCCAGGCTGATTCAAACTGACCTTGGGCACTTCCAGGGATCCAGGGGCAGCCACAGCTCCTCTGGGCACCCTGTGCCAGGGTCTCTCCACCCTCACAGGGAAGAATTTCTCCCCAATATCCCATCAAAACCCACTTTCTGTCAGTTTAGAGCCATCCCCCCATTGTCCTGTCACTACTCTTATAAAAACAACACAGAATTCGGAGTATACAGGAATTAAGGGCAGAAGCAGCTCAGACTTTTAAAGATAAATAATCTGTTCCAGGTCACTTTGGAAAAGGGGGACAGGGACACTGGGAGCACGAGGGCAGTGCTGGCACAGCCTTGGGGACAAACACAGGGACCCACAGGGTCAGGAGAGGAGCTCTGAGCCTGGAGGGAGGATTTCTGCCTGTTCACCCCCACCCTCTCAAAACCATGGGACAAATGAACATTCCAGAGATCCCAGACAGACCTGGAGACTGTTTGGGAAGGCCCCTGACTGCAGCAGGAGGCTCTCCCCGTGCTGACACTGCAGAGGTGCCAGGCAGCCAGCCAAAAGAATACTTAGGGTGCAGCAAAAGTCAGGGAAACAGATTTTACAGAGACAGACACTAATTCACTCAGTCAGAAACAAATCTCCAATTTCCTGGTCTCTCTCTCTTCCCCACAGCTGGAATTTTCAAGAGGAAGGGGGATTGTAAAGCCCTGAAGGAGCAGAAATCTCCTCTCACCATGCCAGCTCACATCCTCCCTGCAGGATCATAAATACCATAACCCCCCAAACAAAATACCATATCCCCCCAAACAGGAAAACAGTAAATCAGGAGAGCTAATTAACGCCATTTCTCTCATTTGCATCCCTCCCCTTGTTAATGAGGGTCCCAGCACAGGGGACAGGGTGGCTGCCACCACCTGCTGGGACACACCAGCCCAGCCCAGCTGTCCCACAGCAACAGGCATTGCTCATAAAAGGAGCTGATTGAGATTTGAAACAACTGCTACCAACATCCAAGCCTCACTCCAGCTTTTTGGGCTGACAGACATCTTTTTTTTGTTTTCATTCCTTTAATTGATATCTTATTAAATTCCCTATAAATAGAGGCAGCAGAGAGCAGCGTGCAGGCAGTTGGGAAGGCAGGGTTGGCAGAAAGATGCCCAAAGGGAGGAAAGGCAGGAATTCAGGAGGGAAATGAGTCATGTCCAGCTTGCCACAGCCACCAGGACTCCTCCTCTGGGTGATTTGGCACCACCAGCTCAGCCCCTGCTCATGCTGGGATGCCATAAAAGCCTCCAGAGAGCACAGAGCAGCCCCACAGCCCTGTCTGAGGGAGGGTTTGGCCTCTGCTGCTCAGCACACGTCACTGGGGCTGGCAGAACTCCAGCTGACCTCGAGGGATGAGAGACACGAAACATCTGCACCCAGCACTGCACCCTCCAGCAAACTCCCCTCCTGCTCCTGGAGGAGCGAGGCAAGGCTGAGGTGTCTGTGCTGCTCACACAGGGCTGTGGGCAGGACACAGCCTGGAGTTCATGGGCTGCCCTCTCCGAAATAACCAGCTCCTGGTTCTCAGCCTCTTGGGTTGGTTTTCCCACCCGAGATTCAGGTTGTTTAAAGTCCTTGCTTTCTAAAAGCCCCGAGTTGCGTTGGTACAAAGAAGGGGAGTCTTCAGGGCCTTGTTTTCTGGTTTCTCAAGTTGTTTATTGTTTGATATCTCAGAGTTTTCTCCACTCCCAGCTGAGGTCTGGACAGGGCTGGGACATGAGGGGACTGACCATTGATGGGGGTCACCTCACATTTATACAGATAGTTACGTGTAGGTTATTTACAATTTCACACCAATGCCCAGGGCTCACACTAAAAGGATAATTTCTACTTTGACCCAATCCACTCTCACACCTTATATCATCACCACCCCAGGAGATGGAGGACGAGGAAGAAGGAGAGGGACATGAGGTACCACCCAAATCCCACCATCTTGTCCCCCATTTACCT
The DNA here is from genome assembly GCF_965231275.1 of Zosterops lateralis. NCBI lineage: Eukaryota > Metazoa > Chordata > Aves > Passeriformes > Zosteropidae > Zosterops > Zosterops lateralis. The sequence goes on along the minus strand of NC_139774.1, from coordinate 16,386,064 downwards.
CTATTCTAAGAATCCTAAAACTACTGAATTTTGCATGTTCTACTGTGCTAAACTACTGTTTTCACTTCCTGGTGATTTGCAATTCCTCTCCTTGTGCTGGAAGTTTCTCCCATGGGCTGAGATCAAACCCAGTGTCTTCCTGGGCTGTGCCAAGGTTTCCAAACCCCCTGGACCAGCTCCACACCTCCTGTCCAGGGCTCAAATTCCCTTTCCCAGCTCATCCAAAGGGGTGTCCTGGACTCCAACATCAGCCCACCTTGCTGCCACCACATCACCTCCCAAAAAAATCTCAGCTCCACGCTCTGGACTGGCCCCTCCCAAGGGTAAGAGAGATTTCATTTCCTTCACACCTTGTTCAGAGACAGTGGGGCTGATCTCTGAACTGAGGTGCACAAAGCTGCTTTATTCCCATTTTTGAGATGGGAATGCAAAGCAGAGCAGGAATAAGTGATCCATCTATGGAGGCAGAAAAGGAACAGCCCCAGCTCAGACAATCCTTCCTCTGCCTCCCAGCAGTGCAGCAGATTTCCAAAGCAGTGAGAGCTGCAAGGACAGCACCAGGGATGCTCCTGAATTGCTCATCCAGTGCCACCAGCTCTGCCTGAAAACCTCCCCTGGGCCTTGCCCAGTGCCACACTCTGATTCCTCAAGTGCAAAACTCTCCCCAAGAGCTTCCCTTCACCTCCCCATCCTCCACAGGGTGTCAAGAACAAGAAGACAAATAAACAAACCAGGATTTTGCTTTTTCTGCAAGAGCAACTTTTGTTAGAGCAGCTGCCCTGCCCCGAGGGCTGCGAGGCAGAGAAACCACAGCAGATTTCTCCCAGTAATTAATCACAAAGTTCATGATGCTCATGCCCATAAATAACCCCATGGCTCATGAACTGACTGCAGGGCATTTCTCCTTTCACTGACCATCATTAGGACCTTTGCCAGGTCGAGGAGAGGTTTGCTGAGGTTTTACAGCCACTCACTATCTGATAACCACATGGAAAACTTGAGAGCTTTTTTCCCCCAAATCAGAGACCGGGAAGTCGTTGCTGTAAATGAACATTTCCACAGAGGCTGCGCTCCAAACTCAGAGTGGGAAATGAGCACCACTGTGCCAGTTTGAGGTGGAGATGTGAGGCAGAGCAGGAAGATGAGTGACCCTGAGCAGTCAAAAAAAATCAGTCACCAGGCAAAGGATGCCCTAAAAATCTGCACAAAACTAAGCAGTGTCTTTATTAAAAAAAAAAAAAAAAAAAAACCAAAACAAAAAAAAAAAAAAAAAAAAAAAAAAAAAAAAAAAAAAAAAAAAAAAAAAAAAAACAGTGATAGAATTGTGGTTAAAAATTTTAAATTGCTGGCTATCCAGTGCCTCAACAAGTTTTGGACAAGGTGGGCTCCTCTTGTGCCTTCCCCACATCTTTACCACGAGGGTGCCCAGAGAAGCTGTGGCTGCCCCTGGATCCCTGGAATGTCCAAGGCCAGGCTGGACAGGGCTTGGAGCCACCTGGGATAGTGAAAAGTGGCCCTGGTTGGACCCAGGTGATCTTTAAGGTCCCTCCTAACCCATTCCAGCACTGGAACCCCCCAGTGCCATCCTGCTCCAGGCTCCACCTGGCAGCCCAGACTTGGATTGTCACTCCATCGAAGGAAAAAAACCTGACAGGGATTGATTTCTGCCCCAAAAATCCCACTGAGAATTCTGTCTCCGAGCCAAACACAACAAGCAGAGCCCTCAGACAGCCCCTGACCTCCTCCTGCTGCTCCTATAGGATAAATTCCATCGTGTTGTGGTTTGTTGTTTTGTTAGGAATGAAAATAATCCTTGCCCAGCTCTCCAGGGCTCACAGTGCCACCTCCAAACAGACACTTCACTGGCTGGGAAGGAGCTTTGTTAGAACAACTCAATGTGCTCAGCTGGGCAGGGGGTTTGGACACATGCTGGAGTCACAGAGATCATCTGGAGCCCTCGAGCATTTTTTAAAGTTGTTTATTTGAGGGCTGCATTCAAACCATTCCCCGCAGCAGCACTGAACAGGGAATGGGCACCACTTGTCAGCCAGCAGCTGCTCCAAGGGTATTCACATCCAAAAAGGCACAAGAAGATTTCTTTGGTGCTTCATGGAGAGGGGAGAAAAAAGAGGGAAAAAAAGGTGTGTGAAATTTAAAAAATGAAGCATGAGAAAAGCTTTTATCCCAGGATTTTCTTCCATGTAGATCCCACTGTCATAATGACTCCTAAATTGTTTTCCATCCACACAAAAACTCCTTGTGCTCCAGAGCACAGAGAGAAGTCAGATTTCCCTCTGTGCCTGTGGCCATTAATTCATTCAGGTTATCTCAACCCTCTTTTTGCTCCATCCACATCTATCACACTCCTTTACCTCCTGCACAGGCAGGGATGTGCTCTTCCACATCACTTCTCTCTCAATTTCCATTTCCAATCAGATGTCTCCCAGCATTCCCAAACCTCACCCTGGGTTCCTCTGCCCGACACGTTGTAAAAATAACCCAGACTGCAAAGCTCTAGTTGATGTTTACTATGGAAACTTCCAGCTCGCAGTAATTAACTTCCAATCAAATTTTAAGCTACATTAAATAAAAAAAAAAAAAAAAACAGAGGGGGGGAAATGCTCCAAAACCCACTGGTGGGAGATAGTGCCCTCTGGGAACAAATTAGTGACATCTATTAACGGGAGAATCCTGCTGGATTAGGTGAACTAACAAAAGTAATAATAATTAACATCAGTCACACGGAACATAATTGACTTCCAAGCGCTTCTGACATCTTTTTTTTTTATTATTAATAAAGATGCTGGAAAATCATCAGAGTTGGCCTGAGAGCTTATCAGGGGCCAGCACAGGCTGCAGGATTAGTTGATTCACACTGAGGAAGAGCCGCTCGTCCTTCCCAGCAGCAGAGAGAAGGAAACTTTGAGCAGCAGAATCTTTGCTGCTCTTTCATCCCTCTCCAGCTCAGCCCAGGCAGGGGGACCCTGGGGGGATCTTTGAGGGACCCCTGCATGGAGCTGCCTGCCAGAATTACCATTTTTAGAGCTCCACACTGATTAATTTGTGGCCATGGAAGAGTCTGCTGTGGGTTGGGTTTATCCTGCTTTGGGTTGGGTTTATACTGCTTTGGGTTGGGTTTATCCTGCCTTAAAGTGGTGTTTACCTCTGAGGGAAGCTTCACTTTTGCACATGAAGTTAGACACAGCTCCAGGCTGTGGAATCCAGACCTCTTCCTCTGGGTTAAGTGCCTTTTCCACAAAACCTTTGTGCAAATAGCAGCCTGCTCCTTGTTTTGCAGGGTGATTTGTCAAGCCCTGAGGATGGTCTAATATTGCAACCACCCTGCAGCACCAGCCACGCTCCTCGATGGAAAAGGTGCCTGCTGAAACTATTCCTTTCTGTCCAGAAAAGCCACAGGCTCTAAAAACAAATTACTGGACAAAGTCAACTTTGCTTTTGGAGCAGTTTTTCCCAATGCTGAACACGCCACCATCTCACCCCTCCCTGGGATATCTGTCCCTGCTGATGAATCCAAAACATCCAAAACACATCTACTGGTGTCCACAATGCTTCATTGGTCCCCAGGGTCCTGCTCACTCATTTATTACAGTGTCCCTTTCTCTTATGGGACATTAAGACTGGTCCTTTTAACTCCCCTGTGCCCAGATGCTGCCTGAAAAAACACACAGAAAACCAGAATGGTTTGGGTTGGGAGGGGCCTTAAAGCCCATCCAATGACACTCCTGCCATGGTGACACTTTCCACTGTCCCAGGCTGCTCCAAACTCTGTCCAGCCTGGCCTTGGACACTTGCAGGGATCCAGGGGCAGCCACAGCTTCTCTGGGCACCCTGTGCCAGGGCCTGCCCACCCTCACAGGGAAGAATTTTTTCCCCAATATCCACTCTCAGTTTGAAGCCATTCCCTCCTTGTCCTGTCACTCTTGTCAAAAGTCCCTCTTCATCCTTCCTGTAGGCTCCCCTCAGTTATCCTGCATCACCCTGATGCTCTTCCAAACCCAAAAAGGAGCCTGAGGGAGCCCTGCTGGCTGCTCTGAGCCTGGTGACACCACAGGTGACATCAGCATGGGGCTGCCACTGCCACCAGCACCACTAGATCTGTCCCCAGTGCCCACCAGCTGGAATAACGAGCGTGACTTTGATGCTCATCTGTCCCTCCCTGGGGAACAATGGACCCTTTCAGCACTCACGGGTCACTGGGAATTGCTGTCCCCAGCGTGGCACTGTCACACACCCCTGTCCCCAGCCTGGCTGATGGCCTTTGTCTCACAGCTCAGCCCAATCAGCTCCAAATCCTCATCAGCACCTCCCCAGAGGGTTTGGGGAGGATATTCCCACCCAGCCCTGCCTCTCTGGGTAGAGCTTTGGACTTTCCAGTCATTGCAAAAATCCTGCTCACACTGTCCCAGAGAGCCTCAGAGAGACAAGTTTGTTATGGAGAGACAAGTTTGTTATGGAGAAGCCAAATCGCATTTTTCCACCCTGAACATTCTCTGGTTGTGCCCCCTCCACCCTCCTGTCCCTTCCTCTGTCCCAGCCAGGCTGGCAGCAAACACCAAGGGGTTTTCTCCCCCCTCCAGCAGATGTTTCATCTGCTTTTGTTGGGACCCTGAGATGCAGGTCAGGCCCTGGCCAGGCACACAAACCCTGAGGAGCATCTGCAGCCAGGATTCACCCAGGAGGTGGGAAAAGGCCCATCCAGAGAGAAAACACAAACCTCCCTCTCTGATTGCTTTCTACTAACACCAAAACATTCATTTTCCATGATTTCCAAGAGGTGGGAGAATGCCTGTTTCCTGGGCTGAGAGGGGATTGGGGTTAACAGAATTCTTTGTTCCACATCCACAGAGGGACATGGGGGTGGCAGTGGAGCCCACACACTTGTCCTGGCCTGCCCTGCCCCTGACATCTCCCGACTCTGGAGCATCCTCTGGGATTTCCACTGGCCTCTGGCCACTTCTTCTTCCCCACCCCACGTTCCCAAGTATCCCCAGAGATGGAGCTCATGCCATTTTTGAGGATAAGACTCATAAAAGCTGCCTCACACCACCAGAAGGGGAAGGAATCTGAGAGAGCTTGCAGAGTTCCAGCTCCCGTGGGTGATGCTTTCCCCAAGGCAACACCTGGAGCAACAGCTGGCCTGCTCCCTCCTGATGGCCTGAGGAGGTCTGGAAGTATTTAACACCAAAAACTCAGCTCTTTTTCCCAAAAAAAAAAAAAAAAAAAAAAAAAAAAAAAGTCCTACCCTTTTTCTAGGGAATTTACAATTTACAGCAAGGATATTTGAAGTAGCAAGCCCTGCTGACTGTTGTTAACTCTCCACTTCATTTTTTTTTTATTTTTTTTTTTACTTCTAAAGTCTCGTTTTACAGTCAACTGTTGTTTTTCTCGTGGTGGATAAATGATCTGTTGACATCCTCAGGGCAGAGAGAGTTCCCAGTGGGCAGCTCTTCCTAAAAGACTGCAACAAAACCAACCTGACATGGCATATTTAATATCTGCGAGGTTGGAAAGGAGTGTGAAGTAAACAAGCAACATCACTTTAAAAAAACACAGTAATTTTCAGGCTTCATAACAAAGCAGAACAGCAAGTGAGCAAGACTCAACCCAACGAGTCACCTTTAGGCTACAGCCATCTATTTTTAATGACAAGTCTCAAATAAATGTTTTATCAGCGTTGTCTCAGTGTAATCAGCAGATTACAAAGCCTGGAGACAGAGGCAGGAGGGGGCTGGAGGAGATCCCAGCCCGGGGTGAGGTGTCTCCCATGGAGGTTGAGGGATGCCCCTGCTGGGTGTGGTTCCCAAACCCTGGGAGAGCCTGCAGGAGTCCCAAATTCCCCATGGGGGTGGTTTGTGATGGGGTTTGTGCTGCTCCATCCATGAGCAGGGAGCACAAAGCTGAGCATGGAAAGGTGATTTACACCTGGAGAAATCCCTGCCAAAAACCACTGCCTGGCTGGGCTCTCTGCCTTCCTGCTGGGCCAGGCCCAGGATTCACAGTGATGCCTTCAGTTTTTGCTTCCATAATTATCTGTACTGCCTTAGTGTGTGACTCTGAGCTTCATATAAAGTGTGAGCAAGTTCTCCTCAGAGTTTAGTCATACAAAACAATCCTTTTCCAGCCCCACAACCAAGGACTTCAGCTCCAGGCCCAGAAAGTGCAAACAACAGGGAATTGAGAAGAGCAGACTGGGAGGATGGGACTTTATAACCTGGAGCTGTAATTGGACAATGAACTCCAATGTGCAAAAAAAAAAAAAACTTATAAAAGTGTGAAAACTCCTGACTCAAAGTCCATCTTGGGTGTACCCATGGCCAGGCTCTTGCACTGCCCAAGGTGTGTCCTTTGAAGGCTTTTTAATAAATCCCCATTTTATTCCTTTAACTCTGCCCAGCCTTTGTTCCAGGGAGCCTCTGGAGGCATCACCAGGACACAGATTCTCACAGGGACACGCTCCCATGGCCGCACCAGGGACCCCAAACTCCCCTGTCCATGGCCTGACCAGGGACCCCAAACTCCCCTGTCCTTGGCCCCACCAGGGACCCCAAACTCCCCTGTCACTGTCCCAGGCTTTCCTCTGCCCAGGCCACACACGCTGGCAGGGTGAGTGTCCCCAAAGCCACCCCCAGGGCTGTGGGCTCCGATGTCACTCCAGGAGATGTCCACTTCCTGCCTCCCCCATTTTCACTATTTACAGGCACTGAAAAAATTTCTCTTCTTCAATGGAGCTGGGCCAAAAGCAGCAGAGTCCTGCTCCTTCCCCCTCCTGAGGGCCCAGCACAGAGGGAAGGCATTACAGCTATGTAACCTGGGGGTCACATTTCACCCTGGACTCAATTACCAAGGGTTAAAAATGGAACCAGACTTCACTTTCCCATAGGAAAGTTGCTCCCAGCTTCCAGCGGCCTCCTGACACTTCCAGAGAACAGCAGCAGCATCCTCTCCCCTCCTCTGCTCTGCTCTCAGAGGGAATTTCTCCAGGCTGGCAGCTCCCCAGCAGACAGCTCCTCCTCAGCCACATCCTGCTCACCCTGGGGTGGCTGCTCCTGCTGAGGGGGGAAAACTTCACACCACAGCAGCAAAAACAGCCAAAAAGCACTGCAGGACTCTCCTCGTGCAAAAACCCCTCTCATGTCACACAAACTCTCCGTGATGGAGAGGATTTCTGCTGGGGAAGAGGATTTGGGATAAACGACTTCTCCAGAGGGTGGAAACTGCAGACTCCTGCTGGCATCCCAGAGGTGGGGATGTGAAAATCTCCCCTCCTGGAGCACTGACAGCATCATCACCAAGCCCTTCCCAGCTGCCTCCAGCCCTGGAGCAGATGTGGCCCAGTAAGGCTCGTATCCCACACCCACAGCAGCACAAAAAGCACAAATACATTGAGTTTTCTGTGCTCATTTACCCCCCACTGCTGCTCCTCCTGCATCAGCCAGGGCTCCCCTAAAAGCTCCAGGCAACGTGAGGTGAATGGGAGAGAAATGAGGGAGGTGTTTGAGCAGCACAGCCTTGGGAGCAGAGAGTGAGAAAAGGCAGGGAGGGCTCCCAGCTGGGCTGGGGGGCTCTGGATCTGCTCCTGCACGATGCCTGGGCAGAAAAAATGATCTGGTAGGAGAAGGAAGAGCCCAGTTTGTGTTGATGAGTCTTGTTTGGAGACCCTGCTGCTGCTTTTAGCAGTCCTGCTGAGCTGATGGAGCTGGACCCCAGCCCCACCTTGCCCACCACTCCCTCAGGCTGCCCTCGAGCACTGCTGGACACTTAGTGAGTGTCCTGGGACAGCCCCTCCCTGCAGAGCTGCTGGGACACCCTCACTGTCACCTCAACACCCCCAGGCAGCACAGAGAAAAGAGGGGCAGCTCTGGGCTGTCCTGGGGAGGGGGTTCAGTGCCACAGGGGAGGATGGGGCCAGGTGTCACCCACTGCAGGGATCACATCTCCAAAAAGCTCAGCACCCAGCACAGGAGGTGGTGTGAGCAAACCCCAAGGTCCCCAGGGTGCAAACCCCACCAGAACACTCCAGAAAAACACAGCCAGCCCCAGTCTATTCTCTCTCCCACACACACACTGCAGCACATATCATTTCCACCACAGCCAGGGGAGAGATATACATCAATGATCCTCTTTCATTTCTCTTGCTGAAAGCTGCTGGCTGCAGAATCTGGCAGCCAAGAGCTGTGGTACAGCTCCCAGAGCCTCTCCAAAGGGGAGCATCAGCTCCACACACGGCCCCATCCCTGCCCTCTGCCCTGTGGCAGGCCAGCCTCATTTCTAGAGCTCATTAAAGAGGGATAAAAGTAACCTTTAAAGGTTGCTTTCATGTGAAACAAGTCTGAAACCAAACAATGACTTGGCAAAGAGTGAATTGGATTTTTAAAAGCGATGCGTTTTACTGGAAATCTTATTCCTTTCCTTTTTTTTTTTTCCCCTTTTTTTTTTTTTTCTCCTTTTGAGCCTGATGGTGGATTATTTTTCCTTGACACAATCCCGCCTCCGCTGTGATAGATGACGGCACATTTAGCAGTGTTCAGCCAAAACTTTTTATCTCCATATGGAAGATGGATGGACGAGGACTCTGAAGCCCTCATCAATTCCTTCAAGAACAAACAAGGATCCAGCCCAACCTCCCCCCTCCCAGGTTTGTTTAAAATACACAGGGCAGATCCTATAAAGCTCCATCCATCTGGCACCATTTTTCAGTGTTTATGAAGCCAAAGGCAACGTGCACTGCTGGAGACCTCGGGCCACCTCCCTGGAAAACACGAGGGAGCTGCAGCTTGGATGGGATTTGTGCTGGGGGCCTGCACTCCCTGCACCTTCCTGTGCTTGTGTGGGGCTGAGGAGATGTTCTTTGAGCAGAAATCACACACAGCTCCTTGAAGGGAGAGACTGGAAAAACCAGAGAAGAGCCAAGTGGCTTTTGGGGGAAAAAAAAAATTAAAAATACCAGGCATTGCATCACTGCAGGCAATCCTTGGTAGGAATGGACAGGGCAGGAGAGGCAACCTGGATGAGCAAAGCAGAGCAGGAGATGGTGGAATCAGAGAATGGTTTGGGTTGGAAAGACCTTAAAGATCATTTAATTCCAACCCCTTGCCATGGGCAGGGACACTTTTCACAGGTCAGGAAGGGGAGGCCCTGGAGCTTTGCAGGATATTCCCAGCATGGGAGATTCCCTGCACCACCCCAGGCCACATACACTTGCTGAGGTGAGGGAGAAAGCAGGTGATGCTCAGGACTCCAGGTGAGTCAAGGAAAACAGGAAATCCACAGCACCACAGCTCCTTCTTTCCTGTCTTTGCTTCTCACAAGAGATGAGCCACAAGCCTTTAAACAGACACCCTGAACGCAGCTGTGGGAGTGCCACAGGACCTGCTCCCACATCCCTGACCACCCTCACAGTGCCCCTTCCCACCTGAACCAGAAAATACACAGAGCAGAGGTTTGGGGTGAATTCCCTGCAAAACATGAACAGAATTCCAGAGAAAACTGGGAGCAGGTAGGGTAGAAATGCCACCAGAGGATGGACGCAGGAGGTGGAGGGGGCTGAGGGTTGTCCATCTGTGAGGAAAATGTCATGGCCACGTCTTGGCACAGGGTGCAGCAGCAACAGCCCTCACACAAAACAACACATGCACCACAGCACTCCCACACTTCATTAATTATGGCTGGGGCTCCCAACACAACGTGCCAGACAAGTTACCTAACCAGCAATAAAAACTCCTTTGGCCCCGTCTCTGGTACAAAAGCCAACACTCCTCATCCCATAAAATACAAAAAAAAAAAAAAAAAAAAAAAAAAAAAAAAAAAAAAAGCCCCCAGATGTTTATAAAACTCCATTGGGCAGCTCAGTGCAAATGTTGTTTACCACTGGGGATCAGGCCTGAGCATCCAGCTGACATCCAGGAGCTCTGCTGTCATGTCCCCAGCTTCCCTCAGCATCAGAGCTGTGTCCTCGAGCCACCACCTCCTGTCACCCCAGCCCTCTGAGTGCAACACCTGCTGTCCAGCAAGAGCGGTTTAGATTAGGTTTAGAGGGATATTGGGAACAAATCCTTCCCTGGGAGGGAAGGTGTGCCCAGAGAAGCTGTGGCTGCCCCTGGATCCTTGGAAGTGTCCAAGGCCAGGGCTTGGAGTGATGCTGTTTTACAGCACAATGACACAAAGACTCCGACTTCATGACTCCTTTATTCTTGGGAATTGTCTCCCCTTTTATACTATTCTACACAGACCAGTTTGATTGGTGACAAGAAGACAAACCTCTTCACTCACATTGGTCAGACCAGAGGGACATCAAAAAGTCCCTCCTAAAGAAAGAATGTAAACAAATTTGCCGTTACCAAAACATGTCTCTTGTTTACAGAAAATTCCCTGGGAAAAGAATTTCAGAAAACCAAATATCTCAGGCACGAACCAGGGCTATACTTGGAGCACCCTAAGATAGAGGAAGGGTGTCCCTGCCCATGGCAGGGGGTGGAATTTAATTGATCTTTCAGGTCCCTTCCAACCCAAACCATTCTGTCCACTCTAATTACATGGATGGAGGGATGGATGGATGGAGGGATGGATGGAGGGATGGATGGAGGGATGGATGGAGGGATGGATGGATGGATGGATGGATGGATGATGGATGGATGGATGGATGGATGGATGGATGGATGGATGATGGATGGATGGATGGATGGATGGATGGAGGGATGGATGATGGATGGATGGATGGATGGATGGATGGATGGATGGATGGAGGGATGGATGGATGGATGGATGGATGGATGGATGGATGGATGGATAGATGGATGGATGATGGATGATGGATGGATGGATGGAGGGATGGATGGATGGATGGATGGATGGATGGATGGATGGAGGGATGGATGGATGGATGGACAATGGATGGATACACAGGTCAGTGGAAGATGCTGCCCACACCCAGCACATCCCCAGGCACATCACAGCCAGCTTTTCTGCCCCCACAGGGCTCCTGCTGTCTCCAGGCTCTCTGTTGAAGGCTGGAGTGCCCGTGGGTGCCCTGCAGGGCTGCAGGCTCTGCTCTGAGCACGGGCTGGGGCATCACACAGAGCAGCTCCACAGGGATCTCCCAGTGACAAACACCCTCCCAGCTCCACGGCAGGGACCAGGCCGGGCAAACACAGAGTGCATTTATTGCTCCTGGGAAATGCTTTCATTTCCCCCCCTCCTCCTCCATGTTCAATTCGGGAGAGCAGCAGCCAGCTCCCAAAACGCTCCCTCCACGCCGTGCTGATAACCACGGGAAGTGAACACACTGCTGGCTTGGACAGATCATTATCCCTTCATGCACGGGGCTGAGGAAGGGGGTGGCAGTTTATAATGACACTAATTAAGTCCTTAAGTGTCTTGGTAAAAAGCAGGTAAGGCTTTAGCAGAAGGCAGAATATTCCATTAGGGCAGGCTTCACCGTAGACACAATGCTGCATAATGGGATCCTGTAATTATGCCTGCACTGCAGAGACTTTTAAAAAAAGGAACCCTGTTTTACATTCTCGAATGCAAACAGCATGAAATGATGTTGCTTAGAAACCTTTACACTCCTACAGTGTGTGCAAAAAAGTTATTCCAGACATCTGTATTTAAAATAAAATTTAAAAACAATCCTACCGCACACACTCACATGGATCTTGGCTTCACAGTGAGTGATGAAGCCTATGAAATGTCAGAGGAAATTTAAATTAAAGGGAAAAAAAAAAAAAAAGATAAAAAGACACATGCATTTAAAAAAACTTGAGCAGCTTGTTAAGTCATTTCAGGTTATGTCTGGTGCTGTTCCACCTCACCCCTTCACACAGAGCTGCATCTCCCTGCACTGACGGTGCCATTTGTACCAATCCAGCCTGAGAGGATGGTGATTATTTCCATAATCACGCTGACCTCAAATACCTGGAAAATATTTTCTTTTCTAGAGAAGCCACCTCTGTTTCAGTCCAGAACGGGCACACACAGAGCAGAGCACTGTCCAAGTCACAGGAAAAACCCCTTCAGCACAGAAAATGTGACAATTCCATGGACAAGTCACAGTGTAGGGCACAAAACCCCTCTGCTGCTTCTCCAGGGTGAGAAGGATGGAGAGACACCAAAATTTCCTACACCCCAGGGTGACACAGCCAGATCTGCAGCAGCCCATAAATAACATTTTGCCAGGCATCATCCTGATCCTTCCTCCTGTAATCCAGGCCTGGCATCCCACAGAGATGTCAGGGCCCAGCAGGGAAAGCTCTGCCTCAATCCCAGCAGGCAGGAGGGGATGGGGCTTCCTGCACCCAGCAAAGCAGGAGGGATTGGCAGCTTTGCTCCATAAATCCAAACCCCCCCAGGCCAGAGCTGTCACTGCCTCCCACCCACCCGTGGCTCTCCCCATCCTCTCCTCCTCCTCCTCCTCTCTGGAAAGGTCACCCCTCTGTGCCTGGCAACAGGGAGCAGCAGGCAGGGCTGATGGATGTGTCACCGCACAAAGGCCATTGCCAGGGAGGTGACAGACCTGACACAGCCACGAGCCCCAGCCAGCTGTGCCTGGCACTGTGCACAGCACTCTGCTCATCCTCTCCCCCTCCCAAACCTCGCAGGTTTGAGCTGTCTTTTTGTCACTCCCTGCTGGCAGAGAGGTGTGGACACGAGGGATGGAGCCTGTGTGCCCTGGGATGAGCAAAAGTGGAAATTCCTACAGGGAAAGGCTTTGCTGATGGGAGATGGGAATATCAGCAGCTCTGGCTCTGAGGTAGTGGCCAGACTCAAGATGGTCTGAACTGTGCCAAGGAGGTGAAGCTGCGCCAGGGGAGGTTTAGGTTGGATTTTGGGAAAGGTTCTTCCCCCAGATGGTGCTGGCACTGCCCAGGCTCCCCAGGGAATGGGCACGGCCCCGAGGCTGCCAGAGCTCCAGGAGAGCTTGGACAGCTGCAGGGATGCCCAGGGTGGAAATTTGGGGGTCTGTGCAGAGACTGGGGTTGGATCCTTGTGGATCTCTTCCAACACAGAATATTCTATATTCCATGAACTCTACATGTGGCAATTTTTTTCAGCCCTGCTGGTACCTGCTCTCTGAGATCTTTTCCAAGATTCCCTCAGCCCTCAAGACTACTGTGGCCAGAATTATTTTGTCTTAAAATCACCCTTCAGAAACACCACTCTTCCCTCTGTCCACCACAAAGAGCCTCCTCACAAGAGCAGATTAAACTGCCAGGACATTTTAAATGCCAGGGAAAACACTTTCTCTGCACACAATTTTCTGATGTCACCTGGAGTGGTGGGTCCGTAGGCAGCATCACTGGGAATTCCAGCTCACACGCTTGGCTCCTGCAGGTGTTTCAGGGAGCTCTCACTGGTGGTGCAGGTATCTACAAGCTGCTTCACCCACAGATGCCAAGGATCCAAAGCTGGAGCCTCGTTCTCCAAATTCCTCTGCACTGCTCTGGGGCAGGAAGCGTTGCTCACACCTGGATGCAACCACTCCAGTGAGCATTTAAGATGCTTTAAAGCCTTCTAGTAAAATAGGCATGAAAAGTGTGACCAAATGTGAGAATTTGTACTGCCAGAAGAAGAGAACTGTACATCCACAAGGCAGATGCTGGATGCAGCTTCTGAAGGCAGATTCCACACCTCACCCTGCTCTGGTCCAGCTTCAGGAACACATCCTTCCTTGGGGAATGTGCACAGAGCAGGACAGCCCTGCCCTGCCAGCTGCTCCCCTCCCACTGGGGCAGGAGACAACCCCTGCACAGGCACATTCTCCTTCTTCTTCTTTTTATTCTTCTCCTTCTTCTATCTTTGATTGTTGCTAAAAATAATCGATGGGAGCGGCGTGTTCTCAGCATTGTTCACTGCGGGGTGAGGTCCAGAGCAGATCGAAGGCAATGCCCTGAGCAGGCTGCTGCTGCTCCCCCAGGCTCCTGGGGCTGTGTGGGAGCAAAGCAGGGGATGTGCTGCCCCTCAGGGCTGAAGGGCAGGACAGAGCACACTGATGGAGCCTCCAGTGAGTGGGAGGGAACAGGAATGGGAAATGGAGATGAGGAGCTGGGTGTCTCCATGTGAGGAGCTGGAAATTCTGTGAGCTTTGAAATGATGATTGAATGTCCAACCCACTGTATCCAAACAACATCAGTCATCTCCATCCTGGTGTCTGCAGTCACCTGAAAACTCACTGTGTGTTCCCCAAACCTTCTGCTCACTATCAAAGCCCAGGTTTGCTGTGCAAACCACAGCAGCTACAAAGTCATTTGTCCTCATCCCTCCACCAAACAGTTAAAGGACAAGCCCAAAGCCTGAAAGACAACTCTGCCAAAGAAAACTTCCTGGCAACTTCTGCCCACGGCTGCAGAACAAACCTCAGGACACCAAGGAGGTTCTGTTCCTCCTTGTGCTTCTGATTTGAGGGGCCAGAGCACATCTGATTTCTTCTGGATAACTCAGCAAAGTGCAGGCTCCATCTGGCTGCCCTCTGCGTGGATAATGGATATTTTACAGGGGGATGAGCAGCCAAGAGAAATAAAGCAAAAGCCTAAAATTGCTCTTAGGGATGGGACAAGCAGCACCTGCAGAGCCCACGGGATCTCTTCCCCTCCTGCCCCAAGAACCCAGGACTGTAAAACCTTTGAAGCTATTTCTGCTGTGCCTTTTTTTTTTTAAAAAAAAAAAAAAACAAACACCTCTAAAGGCTTGATTCACCACCCACAGCAACGCAGAGCATTCCCAGAAAGAGTTAAACACAGGAAACCTGTTGATTAATTTACAGGCAACAAGCTGCACTAATAAAGCCCCAGGGACCTTAATCAAGCTGTTTGCTGGTTGCCAGACCAAAGCAGGAAGATGGGCAGAGCTGTCAGGATGGATTAGTGTTTGCCCACTGCTAACACTGCCCCTGAATGGGGGAGAGAGGGGGAGAAACACACACACACAGAGGTCTTTTCCAGCCTGAGCCATTCCATGGCTCTCTGGAGGGGAAATGATGTGCCTGGAGCTGGCTGGAGCCAGCTGGATGGCTCTGGAGCTGCCAACCTACACAAGGGATGGGTTTGTGTCTTGGGGTTTACCTCCATTGTTTGCAATTCCTTCTGAAATCCAGGAAGGAGCCGTTTCTTCCCTTTTTTTTTTTCTTTTTAAAAAGATCCCATCCTTTTCCATTCAATAAATTTTCCTGCCCCTCCTTCTCCTCCTGTTCCAGGAGAGCTGAATGAGGGAAAGTTTTTTATAACTGACCCCGTTTTGAAGGGTTTGGGTGACACATGTTTGGGTTCAGGACATTTTGCAAATTCGGGTGAAGTGGAAAAGGGACAATTTCCTTTCATTGTGACAACAAGGCTTGGCTCAGGTACCTTTTTCCCCCTGAACCATTTACAGTTCTGACCATGGGGTTGGTTAATGCAGCAGAATCCAAACAAACCCTCTGCCTTCCCACCCTTTAACCAACAGCGAGGAACCCAGGTGGAATCAGTGCTGGAATAAGTCAGAATTACAGATCTGAGCTCCGGTTATCTGCAGGGAACCTTTTCACCCTTCAAGTAACTAAACTATCCTTAACCTGGCAATCCTTCTCCCTTTTCTGTGAGTGCCAGGGAGCCTCTGCCTTGGGGTCCCAGTTTATCAGGCTGCTGTGTGGCCAAGGGGATGTGGAGAGCTTGTAAAACACCTGACTCCACGCAGGAACCAGCAGAAAAGGCCAAAAAAAGATTGATTTTATTTTGCTAAAGCTCAACAGGCCAAAACAAAGGAGCAGAGAACTGTGAGTTGTGCTCACATCAAGGTATGTTTAAACAAGGCCATTTCCCCCAGCATTTCCAGCCAGCAGGAATGAAATATCCCCTGGGAATTCCTGCAGCTGAGTGCTGCAGACACACTCAGCACAGCTTTGATAATTTACACCGGCCAAGGATCACCTTCTCCTGCTCTTACAGCTCCTCTGAACATCACCAGGGACACACGAGCTGGATGTTGACACCTCCAGACTTGCACCCAGGAAGGGGATGCGGAGCTCTGAGGAAATGCAAATGCAGCTGAGGATTAGCAGAAGCAATTATGAACAAGGAGTAGTGGAAATAATGATTCATCAGGAGGTGAATCAGATGTGGAGCCCAGTCCTGCACTTGGATTTGGTGGTGATTTGGCAGTGAGGGTTCCATGCCCACAGAAATCATTTTTAAAGCCATTTAAATGCTCAGGAGACCTAGTGAGAGTTTTGTCTCACATTTTTGTCTGCCCTACTACCACCTCTCAGACAGACCTTGGAAACTGTCAGTGGTATCCTGCTCACTCCTTTCCTTCCCAAAACCTGGAATCAGGAAGAAACGGGTGCCAGAGCTGAGGGAAAGTTTGCATCAGGCTGGGTGAGTGGGTCAGTCCTTCTGAACCATAAATGCAGCAGCACACAATGTTTCCTAGCAGATCTCGGAGTACTTTGAGTGTTTTTTAGACACTGACTGGGTCACTGTATCCCCATGGATAGCTGGAAAATGTGGAGAAACAGAAAGGCACGACCTTGAAGAGGACACTGGGTCCTCTCAGTCACTCCCTGCTGTTCCTGATGGGGGAACAATCCAGGCACTGCCCCAAGCACAGCCAAATCCCACAACAGCTCCAGCTGTGGGATTTTCTCTGGGCAGAGACACCAACACCAGGAGTGGAGAGACCCCAAAAACCAGGAACACCCTCTGGTGAGACAATATTTCCATTGGTCTCACTGGGAACTGGTCTGGAGCTGGAAAAAGGCTGGCACAGGACCCTGACAAGGGCAGAGAACCATCAAACCTGGGTTAGTTCCTCTCACACCAGAGTGACCTGTCAGCTCCCCATCTGCAAAGCTTCAGGTTCAAACATTGCAATTACTGAATAAAGTCAAGTGTCAAGTGAGTCACTACCATAAAGATGAAATAAGAAGGCTCAACTCAAATCCCTCCATCCCACTCCAGGCTCAGCAGCAGCCAAGACTTTCCCCCATCAGCTGCAAACTTCCTGCCTTGCCAGTGAAATCACGAGAAAAAAGCCAATAAAGTATTTTTTTTTTTCTTTTTCCTCCTCAGTGTTCAAAGCCTGTGCAGCAGTTGGATTCCCACAGGCTGCAATTTCAGCACCCCTCAGACATCCCAAAGCTCTGCCAGGGATCCCTGAACACCAGGCTGACACACAGCCCCTTCCAAAGGGCTGGGGTGGGAATTAATTATTCCTGGTACTGGGGTGGGAATTATTCCTGGTACTCTGCCCTGAGCTCAGAGAGCTGCTGAGGAAGGGTTGCTGTGGTAGTTTGGGAAGGAAGTGAACTAAAACCATCAGATTTTAAGGTGCATGAGCCACCCCTGAGGGAGAAACGTGGACCCAAACAACACAGGAGGGTTTTCTGTCACAAAGAAATGGGTGAGGTGATACTGAGGAGCAAACTGCACCAAAAAATTGGAACTCCCTCAGCACCTTCCTTTCCCTTTGACACAGCTAAGGGTCTAACCAGGGTCTCAGCCAGCTCCTAATCCACATTTTCATTCCCCTGGGTGCAGAGCAGGCAGGGAGAACCTCTGGGAAAAGAAGGAAGAAGACCCTACAGGGGATTCCTGCCCCTACAAGAAGCTCCAGGCAGACAGAGCAGACCCTGGGCAGGTCCAGAGCCAGGAGCACCCAACCTCCCAGTCCTGTCACAGCCACACAGGTTCTTCTGGCTGGAAAAAAGCAGATTTTGCTCACAGTCCCCTGCTGTGGTCACTTTATTTGTCCCTGTGTCCCCAGGGCTGTGAGGACAGGGAAAGGCAGAGTCACTGACCCCACTGAGCTCCAACTCTGCTGGATGGTCCCTGTGGGGTCTGGGGCAGAACCCCAGGAAAATCTCCGCCACCAAAAAGGAGGAACAGCCTGGCTAAGCCAAGGGTGAGACAATGGCAACACCTGGAATTCAATTTCCCAGCAAAAAGGGAGAATCCAGAGGCAGCACAGTCAGTCCACATTAGATAAATAAAGATGATTCAGGGAAGACAAAAATCAGCAGGGAAAAGGATGAAGGAAAACTCAGAATTGAGACCACACCAAAGAAGTAAATAGATAAAATGCCCCTATTTTTTCTTCACTTACTGTAGCAGAAAAACGATATGAAAATAAAGAATATAATCTTCCTGAAGCCACTGGGGCATGACTATAAATTACAGCTGCCAAATAGCTGAAAGCAAAAATCAAAGCTGGAGATCACTGGCAGGAGAATTTCAGGTGACTCTGTGGGTCACCTCGATCTCCAGCAGTTACAGAAGGAAAAAAATAAAAAGGTGCAGAGGAACTAAATTATTTATGTCAGTCAAGCTTATCTGTCAGAGGGGTACACCTTTCCTATCACAGCACATTTCTGAAATTAATGATCAAGCTCTATCTGGAGCTGGGCAGAAGAAGAAAAAAACTGAAGTGATTTGGTTACTGGGGAGGAAAAATATATATTAAAAAAAAAAAAAAAAAAAGATGTATTACCCAGCTCAGCTAACAAACACTGAATTTCAGAGGAATATCTCCCTGAAGCAGGGAAATGATACTTCATGATAATTAAAAAAAAATAAATTAAGCACTGAAGGATAGCAAGAACAAGAGCTGTGCTGAAAAGTGCATCCAGGAATGACAGCACTTGATAAACTAATTAAGATGCTAATTAAAAGCAGTGCATTTTCCCTTCTGGGGGTTCCCAGCAGGGACTGGGTTTAGCCTGAGCAAATCTCACTGGGGAAAGGGGTGGGAGGAGATTCCAGAGCACTGATAACAGAGGGGTTTGTGCCCACTTTGCTGAGCCCCTTCACAGGGGCTGCCCAGGACACAACAGAGCCACAAAGGACTCACAGAGGGGAAATAACCCATGAGTTTCATCAGGGCAGTTCCCTCATTCCAAAACACCAGCTCCCCAGGGAGTTTATCCACCCAGAAAACAGGCTGTGGGAGCAGGGGTTAAATTTCCCTCTTTTATACAAATTATTCCTGAAGGAAAACTGGGAAAAAAGAAAAAAAAAAAAAAAGAAAAAAAAAAAAAAAAAAAAAAAAAAAAAAAAAAACCACCTCAGAAAAAACCTGATAAAATCTCAGAGGAGCAGCTGTGGGTGCTGAGGTGGCACCTTGGTTCACCCACCAGCATGGGCAGCCCAAAAAATGGGTGAGAACAAACTGGAAATCAGCTCTGAGGGGTGGAATTCCCAGCCCTGGGAATGGTGCAGGGGCTCAAAAGTGATGAAATTAAAGCACTGACCTTAAAAAAAGGCAGAGCAAAGAGTCCCAGGTTTCACTTTCTCCTTTCTGAGAAAGTTACAGGAGATAATGATGGTCTGAAATGAAGGTTTGGAGAGTTAATATCTAACAAAGTCTGTGTTGGGTAATCCTAACTCAGCATTCCTGGATGTTCCTCCTGCCCAGAACAAGAACAGGTGTCTGCGAGGAGCAGAAGAAAAAGCTGAATTTAATAGCAGGAATTGTGTGTTTATCTTCACAGCCTTTTCAGAATGTTTATTTTGGTTTGGGTGTGGACGGGCTCCTTGGCGGAAAGGATTGAAAAGACACCCCATAATGGCACAAAAAGCACATTGTGTGGCAACAATCCTCCCATGAAATCCCTCACTGCAGGGCTCCCACACAAACCTCAAGGGCTCAGCCCAGCCTGGTGGCTTTGGTGGCACTGAGGGGACACCTGAGCCCAGACAGGGGCAGGAAACGCTGAGCAGCACCAGGCTGTGGTCACATCCTCATCAGGAGGAGGATGATGGAGGATGGAAAAGGTGATTCCTTCCAGCCAAGGTGATTCCAGCTGTGAAAAACCAGGTTCACTTTTTGGTAAATTTTAAGAAATATGTTTAATTAAAAAATTAAGACAGTTAGAAGATAAAAAAGCAAAGTACGGCCGGGTGACTCGGCACTCAGCCCAGTCCACACTTTGCTATATCAGAGACATTTATTAAATACCCTTTCTATTGCATCAGTTTGATGAATATTCATATTTTTCCATAAACTGGTTTCAATATTCCAGGAACTGTTTTGCATGGTCCCTCTTTGGGTTTGCCTTTGTGTTTTGTGGTTGTGTCTTTATTATTACTTTATTACTTTCAGTTTGGGCTTTGGTCCAGACTTTCTTCAGATGGGAGATGCTGATAGTTGGTGTATCAATAGCAGAGTCTCCTTTACATGTTCACTGGATGTTATTTTGACCAAACAGACAGTTTAAGCAGACTTATATCAACTACTACCACTATGCCTAATCTTCTTTTACTAATAGCAGAAATAAAAACCTATATCCTATATTCTTACCACAACGTTATTAATCATACAGCACACACCTTGTGAAAAGCCAATTTTATAATACACATTTATAACACTGCCAAGGAAAAAGTGACTCCAAACTTCTGACTTACAAAGTAATGTTAACTCCTCACCAGACAGGGAAAATAAAAAGGGCTCAAGTGACCCAGGAGCTTTAATTCAAGACTGAGTCTCCAGGAGTGTGTACAACACTCCTGTTCATCAGCCAAGCTGTCAATCCGTGCTAAACCACCACACCTGTCTCGGGAGCTGAGCTGGGAATGCCACCCGAAAAAAGGGCAGGGAAAACCCCCAGGGAGCCTCTATCCTCAGTCCTCAGGGGTGAGGAGGCAGGAGAAGGGGCTGAGCTGGAGGCAGCACCCCTGGCCAGCAGCCAGGCAGGGAGCAGACTGCACCAGTGTCCAGATAACGGGATGATCCCTCATTAAAGGAGATGCTGATAACGAGATTGCCCTGAGAACTCCCAGGGCACTTTGCTGCTGCCCTTAGGATTGTTAGAAATGTATATTATAATATTGGCTTTTCGCAAGATGCGTGCTGTATGATTAATAATGTTGTGGTAAGGATATAGGATATAAGTTTTTTATTTCTGCTATTAGTAAAAGAAGATTAGGCATAGTGGTAGTAGTTGATGTAAGTGTGGTTAAACTGTCTGTTTGGTCAAAATAACATCCAGTGAACATGTAAAGAAGACTCTGCTATTGATACACCAACTATCGGCATCTCCCACCTGAAGAAAGTCTGGACCAAGCCCCAAACTGGAGGTGATAATGAAGACACAGCCACAAAACACACAGGCTCTAAAAAGGTGAACCCAAAGAAGGACCATGCAAAACAGTTCCTGGAATATGGAAACCAGTTTATGGAAAAATATGAATATTCATAAGCTGATGCAATAGAAAGGGTATTTAACTAATGTCTCTGATAGAGCAAAGTGTGGACTGGGCTGAGTGCCGAGTCACCCGGCCGTACTTTGCTTTTTTATCTCCTAATTGTCTTCATTTTTTTATTAAACATATTTCTTAAAATTTACCAAAAAGTGAACCTCGTTTTTCACAGGATGGTCCCAAAAGGATTTGATCCCACTTTGAGAGGGACAGATACACAATTCCACCTGGAATTTTTAGCACAGGCCTTCCACCATCCCCTGGAGCATCTGGGACTGCTTTGGGTCCATGGGAAAGGATTCCCGCAGCATCCCCAGGGCCTCAGAAAAGCTCCCTCCCAAACCACTTGACTGTGAAAAAGGTGGGTGGAGGGGAAGGCAAAGGGTCATTTTTGGTTTCCACTGGCACCAGTTACGCCTCTGGCATCTTTATGGAATTCTTTTTTTTTTTTTTTTTTCTTTTTCCATCATCAAGATAGTGAGGTTGGGCTTTTTTATTTTTAAATAAACAAAGGCTGTAATGGGCAGTCTGTGCTGGGGCATGGCTGGAGCCTCCAGCTTATCAGAGCCATCACAGGACACAGAATTTTTTTGTTCAGTTTAATCTAGGAAAAAAAAAAAAAAAAAAAAAAAAAAAAAAAGAGAGAGAAATTATTGAAGCCCAAAGGGGTGCAAGGGAGGTCTCCCTCCTCTCCAGCAGATCCTGTATTGAGCATCCCAGCTTTGACTGGAGGCCACGAGGGAGCAGACACAGCAATTAGCAACCAAACAGCTGCTGCTGCCACCTCGAGCTCTGCCGGGACTCCAGCACTGGCAAGCAATTAAAAGTTCACATCACAACCCATCTCCAGAGGCTCATTTACAGTCCTGAGAACACCCCTTGCCCAAAGATACAGCCCAGGGTCTGTTTTCAGTCCCCACCTCATGCCCTGAAGTCCTTGGCTGGTTGAATGTCCAGCCTGGGGCTCCCTGGAGCTCTGGTGGCATCTGGGGACAAATTATCTCAGGGCAGGGAGGCACTGGCAGAGAAAGGCACCCCAAGTTCTGTCTGCTCTGCCTCTCACTGCCCCCATTTACACATCACTGGGGGAGCAAAGGTGCTTGGCAGCTGTAAAAAAAAAAAAAAAAATAAAAGCAGATAATTCTGCCTGCCGAGGCTGTGTTTACGCAAAAGCCGCTGGTTTATGAGGAACAGCTTAGTCAAAGCACACAAAGAAACACCCTGCAATATTTTTTCTTTTTTTGAAGAGGGTTGGTTTTTTTATTATTATTATTATTGCTTCGAGAAGCAAAAGGTTAGCTACAGAAATAGAGAGAACAAAGCAGCTTAACAAACAACTGCTTCTTGTTTTTCTTATTCTGCCTGGCCTCTCCCAAAGCCCCAGATGCTCCCCACACCCAGAGCACAGCAAACCCAGCAAGGAGCACCCAGAGCCTCCAAAAACTCTCAGCTGGGAAGGGGCAAAGCCTCACAGGGGACTTGGCACAGCCAGGGCAGCTCAGTTTGGGTTTGTTTCTCCACATCAGCATGAGGGGGATGAGAGAAGTGGGAGATGCTCCCTCCTGCTCGGCCTCTCCAGCTCCCAGCTGTTCCTCCTGACACCAAAAAACTTCTGCAGCCACATGGCACAAACCCTGCTCTGATCCTGCCCCAAGCCCTGCTCTGACCTTACCCCAAGCCCTGCTCTGATCCTGCCCCAAGTCCTGCTCTGACCTTACCCCAAGCCCTGCTCTGATCCTGCCCCAAGTCCTGCTCTGACCTTACCCCAAGCCCTGCTCTGATCCTGCCCCAAGTCCTGCTCTGACCTTACCCCAAGCCCTGCTCTGATCCTGCCCCAAGCCCTGCTCTGACCTTACCCCAAGCCCTGCTCTGATCCTGCCCCAACTCCTGCCTTGATTCTTCCCCAATCCTGCCCCAAGCCCTGCCCTGATCCTGCCCTGATCCTGCCCCAACTCCTGCCTTGATCCTGCCCCAAGCCCTGCCCTGATCCTTCCCCAATCCTGCCCCAAGCCCTGCCCTGATCCTGCCCCAATCCTGCCCCAACTCCTGCCCTGATCCTGCCCCAAGTCCTGCCCTGATCCTTCCCCAATCCTGCCCCAAGCCCTGCTCTGACCCTGCCCCAATGCCTGCCCTGTGCACATTCAGGTATGGATATTAACTAAACCTGGGTTTAGCATCCTTGCTATCAGCAGGATCCCTGAAGCATCCTAAAATCACCCTTGAATGCTCTGACAGAGCTCCAGCTCAGCCCCCAGCTGTGACAAGGCTGTGACAATCCAGGCCATTCCCAAGGGACAGGGACCAGGCAGCTCCCCTGGTCACAGCCCTCAGCAGGAAATTCTGGGGTTATTGTTACCCTGTGCCATTTAAGAGGGTTGTTTGTCTCAGCCCCATTAACCTTCAGCAAATTAAAGATAGAGGAAAACAAAAAATCATCATAAATTAGTAGCAGCTCTCAGGCTCTGAGTAACCTGTTTTCCAACAGTGTTCCCAAAACAAACCATGTTATCCCAGTTTGGATAAAAAGAGAAAAAACCTGTCCCTGCAGCATCCCAGCAGCTCCAGCTCCTGTCTGCAAGGCACAAGTGGACAGGAGAGGAAAAGGAGGAAATCTCCCCAAATTAAAGTGGTTTTTCCTGGCCAAATGAAGGGAATGGCTTTGTTGATGAGCCTAAAGGGGAACCAAAGGTTGGCTGGAATCCCATCCCTTGGGAATCAGAGCCATCCCTGGGTGCAGCCCAGGGCTGTGCTCCCTCTGAGAGTTTAAAGTTTGGATTTATTGGCATGGGAGTGCCACATGCAGGAGGAGAGCTGCACACACACATTCCTGGGAGTTGGGTTCTCCCACTCGAGCGAAAAAACAAAACAGGTTTGACAGAGAGCAAATTAATTCAGCACGAAGAAGCTCTGAAGAAGAAAAAAAAAAAATAAAAGAATTATCTTTGACACACGAAAAATAGATAAATCCTCGTGGAAGATGAGTTTAACGAGGCCAAAAATCCATCACAACGCTGCAGGAAGGAGGCAGCAGATAAAGCTTCCAAATGGATGTGATGTTTTTATACCCCCAGGCACTGGGAAGGCAGCAGAGTTCAGAGATGACAGCAGGGATCTCAGCCAGGGCTCCTGAACTGCCTCGAGATTTGGGGGATTGCTGCAACCAGAGGAGAAACCCAACCCACAGCAGGTGGTGCAAACTCCAGATAAGACACTGATAAGCTGTTATCACCTCGGGCCTCAGTTTCCCCTTCACACAACCAAGATAGTGGGATATCCCCATAGCTGGGGGTTCCCCCAAGCCCCTGCCATGTTATCAGTGTGATATTTGGGTGAGTGCTGTGCCCTGAAAATGCAGATTTAAAGCAGCCACAGCAGTCTGGGTGTTGTGGACATCATTCCCATCCCAGCAGCTTTCCTGAGGTGGGAACAGCCCATGGCCCTAAACCCAGACCCCAATAACTTCATAACCTTCTTTTATCATCCTCTGCCTCCTTGGCTTTGCTGGTCTGAGATTTCACCCTTGAGGGGCACGTCAGAGCTATTTTTCAAAGCATTGAGATTGTCTTGAAACTTCCTAACCACACACACACTTCAGCCTTTGAAAAGCGCACAAGTATTTGTATCCTCCTCCAATAAAAAAGAACAACACAAAACTGATCTGTCCCATCACCTCAGTAAAATCTCTACAGGTTTTTCTTTGTAGGGACTCATTGAGGATCCCAAAATCCTGCTCAGTTTTCAGACCCTCCTCAGTTTGTGCAGCTGCAGAAGCCAGACAAGTTCCTCATCTCCCACCAGTGCAGCACAGCCCTGCTGGATTTCACCTCCAGCACATCCCTCTGTGTTCCCCTTTCCTCCTGGGCCGTTTCCAGCCTCCCTCCCATGCCCTGTCCTCCCCAAAAAAAACCTGCAGCAAGCAGTTCCCTTCAGTTTAGCAAGTGCTTTTATTGTGTCCCTTCCCCTTGCCAGAACATTTCCCAGGTTAGCAGCCTCTGAGGGTTCTGCAGCTGCTTTCAAGCTGGGCACACATTGTGACACCTCACATTTGTATTTCTGGCTCTCCAAAGGTTTCACACAGACACTCCTGGCCTCCTTATCCACCCAAGGACACTGAAAGGGGAAAAGATCCAAGATTCAAAACAGACAGAGCTACGAAGGGAAGGTAATGCCTCAACTTCAGAGCAAAAAAAAAAAAAAGAGCAGCCAGGCATGGGCCAGACAGGTTATTCTGCTCTTTAACTGCATCCACTGCCTGTTTATGACACCCCTCATTGCTCCACAGAAATCCAAGTGAACCTGCTCAGCCCAGAGCCGGGCGTGCACCAGGGCTGACCTTTGCATGTGTTCTAAACTGGAGTGCACATTGTATTTCCCCGGCCCCAAGTCTGTGTTTTTGCACAGACACAATGACACAAAAGAGGCAGAGCCCGCCAGCCAAGCCCTGCAAAGAAGGTGGCTTTAAATAGCCCCCCTTTTTCTTGCTTTTCCTTGCTGAAATGCTGCACATTATTTAGAAGTGAGTTTTAGCTTTATCAGGGACCCAGAAATAGAGACAATGGAGGGTTGGGTGAATTTTTTTGGTCATTTTAAGACCTCAAGTTTCTCATTCCTTTCCACCCTCGCCCTCCAGTGCAGGATTTTTTTGCTGTGTCCCAGGAACAATTCCCTGAGGGGTTCTCAGACCCACAGGAGTGATCCCAGCCAGGAAGGTGGGATGTGTGTGAGAAATTGAGGGCAGAATTCTAGAAGCAAAGCTTCTGTCCTTGATGGGGAAAAAAAAAAAAAAAAAGTCAGCAACATCAGCAAACTCTGGGCTGGTACCCAGATGAGGTCAGAAATTAAAAGGTGTCTCGACACTAAATTAATGGGCAAACTGTCAAGAGAGCAACAGGAGTTATAAACATTTATGTTCCAGTTCAAGGCAGGAGCAGAAATTTATAACAGCGTGGTTTGAGTGCCAAACATGAAAACTGGAGTCCTGTCTGCTCAGGCCATATGGATGCTCCTTTTTAGGTGTGTGCAGCAGCCTCAGAGAGGATAAAATGCTTGGCCCTGGTGAAGAGGCCTGAATAGGGGTGTTAGGGGTGATCTAATGGGAAAAAGTCATAATTGTGTATCCCCCTCCTCAGCACAGCCCCCTGCCCTGGGAGGGTTTAGATCAGAGTGAACACTTTGTGTTTGTCCCAAAGTAGTGCAAAGGTGCTTCCAGCAAACGAAAATCCATCCAGATCAGAAAATAAATAAATAAATAAAATACATCACTACTAAGCATCAGCTTTTCCTGAGCATCACCTTGGAGCTCTGAGCAACCTGGAGATGTTTCTGTGTCACCCTGATCTTTTTCAGCCTTCTGATGTTTGCAGTTTTGTAGTGGGGTTTCTCACAGATTTTCATGTAAACAAGTGATGTTATTTTAAAATGTTCTTCTTGCTTATCGCTCCTCTCTTGAGGAGGAACAACTGATGGACTTCTAGTTTAACCACTGTGGTTGAAGAGGTGTCAACCTCATCCTCCAATCTGTGGTCATTGTCCAAAATCTATATCAATCGAGGTCGAAAAATAAATGCCTCTCTTGTTGCCCTGATGACATGTTGAGTGTTGTTCTTTTTGTGTCCTATACACATTCCTGTCCATGGCAGGGCAGCTGGAACAGGACTCTTCCAACCCAAACCATTTTGAGATGAGGCTGCAGGGAATCCCCCCCAGCCAAACTCCTGGGGTGATTCCACACCGTGCACTGAGAAGGAAACACAACCTCTACTCTCTTATCACCTTCGCAATAAATCCACATAAACGCTGTTCATTTATCAGTAAAAAAAATTTTCCAGCTGAGACAATAACCTCAATCCCCAGGTGAGCCGAGCTTGGCACAACCCCCAGCATTTGGGGGAGGGCAGAACTGCAGCAGCAATTAGTTAATGAGAGAACAGGCTGAGCTCTGTGAAACCAAAGTGTCCCTGAGCAAACCGAGAGGGGAATGTGCTGCTTTTCCAGCCTGCCTGGAGCTCCCTGTGCCCAGCTCATCCTGGGATGGTGAATCTGTGCAGGATGGGCAATGCCAGCACCTCCATGTGGGAATTCACTGCAAAATATGGAATATTTTGGCAGCTGGGTGCAGGGACTCCACAGGGTGAGAAGCACAGCAGAGGAGACAAAACATGAGTTGAAAATCTCCCAGCTGCAGGAATCAAGATCCCAACCAAACCTGACCCTCAATACCCAGGGGCAGCTCCTGTCCCCATCGGTGTGGATGGGCTGGGCTCAGAGCTGGGTTCAGGTGAGAGGTGCCACTCTGGGGTGAGATCCTTTCCTGAGGCTCTGGCGCCATCTAAACGCAGAGCTGGGATCCTTCATCCTTCCCTCTGCCCTTCAGAGCACAGGGAAAACATAAACCGTGCTGGGAACAAACCCCTCTTGCTTCTCCAGCACAGGGTCTGTCAGAAAACTTCCTACAGAAGGAGAAATCCGGGAGGTGAGAGCCGAGAGAAGCCCAGGAATGATATTTTGGGAGAAACCCAAACACTGAATAAAGTCAGATCCACCAAAAAGTCACCCAGCACCGCTGTCTGTGTGCTCTGTGCTGACTTGGAACACTCCCAGCACTGCAGTTTGGTTTTACACTCCAGGACCATTAACAGAGTTCAGTCAGGGAATGATTATCTAACACAGGCATAAATTCATTTGCATTATGCAAGGAAACCTTTCGGCGACTTTTGACCTTGTTGAGCTGCACAAGGGGCAAATAATTCAGAGTTTCTTCCCTACTCTGTTCCTGATTGAGCCAGAGTTTTTTCCCTGCTCTGTTCCCTCTCCTGAGAGAATTCCTGATGGTTCAGAAGGACAGACATTGCTCCTGGAGTGAGAAGTCACCCTCTTCTGTGTCCCTCTCCGAGCTTTGCTCTCCTGGGACCAGCTGCTGCCTGGTTATTTGCTTTTCATTTGATCCCTTAAGCAACCAACCTCACAGTGTCCTTTTCCTGGCATTTATTCAACCTTTTTTTTTTTTTAAATTTATTTATTTCCCGGTGAGTTACAGAGTAGCAGTGCTGACTTTTTATCCTCGGCTGCCCTCCAGTGACAGTGTCCACCCTGGAGTCCCACCCGAGCCAGGGGACATGGGGACCTGCAGAGCTCACCAGGCTGCAGAACCTCACTTATAACAAATGTACAGATCAATATTTCTAAATAAAGAACCCTCGTGCCTCAGCGACAACTCCAGCTTCAAGGATTTACTGATTTTACTCCAGCTTCAAGGATTTACTGATTTTACCATCCCACACTCTTGCTTTCTACCCAAACACTGATGATCTTTCTGTCAGCCTTTGTCAATTAATCCCATCTCGGTTCAAATCCTCCTGGCCAATATTAGAAGTATCATCAAATGCATTTATTTACTGTCAGTGTTAAGCAAACGGGAGCAGCAGCAGCAGCTGTTGACACAATTTATTATTGAGGTCTGACTTACCTAACAGTTCATTAACATCCAAAATCCTATCTCCAACTCAGCTTGGCAGAACTGGCTTTATAATCAAAGACTGGATGTTTGGATTTCAAAACAAAAGCCAACACTGGGGAGCAGAGTTTTTCACTGGTTAAAAATAATCTTGCATTACATAGCAGGCATGTAAATCTGATGGGGACTCACCACCCCAAAACCAAACACAGCAGAAGCAGCTCCCAGGAAAGAAAAATACCAGAATAACCCACTCAAACAGGGGGTTTAAAAGGCACCCAAAGCACTTGTTTGTTATGAACAGCCCCAGCTCTTCATCCCCTGGGGGTCAGTGACACCCCACAGCACAGGGATCTGTCACTAGAGTAAATGAAGAAACTACACTCACTCCTCAAGTTGAGAAGTGAGAAGAGAAAGAGCAAGTTTATTATGATTTGGGGTTTTTATAGGGTTTGGAATTAGTTCAGGGATTGGGAGACCAGAGTAACACCTCTCTGAGCCCAGTGGTCAATTTAGGAGTTCATCAATTTGTCTTTCCCCATGGAAGGAATACACATTTACAAAATATCAGGTTTTGGTTTTGTTACAAGCGTGAGAAAGCTCTGGTAGAAATATAAAAACATCAGAAGAGTAAAAAATCAAAAGGATAGGAGCACATTTCCCTTGAGGAGCACACAGCTCTGCCCCCAGTGATGCTCCACACACCCCACAGCAGCACCCAGCACAAAGATCGGGAGTGGTTTGGTTTGTTCTTTTGGTTTTTGGGTGGGTTTTTCTCTATTTTCTGCCCAATCCCTGCATGGAGAAGTATTTGCTACAGGTGCAGACACCTCAGTCTCACTTTGCACTGACCCTCATTCCTTTTTCTCCTGCTGGGAACCCGCTCTGGATTCCTGCCAATGAACCTGCAACTCTGGGCAATGCAATCCTGCTCCAAAGGTTCCTGGCACAGCTCCAGGGGGACTTTTCCCTCCCCTCCACAGCACACACACCTGTGGGGAGGCTCAGGCAGTGCAGCTTCCCCCCTCTGCACATCCCAAATCAATGACAACACCCTCCTCCTGCCAGCAGCAAAATATTTTGGGTTCCCCCCAGGAGGAGGAGGAGAAAACAAAAAACTTTGTGAAAGAAGAAGTCATTAAATCAAACCATCCTGTAAATGACTAAAAAAATTGATTGTATTTCGTTAAGAAGCAGGTGGGAAGAATGATGGTGTTTTATTGAAAGCTGGAACTGCGGCAGGTCATACACATAAAAAAATAAATAAAAATAAATAAAATAAATAAAATAAAATAAAATAAATAAAAAATAAAAATATAATATAATATAATATAATATAATATAATATAATATAATATAAAAAATAAAATAATTAAATAAAAAATGAAAATGAAAATGAAAATAAAATAAAATAAAATAAAATATAAAAAATAAAATAAATTAAATTTAAAAAATAAAATAAAATAAAATAAAATATATAAAATAAAATAAATTAAATAAAAAATAAAAATAAAAATAAAATAAAATTTAAAATAAAATAAAATAAAATAAATAAAAAAAAATAAGATTAAAAAAAAATAAAAATAAGATTTAAATAAATAAATAAATTTTAAAAAAAGGCACCAATACAACTGTTCTGCAGTTCTTGCAAACCCCAAAGGCCCCGGGCCAAGGAGAGCTGAACAAGAAACAAGTTGAGGCTTGCAGGCCCTCAGCAGCCCCGGGGACCAGGACGCTGCTCCGCGTTTTCCCGCACGTTACTCAACGCTTTCCTCCTTCCCACCCAGGATTATTTGTATCCCAGAGCTCTGGCATCTTGTGCCGGTTGGCTGAGCTCAGTTATCAGCTCCTTCAATTCAAATCCAGCCAACCGAGGCTGGCGGCTGTTGGACTTCTTGGACACGAAAAAAAAAAAAAAAAAAAAAAAAAAAAAAAAAAAAAAAAAAAGGCAACGAGAACCTGACACCCAGCGCCAAACCGTTTGTTTTCCCGGGTTCTGTTGTCCCAGCCCCAGAGCCGGGATTGGCAGGAGATTTTGGAGCGCAGGACTTTGAATTGCGGCGGGTGGATTTTGGCAGCGGCTGCGGGGGATGAAAGTACATCCGTCCTGCTTTGGCAGGGGGAGAAAAAACCCCTAAAACCCGCTCAGAGGTACCTGGGGCGGGGTGAGCGGAGGGTTCAGACCCACTGTCCGAGCAGTGACATTCACCTGTCACCTGTCACCTCCCTGCGGGTCACCGCGGTCGCATCTTCCCCATCAGTCGGGGACGGCCACACACGGGGTTTTATTGCCCAGAGCTGTGGCAGCGCTGGGGGAGCCCCAGAACCCGAGAAGACCCCACCAGACCCCGCCAGACCCCACTGGACCCCACCGGACCCCGCCAGACCCCACCAGACCCCACTGACCGCACTGACCCCAGTGACCGCACTGACCGCACTGACCCCAGTGACCGCACTGACCCCACTGACCGCACTGGACTTACCGGGGGCGGCGGCGCGGCGCGGAACGGACTCAGCGTTGCCCATGGGCGGACGGAGCGGGGCCGGGAAGGCTCGGGCAGGTCTGTCGGGCTGGCAGGACACGCCGGGACACCGCTCCCGTGGAGATTCGAAGCTGCCGCCCCGCCCCGCCCCGAGCCGGCACCGCCAACCGCGGGACACGGGCGGGACACGGGAGGAGCGGCTGCACCGCCTCGGCTCCCACGGGCTGGGGATGGCCCGGACTGAGCCGTGCCGGGTCCTGTGGGGTCGGGGGGACTCAGCCAGAGCCGTGCCGGGTCCTGTGGGGTCGGGGGGGCTCAGGCAGAGCCGTGCCGGGTGCAGGAGGAGGTGCCCAGCCCGCCCCGGGAGATGCCAAAGGTTCCCATCTCTGTGCGCATCCTGTGCCCGCATCAGCCTGGGAGTGGTGGGATGGATTCTCCACGCTCTGTGACAATCCAGAGTTGTTTTCTTTCCCAAAAAACGGCCCCGCAAAGCGGCAGAGCCCTGGCTGTCATCTCTCCCGGGGACTGTCACCTCTCCTGGGGGCTGTCACTGTCACCTCTCCTGGGGTTGTCACCTCTCCCGGGGGTTGTCGCTGTCACCTCTCCCGGGGGTTGTCACCTCTCCCGGGGGTTGTCACCTCTCCCCTCTCCTGGGGGCTGTCACCTCTCCCGGGGGTTGTCACCTCTCCCCGGGGTTGTCACCTCTCCCGGGGGCTGTCACCTCTCCCGGGGGTTGTCACCTCTCCCGGGGGTTGTCACCTCTCCTGGGGGTTGTCACCTCTCCCCAGGGGTTGTCACCTCTCTCCCAGGGGCTGTCACCTCTCTCCCAGGGACTGTCACCTCTCTCCCAGGGGCTGTCACATCTCCCAGGGACTGTCACCTCTCCCAGGGACTGTCACCTCTCCCAGGACTGTCACCTCTCCCAGGGGTTGTCACCTCTCCCGGGGCTTTCCCAGGCTGTGCCTGGGAAAAGTCGAGCCAATGTCACAGAATGGGGTGAGGATTTATTCCCAATCCCAAGCAGAGTGTGGTCCTCTCGTGCCACAGAGCTGGGAGATTTCCAGCTGGGATTCCAGATTTCCCTCTGCCTTCTGTTCCCCATTATCTCATTGACTCTTCTCTTTGGCACGGGACTGGTCTGGACTTCCGAGGGAGAAAAAGGAATTTAGAGGGTTGAAATTCCTGAGTGTTTCCAGTGTCGCAGCAGCCCAGCCACCCCTGGGAATAACAGAAAGAAGGAAAATGATGGTGGGGAGGCCACTCTTTGTCCCAGTGCCGGTTTCCTCCTCCAGAACATCATTACTGGGTGCCAGCAGCTTGGAAACGCTGAAATAGAGATGAAGACACGTCCTGCCCTGAAAAACCATGGACAAAATAATGGGAACAGGATGTGCAGAGGAGTGTGCTCCTGCTCGGAGCCTGGGAAAGGGCTGAGTCCAGCAGAAAGGGACCACGATGATTTTGCCTTATAGTGCCCACAGCACACACCGGGACAGGCTGAGGGAGGATGTCCCGCTGGAGAGAGGACAGGGAGTGACAGTGATTCCTGATACTCCTTATCTGGCTGCTAATGCACTTCTTATCTCCTCCCTCAGGTGCGAGCGCTGTGACAAGCCTGGACCTTCAGAGCTGCCCCCTGAGCTGACAGTGCAGTTTATTGTCCCTCAGCACCAGGTTTGGGGCCTTAGTGTGGTTTGGGTTTGTGATAATGACCCTGAAACAACAATCCCAGTCCAGGGCAGCCTGGAGGAGACTGAAATCAGACCCCACCAGGGGCTGCAATTTCTGTGAGCAGTGACAGGACCCAGGGCAGGGCTGGAGCTGTGCCAGGGCAGGTTTGGGTTGGATTTTGGGAAAGGTTCTTCCCCCAGAGGCTCCCCAGGGAACGGGCACAGCCCCAGAGTTCCAGGAGAGCTTGGACAGCTCCAGGGATGCCCAGGGTGGGATTTTGGGGCTGTGCAGGGTCAGGAGCTGAATTTGGATCATCCCTGTGGGTCCCTTCCAGCTCAGGACATTCCATGATTTATGGATAACAAGAGCAGCACAAGGCAGGACTGCTGAGTGTCCCCAGTGCATCCTGAGCACGTTGGGGCTGGTGGCAGACAGGAGCTGCAGCCGGGGCTACAAAAGGTCAGAGAAATCAGTGCCTTTCTCAAAGACAGAGGGAGGAGAGATCTCGCTGTGTTTGTTCCCAGGGAACACTCAGACACACTCACATTCCTGAGGAGGGCGAGTAGCACACGGAGCAGCTTTCCCAGCCCTCTAATGACAGGGAAGTTGCTTCCACCTGAGCAGGTGCAGTGGGAACCTGAGTGCAGAGACAGCATGTGCAGAGGTGCTGCTGCCAGGGCAGGGCCCCGGGGCAGGAGCTATACAAACCCTGTAAAAACCCTGCACAAACCCTGCACAAACCCTGTACAAACCCTGTAAAAACCCTGCACAAACCCTGCACAAACCCTGTACAAACCCTGCACAAAACCTGCACAAAACCTGTACAAACCCTGCACAAACCCTGCTGAACAAACCTTGCACAAACCCTGTACAAAACCTGTGCAAAACCTCTAAAAACCCTGTACAAAACCCTGCAAAAAATCCTGCACAAATCCTGCTGAACAAACCTTGCACAAATCCTGCGCAAACTCTGCACAAACCCTGCACAAACCCTATACAAACCCTGTACAAAACCCTGCACAAATCCTGCTGCATGAACCTTGTACAAACCCTGCACAAAACCTGCTGCATGAACCTTGTACAAACCCTGTACAAACCCTGCACAAATCCTGCTGCATGAACCTTGTACAAACCCTGTACAATTCCTGCTGTACAAACCCTGCACAAACCCAGTAAAAAACCCTGCACAAAACCTGTACAAACCCTGTACAAACTGCTGTACAAACCCTGCCCATTTCTACAGCTGGGCCACAATCACAGCCCTGCCCTCCTGTCAAGAACTTCCCAATTGATCAGAGCAGCCTCCTTTTATCTCCATCTTCTCCCACCACTGCTCCAACAGCCACCAGACTGTCCCCAGGAGGAGGAAGAGGAGCCCCAGGCAGGTCACATCATGTCACTCAGCCACAGAGATAAAACCCTGAGAGGTTTTATGTGTGGGACCTCCCCATTTAAATCCCCCTGGTCACTGCCTGGCCTCTCTGGGCTCTCAAGGAGGCACTGCCGCAGCTGCTGGCACAGCACAGAGGTTCAGAAAACTCTGGCAGAGTTTTCTTGGGCAGCTGTTAAATCCCTTTAATCCCTCCCTGCAGCTTCCCCCCATAAAAGAAGGATAACACCACTCAGGGAGGGTTGCATGGTTGGTATTTAAAACTGGCCTGAACTGTTTGACAGTGTCTTGAGCAGGGAAAAGGTTATCAGGCATCACAGCCCCCAAAATAGCCCCTGCATTATCCTGGATTCTTCCCGTGTCGGGGTCATGCTCTGGACAAAAGCCCAATTAGGTTAAATTTTCATAATGTTTTTTCCACAGTTGAAATATAACAGAGAACCCAGATTTCCCAAGGAGATTTTGGAGCCAAAATCCATTGATCCTGACCTGAAGAAAGGCTTTTCTATTCCAGGCAATCTGGCTGGCAATGGCCAGAGTAATGATTATTTTTAAATGACAAACATCTGTCTCTGCTGAGAACTGAGCTGAGCTTCACCCACTCACTCCATGCCAAGACCACCAAGAATCTGTCAGGCAGGACTAACCCTCAACATGTGTGATTGGCCTGGAACCAAAACCCTTCAGCACAGAGAGGTTTAATTCCCTTAAACTCTCCTCCTTTGTCACCCTGATTTTTCAATTTTCTGATGCTTTTACATTTTTGTACTGGAGTTTTCACGCTTGTAACATAAACCAAGACTGATGTTTGATAAATAATATATTTCCTTCCAGGAGGAAAGACAAATTAATGGACTTCTGGGTTGACCTGTGTGGTCAGAGAGGTGTTAACCTCATCTCTCAATCTCTGATTAAATTCCAAAGACTATATAAGTCAGAATTTCAAAATAAAGTTCCTTTTTTTTCTCACTTCTCAACCTGACGGGTGAGTGTCATTCTTTGTGTCCATATAGTGACACTCCCTCATCTCTAGGGACAGAGGATTTGTACTGTGAGGTGTCTAGTACAGCTGCATGGGGCAGCTTTTCCATTTTTTTTTTTTTTTTCCAAAAAGCTTTTTTTTGGGGAGGAAGATGCTGGTTCACATTCCTCTCCTCCCTTGCTCTGCAAGCCCTGGAAGAATAACCCAATACAGGGAACACACAGAAATGAGAGCAGCCCTTGCAGAGACAGAGCAATGGTGATGGAGATGCTCCCAAAATTCCCTGTCCCCTTGTGCTGCTGGAGAGATGCTTGGGAAAGGTGCAGGAGAGGCCCTGCAAGGATCAAGCCCTTGCTGCCACTGTGGTATTATTAGTTCTGTCAGTCTGATCCTCAAAAAAAAAAAAAAAAAAAAAAAAAAAAAATTTTTCTTCTTAAAACTCTGATAAATGCAGTAAGAGCAATAACAATCAGCTGCTTTTGTAGTTTTATCAGCAGATCTCAAAGCATTTCACAAACCTCGGTCTCCAAACTGGAGAGAGGCCAGAATCTCAGGAAAGAGGAGGAATAATGTTTTTATCACAGTGGCTTCCAGGCTGTCCTGGTACAACCCCCCACATTTCCCAGTGCTCACACTGGGTTTGTATCTCACACCTTTAGGGTTTATCCCTGCCCAAGGAACCAAATGGTTTTTAAATCCCATTCTGACCCAAACCACCCCAAGATTCTCTGATCTCACCTCAAATTGGGATGCTCTGAGCCCCTCCCCCTGCACTCTGAGGATGCTACTGAAGAGCAGAAAGTCACATTTTAGTCACTTCACATTTTTCAGTGCACAACTCCGTTAAGGACCATTTGCAAAACAACAAAACTCTGTTCTTTCTGTGAAGTACAGCTGAGTGAAGTGACAGATCAGCACAGCTGAGTCAAGTGAGGCTCCCTCCAACATCACTCAGATCCTGACCTTGGATGACTTTGCCAGGAAATGTTCTTCCCTTACTTTTCCAGCATTTTCTCCCTCTGTAAAAAGCAGATAACAACAACAGCACTGAGTTCTCCCCTCAGGAAGCTGAGGGAGTTAAACAGGTAAATATTGTTAAGAAAATTAATGCTCTGAAAAGACAGTTGTAAGGACTGGGCAACTCAATGGCATCATCACTGTTTTCTTTACAGAAAATATTATCAGATATGGACCCCTTTGTGCTGGGTCTGAAAAGACACTGATAGAACCCTGAAGTATTAACAGACTTCATAAATAAGAGTCATGCAGTGATGTCCATAAGAATCACTAGAACATAATAAAAAATCCCAAAAAAAATAATTATAAGTAAAAAGAAAAGCAACATTTTAGAGCTCATCATCTATCCAACAATCATTTCAGCAAACTAAAATGAAGAATTAAGTTTTAGCTCAATTACAATCTCCAAAAAATACTCCAATAGCCAAAGCCATTGCTTTACCATCAAACACAATAAAACAAGTCATAACAATAGTAAGTCAACAAGCATCATCTAAAAGTAAAAACATAAAAACTGATGTCTTCTAAGTAAAATAAATAAGTCATAACCAACCACAAATACCCAGCAATTAAAAATATATTAATAAAACAATCACATTCACAGACATATTAAACACTAGTGCAAATGCCACAATCATTTCCTACATCTTTATCACACAATCAGTGCCTCTGCTTTGGATTTTTCACAGAATTATTGAGGTTGGAAGAGAGCTCTGGGACCATCGAGTTCGTTCTGTGCCTGATCCCAGCCCAGAGCACTCAGTGCCACCTCCAGCCCTTCCTGGGACACTCCAGGGATGGGCACTCCAAACCTCCCTGGGCACTTCCAAGGCCTGAGCGCCCTTTCCATGGAGAAATTCCTGCTGCTGTCCACCCTGAGCCTCCCCTGGCCCAGCCTGAGGCCGTTCCCTCTCCTCCTGTCCCTGTTCCCTGGGAGCAAAGCCCGACCCCTGTGGCTGTTGGCTCATGTTCAGCATCCCCAGGTTGTTTTCCCCAGGGTTTTCCAGGCTCTCTCCTCTCCGGGAGCCGCTGCAGGAATTCCCCGCTAGAGGGGAGCTTCTCCCCACGAACAGCATCCCGGGCTGAGCTGGGACAGCGATTTCCAAGGCTTGGTTTTCACAAGAA
Organism: Zosterops lateralis; assembly: GCF_965231275.1. Classification (NCBI taxonomy): domain Eukaryota; kingdom Metazoa; phylum Chordata; class Aves; order Passeriformes; family Zosteropidae; genus Zosterops; species Zosterops lateralis. Next base: position 16,348,758 of record NC_139774.1, on the reverse strand, counting down.
ATGGTCCTGGCGAGGGCTGTGGGACAAGAGGAGGAGTTTTTCTCTCGGTTTAGCTGGGAAGGGGTTTGTGGGGAGTTCTGGTGGTTCCAGGCACATCCCCAGCCCTGCTGTAACCCCCCAGCTCATCTCCGCAGGGGAATCACGACGCTCTGGCTGCTCAAAAACGATGCCAAGGCAGCAGCAGTGGCTGAAAAAAGGGTGACATCCTTCCAGTGAGCTTGTCTAGGCTCCTTCCCAGACCAAACTGAACGTTTTCATGTCATTAGAGTGTTTTGTATGTCCAAAACTCCGGGGAAGGTTTCGATATTGGAGAACTGTCTGGAGTGACCCTGCAGGAGGGAGGGGATGCTGTGCAGCCATCCCTCACCTGCTGCCTCCTCTCAACGACCTTCCCCAGGACAGGAGAGGGCAGGGAGGACAAAAACGTCCCAGCAGACCTGTCAGACACCTAAATGTCATCAGATAAGGGCACGGAAAACCAAAATAAAAAGGGAACCCAAATGTCTGCGAGGCCACACGGGATGAGATCAGCGGCAGTTCCCCACCCTGGGCAGGAGATTTGTCCCCCAGAGTGTCCTGAAGGCACCGCAGCCCAGCAGAGGGCACAGACACACAGGAGTCGCTGTAATTACAGCCAGTGGTACCCGACACCTCCCAGCCACAGCTCCAGGATTTACCGGCCTGAGCACCACGGGGTGATGTTTTTATGTCCCTTTTCACCCTAGAGCTCGTTCAAGGATGGACATGCCCATTTCTGGCATGGAGATTTTGTGTTTAGTGGATGTAGAGGGTGCACAGGCACTGCCCTGAGGACTCTGTGCACTCCCTGCAGCCAGAGACTCTCCCTGGACCCCTTCATTAATTCCCTCATCCACACAAAACCCATCTCCCCACAGCCCCACTGTTGTGGCCTCACAATATCACAGATGGGTGTCCCAGTTCCTTAAAAATTCAGCCTGGAAAAGGATTTCTGTCTAGGAAAACATATCCTTCCAGAGAGCACAATGAGCAAGGTAGCCTTATTTAAACTGCTGGCAGCTATTTATTTACTCATTTTGCCACAGCTATTTTTGAGGTTGTCATATGAGATGGAAACTAAAAAAAAACCCAAAAAACTTCTGGCAAATGTGACAGGAAAGCTGGACAAGATGAATCTCTCTGATTGTGACTCTCATTAGGAGGTTTTTAACTACTTTGCCACCAGACTGAAAATCCAGGTGTGACATTTTCTCATCATAGCTAGAAAATATGTTGTTTGCCACACAAGATATATCCCTCAGTGCCATGGAAGGGTGGGTGGTGCTGCAGGTTTCAGAGCTAAGAGTCAGCTTGAAATGGGGCTGGAAGTCCAGATGTGTGAGGTGTCTGAGGGCAGCTTCTGCTTTGGCTTAGCATGAGTCACTCCTTCGCTCCAGTAAGTCACAGGATTTAGTGGACTCTCATTTCAAATGGAAACAAATGGTGGAAAATGTGCTCAGGAATATTTCAGAGTGAGTGGAAGCTGATAAAAGCACTGACATTTGGTGCCTGGGGCCTGGCAGGGTTACTCAAGCAACCTGAGCCTGACTTCTTTCTACTTCTTTCCACCCCTCTCTCTCTCCTTCATTGATTCCTGGGTGATTTTTAACAGGTTACCCCATGACTCAGCCCTCTCTGCCTTTTGTGCAGAGGTGCTGGAGACTCAGCTCCTTGATAAGGCACAGCAGGTTGTGTGTGCAGCAGTTGTGACTTCAGTGTGAATAAGCCTGAGCTCAGCGGCACCTCTGCGGCGGCCACCGCTGACGCAACGTCTCGCTGAGTGACATCCCAGTGACACCGTGTTTACTGACACACCAGGCACTGCCCTGGCACTCAGCACCACCTTTCTGGGGCTCTCAAACACCCTCCACACTGGTACAGCCCCCTAAGTGGCAGGATTTTGGTTGAAAAGAGCCACCTGGGTGTTTTTTTCCCTTCTCTAACAGGCTCCAGATGGCTGGTCAAGGTCTCTTCACACTCTGGAGGTGCTCAGTGAGTCACAACCTGGTTTTCTCCTCCTTGGTTGTCTCTGCGTCCAGGATTTCACTGTGAAAGCCTTGAGTTGTCCAAGCTGTTTCTCAGAGTCCTGGGAACACACAGCTCCAAGAACTCTTCAGTGACAAAAGTGACACAGAAACAGCACAGCTGGGACAAACCACCCCCAGTGTGAGGAAAGGGCCTTGCTTTACCCAGCAAATGCCAGAAAAGTCCAGAAAAAAGATCAAGCAGCAAATAAAATGAGCACTACGGGCTGCACATAACCTGCCAAGAGCTCGCTCAGTGTGGGAAGGGGAAGTGCTGGAGGTAGCATGGCCAAGGTATGTGGGAGGAGGCACAGAAGGAAAGATGATCCGTCCTCCTCCTTTGCTCTGCTTCAAAATATGAGACCTGGCAGTCACAGGGGGAGGCTCTGAATGTCCAGTCAGCCCCAGGAGCACTGGGAGGACTCAGCTGTGTCTGCAGCCTCAGAATGTATGGCCAGGAGGGTCAGCAGAGCTCAATTGCGCAAGAAAGTTCTTCAAGGACTGCCTGGGTTTTTTTCAAGTACTAATTATGAGAGCATTAAGCTCAGCTCCTGCTGCATGGTCAGTCTCCTGGAGCTGTCACTGGGCTGGTCAGGGCTGCCTTCACCTCCCTGCCTCCCTGGCCACCCACAGCAGAGGCAGGAGCCTGCTCTGAGCAGAGGATCCAGAGTGAGGGCTGCCTTCCCTGCAGCCACTCTCCATCTCCATCCATTGTCCTCTGACACTCAAAACTGTTCAGGTTTCTCCCAGAAGGTTGTGCAGGGGATGAGCAGCCTCCCCTGCCTGTGCCAAGCCTGCACATGGCCAGGGAGCTGATCCCAGTTTCCTTGCTCTGGAAGGAGCACTGGGACCACTGGGCTGGCAGGAGGAGCAATGTCCTGCCCAGGGAGGGTTGGGGGTGAGCAGGGTGGTGTCTGCTCACACAAGGACTTGTCTTTCTCTTGTAGATGTGGGTCAAAGTCCCCTCCTGAGCTCCCTCACGTCAGGATTGGATCAGGATCTCAGGCACAGACACCAGGCTGGGCCCACTACAGAGGCAGATATGACACAGATGGGGATTTACATTTCCCTGGAGCTCCCTACAGCTTCTTCTGAAGTGGATTCCAGGACTTAAAACCCCTTCAAGGCCAGGTTGGCTGGAGATCTGAGCCACCTGGTCTAGTGAAGATGTCCCTTCAGTGGGGCAGTGGGGCTGGAATGAGATGATCTTTAAGATCCACCCCAAACCATTCTGTGCCTCTCCTGAGGCAGTAACTCACCCCCTACACCTCCCCTGGCTCCTGTGGAGGCTTTGGGGGGCACAGCAGATCTGTGCCCAGAGGCTCAGAGCCCTGCCCGAGGGCAGTGAGCAGCTCAGAGCTGGCAGGGGAGGAGGCAGAGCAGGATGGGCAGCACTGGGGCTCCTGCCCTGCCTGCACAGCCGGTTCCAGGGGACAGCAGGGCCAGCTGTCTCTGACAGCCCAGAGCAGAGCAGCACTGCCTCAAACACTCCCTGATGAAAGGGGTGGGATTCTTCAGAGCATCCATAATAATCCCTTCACAGCCCTTCATCCATTTCCTGGAAGCTTTGCCATTTTTCTCTGCGCTGTGAAGCCCAGACAAGCCTGAAAAACCCGTTTGGTTTTGTTTCATGTTGATTTTGTGTGATTTCTTTCCCCCTGTGCGCCGGTGCCAGCGCTGCTGTGCCGTTGCTATGTTTTGTGGTGGTTAAGCACAGCAAGGTTCCCACTGCCAGCACTGACGTGAACCTTGAGGATCTGGAACGAGTCAAACCAGCCCCACAGCCCTGCAGGGACAGCGTGGGGCCAGCCCTGCCCCACAGCCCCCTCCTCACACCCTGCAGAGAGCCCGGCAGGGCACAGACAAAGCAGCAGCTCCTCATTTCAGAGAGAGGCAAACTTTTAAAGGAAGGCTGTGGCCACCAAAACAGCTGGAGTTCAGCTCAGAAACTTCCCAAGGGAATTTTTAGCACCCTCCAAGCTGAGGTTGGGATAAGGTGGGTGCAGCAAGATGGGAGATGAAGTTCTGTTTGCAGGGAACAGGGACAGGAGGAGAGGGAACGGCCTCAGGCTGGGCCAGGGGAGGCTCAGGGGGGACAGCAGCAGGAATTTCTCCATGGAAAGGGCGCTCAGGCCTTGGAAGTGCCCACGGAGGTTTGGAGTGCCCATCCCTGGAGGTGGCACTGAGTGTTCTGGGCTGGGGACAAGGTGGGGATGGGGCACAGCTCAGACTTGGAGCTCTTTTCCAACCTCAGTGATTCTGGAATTCTCTGAGACAGGCAGCACTGTGGGTGGAGAGCATTGCCATGGCTCTGGTACCCTGTGGGGACCCAAACCCTGTCACCCAAAGGGCTCAGGGCTGCATTTGCTGTTCCACAAGGCAGACACACAACACAAACCCCCAGATGCAGAGGAAGGTGCTGGGCTGTGCCCCCAGACCCTCATCACCCCATTGCCACCACTGTGGGATGCCTGGGGCAGGAGGAAGGGGCTGGGGTGCTCCCCCCAGCAGCTCCCTGTGTGTCAGGAGAGGCTCAGGGCTGCTGCTGGGATTGCAAAACCCTCGCCTTCATGTTTGAGGCTGGTTTTTGCCAACGTTTCCAGGGTACAGCAGTGACTAATTCTCTCCGAACTTTCAGTTTCAGCCTCAAGCACTGCATTTCAGAGGGACCTGGTGTGTGTTGTGTGGGTAAAAATCCCTCAGACAGCTCAGGGCTGTGGCTATCTAGGGCAGAAATACTCAGATCCAGAGATCAGCCTCATCACCCTGGTGCTGCACTGAGCTGGCACGGCCAGACCTGGCCCCAGGAGGAGGATGGGGCAGGGATGAACACACCCTCCCCTCTCTGACTTTCCTACAGCTGCTGAAGAACTGCTGGCCAAAAAAGTCATTTGTGGTCTTGCGAAGTAAATGAAAAATGCTGCAAAAAGGGGAATATTTGCAGACTGAAAACTGAGCAACAGAGATTTTTTTTTTTTTAAAAAAAAAGTAATTTTTATAAAAACAATCTCCAGACATTTGTTAGACCTTAATCAGCAGTTAAGGAGCAGCAAGAGGGGTGAAGGCACAATGACATGGATGTTTTTACTTGTGGGGAACATGTGTGCAAGCACCAGGCTGTGCCTCCCTCCTCCTGCTTTCCAGGAGCCCTCAAGGAAGCTGTGAGGCTCCGTCCTGCACATTCTGGAAAAGTACAGCCGCTGGGAGAAGGCTCTGGATGCAGCTCCGGGGCAGGGAGGGGGGGGTTTGCTTCCCCCCCCGGCGTGTGAAAAGGAATACGGGTCTGGAAAGGTGCCATGGAAATGGTTTTCAATAACAGCCTCTGGAGACGGGGGAGAGGGGAGGGGACAGGGCCCCGCAGAGCTATGGCAGGAATGTCCCCTCAGGAACTCGCTGTTCCTTCCTGCAGCACCGACGTCACCGCTGGGCAGCGAGGCTCACACAGCCCCTCTGCTGCAGGGATCCTGTGTGCTCAGCCCCACAAAAAACACAGCCCCTTCTGCAGGGGGAAATGGGAGGAAGAGGAAATGCATGGATCCAGGCATCCAGCTGCTCCCTGGTGAGCTAAGGAGAGGCCAGGGGTGCTCACACTGCTCCCAGAGATGTGGCCAAAGGTCTTGTAAAGCCCCCATGGGTCATGTCAGGGGTTCTTGGCACAGCTAACACCTCCAAGGGTGGTCCTGGCTGTTGGTGAGCATCTCCTCCACCTTTCTGTGAGAGGAGAAATCCAACACACCCAGCTGGGTCTTCTCCCACCCGCTGCATCCTTGCAGAGGGGCTGGGCTGGTCTGACACAGACACTTTGTCTGTGGGGGCAGCAGGAGGAGGCTGAGGGTCCCACACACACACAGCCCCATGTGCAGGGATGGAACAAGCCAGTAATGAGCTCCTGGGCAGGCAGAGAGCCCAAAATCATTGAAAATCAAATCCAACAATCCAACCTGGTCCCCACCTTGTCCCCAGCCCAGAGCACTCAGTGCCACCTCCAGCCCTTCCTGGGACAACTCCAGGGATGGGCACTCCAAACCTCCCTGGGCACTTCCAAGGCCTGAGCGCCCTTTCCATGGAGAAATTCCTGCTGCTGTCCTACCTGAGCCTCTTCTGGCACAACTTCAGGCCATTTCCTATTGTCCCATGTCACTTGTTCCCTGGCAGAAGAGCCTGACTCCCACCTGGCTGCACCCTCCTGTCGGCTGGGAGGGATAAGGTCACCCAAGAGCCCCCCAAAGGCTGCTGGCATCATCAGCAGAGCTGCCTCTGTGGCACCCACGCTCTCCACAAATGCTCTGCACCCCTGGATGCAAAGCTGCTCCCACAGAGTGCTCGGCACTGCAGCTGGGCCACCACTTTTTATACCCAGTGAGCTCCAGCGCCTCTCCCGAACTCTGCAGCAGGAGGGAACAGCAGTTCCTACAGCTCAGGAAGAGGATAAACAGATTACAGCAGCCACCAGGCAACGGGACAGACAGCACAGCCCCTCTGCAAAACCTCCCCACGCCTTTGGCCGTGATAAGTGACAGCTCGGCTGCCACCACACTCCTTGCAAAGCCATTTCTCATGTCTTTAGCTTCCTTTCAGAGACCCTGGCTGGAGGGGAGGTGGAGGAGGGTGAGGAAATTGAGAGCTCCAGGGCTGGTGACTTGGTAGAAAGCCAGGTTGAAATGGGAGCAGCCCAGAGCAGCTGGTGCCACTTCTGATGTGGTGATATTTTATCTCCGCTTATGTCATGGTGGGAAGGGCAAAACAATGGGGAATTAGTGCCTCTTCACCAAGGGTTAAACTGTGATCCTGAGTGGAAACTGGCTCGTGCAGGGGAAGGGGGAAATGCAGCAACAAACCAGCCAGAGCTGGTGAGTGGCCTGGGCAAGCACCGTGATGGATTTCAGGCTCTCTAGTGCCTGGATCCTTCATCCACTGGCATCAAACACTCGGCTCTGCAGCTTCACCTGCACACAGCTTCTCTTCCCCTCTGCATTTCTGTGCCTCTCCCTTCCATAAGGAACCAAATCTCAAAAGCTGGAAGTGCTGTGGCACCACGAGCAGCACTTGCCATGGAAGAGAAGTGTCCCAGGGTGCTGTAAGAGAGGAGAGATCCATCTGCAGCACTGCACAGCAAACGGACCAGTTTGCTGGCGTTTGAGACCTCCCAGAAAACAGCCCTTAGAAACAGAAATCACTCTCTGAAGGACTCAGCTGGACATGAATGCCTGGTTCTAGGTGAGAACACAAGTCAGAAATAGAAATATTTCATACACTCTCAAAACCACTAAATATTCCTCCAAATGAACCTGACAAAAAAGCTGCCAGCTTTGGAAACACCAACTATTTCCCCTTTAAATTTATGGCTGAGGAAAAGCCCTTCCTGGTGTACAGGTGGGTGGAGGTAAGAGAACAGCACGTTTCAGGAACAGGACTTGGATTAACACCATGATTAGTGTCATATTTTTTGTGCCACTTGTCATTGCAGTGTGGGTCCTTAGAAAGCACTGAAAAAGCTAAGAACAGCAAATTCTTCTTAAGCCCTAAAGAAAACTCTTTTACATCCTTTTCTGTCTTTCTCAGAAGCCTTTGTGTCACCACCAGCCCACCTGTGTGTCACAAGAGGAAACACTTCAGACTTCCAGTTTCAGATGTTGCACTGGCAGAACCCACAGCCCTGAGGAGGCCAACCCATGGCCCTGCACATCCTTTTCTGCCTGGGGAACAGGTTCCTGCAGTGAACAGCCTGGCAGGGCCTGCTCCATCTGCTCCAGCACCTGGAGACAGGAGCAGAGCTGTCCTTTGCTACCCCAGGAATGTCACATCTCCTCTCTAAAGCAGCCTGTGGTGTTATTTGGGGCCCTTTGGTATCACTACAGGGTGTGCAGTAAACTAGCAACTCCTTTTGATTCTTTTCAGGCATTTCTTTAAGCCCTGGTGGACAAATGGCATTCTGCTCCTCCTGAGATCTGGCCGATGTGGAGTGAGAAACAGGTCCAAAATCAGCGAGAGCAACCAGCGAGTTTACGGCTCTGCATTTAGCATCCCTCTTCACCCCTGGCACCTCGTTAAATGTTTTGGAATCTCACACTTGCCCATTTCAAACAAACGCAAAGCCCTCCAGCGACCTCAACAAACCCCAGCTGTAAACCAAGCCCAGGCCTTCCTGACTCCTGATCCATGAGCAAACCATTGGCAAGGAGCACTGGAGAACAGAGCCCTCCCTCTGGACCAGACCTTCACGACCACCAGCTCTCCCTGCTTTTTCTCTCTTCCAGTTGTCCCCAGCTGTTTCTCCCTCTCTCCCTGCCTCCAAACCCATGAGTTTCATCACACAGACACACAAAAAAAAAACCATCCCCGCACACCCCCCACCCAGGAAGATCGTTTTGCACCAGAAATAGAGCGCGCTATACTTGGGATGCAGCCCGGGCGCCTTAAAAATAGCAGCTGGCGGTGCCAGGCGGGGCTGTGCCAGCTGCCAGGACAGACGGACAAGGTGCCAGGGGGCAGGTCTTGCCCTCGCAAGGCCATAAATGACCATGGTGCTGCCCTGTGAGCCAATTGGTGCCTGGCAGGGATGGCAGGGTGGGCAGCGCGGTGCTGAGCGCTGCCGGCTCCCTGCTGCCCTGGCCGGGACCCCTCTCCCCACGCTCCGCATTCCTGCGGCTCATGGAAGGCATTAACACCAGATAAAAGTACAGAGGAGCCCAAATGGAGCATCCTGACGTCAGCCGTCCCCGAAAGGCTGGAAGGGAAGCTGTAAACAGAGGAACAAAAGGAGTTATAAACACCCGTCCCCACTGGCGCCCGCGGGAAGGCGTTTAAAGGATGGAGAAGAAACGAGGGAAAGGTGCTGAAATTTGGGGGCTGCTCAGCGCTGGGATGTCTGCTGGCTCCCTGAGGGAGGAAAATCTCCTAATGGAGGCGGAAGAGCGAAAAAAAAAAAGACCTCAAGGATTTATTTTATTTTTTTTTCTCCTTGCGAACAGCTTTGTTCCTTTCTGTTCCTCCCCGTCAGAAGGAAAGGGTGGGAGCTATTGTTCGATCCCGCTGTTCAGCTGGTTCCTCGCTCCCAGGGCAGCCAGAAATCCTTCAAAGCCTCCTGGTGACGCAACAGAGGCTCCAGCCAAGCTCCAGCAGCCAAGACAGCTTCGATTTTGACCAGTTCGACTGTTCCACTCGCCCTGTGCTCATCTCAGTGGGTGCTACAGATGCGTTTATGCACCTTGGAAAGCCCTGAGCACTCGGGTTCCTCATTCTCAGCCACCAGTGAGGCTAAAGGTGTTTCCAAAGGTCACCCAAAGGTGTTTCTAGTGGTCATCTCCTGCTCTGAGGTGGCTGGTGTGACCCACACAGAGCTGGGAGTGGGAGAAGTGGCCATCACACAGACATGGTTACAGGAGTATAGAATGGCCTGGGTTGGGAGCAATAAAAAGCTTTAAAATCATCTCATTCCACGTCCTGCCATGGCAGGGACACCTCCCACTATCCCAGGGTGCTCAGAGCTCTATTCCAGCCTGGCCTTGGGCACTGCCAGAGAATCAGGAGCAGCCACAGCTTCTCTGGGCACCCTGTGCCAGGGCCTGCCCACCCTCACACGAAGGAATTCCTCTTGCATAAATTGAGTTAAATTTCTCCACCAGGCAGGAGGCTGCTGTCCCAGCAGAGCCCAGTGACACGGGGCAGACCCCACATGTGCCCAGACACTGCCCGAGTTCACAGCCGATGCTATCGCAGCTCACACGTGGAGGGCTCGAGGCTTTGTTTGAACAACAAAACCAAGAAAACATCCTGTAATGTAACACTGAAACCAGCACCTAGGTGATGAAAATAGAAAGACCCACCAGCCACCGAGTTGATGCCACTTGTTTACATTCAGCAGTGTCTCTGGCTAAGGGGAATGAGTGCTGTGAGCTCTTTGATTTACTGAGAAACACCAGATATCTCATCCTTCTGTCCTGTATTTTATATGCAGGATGGATTCTTAAAATCACTGAATATCCTGAGTTGGAAGAGATCATCAAGTGCAGCTCCTGGCCCTGCACAAACACTCCTAAAATCCCACCCTGGGCATCCCTGGAGTGTTTTCCAAGCTCTCCTGGAGCTCTGGCAGCCTCAGGGCTGTGCCCATTCCCTGGGGAAAGATTTTTCCTAAAATCCAACCTAAACCTCCCCTGGCACAGCTTCAGCCCTGCCCTGGGTCCTGTCACAGAGAGAAGACTGGACATGCCTTTGGAACAGCAAGGAATTGATGTAAATTTTAAGTTATCACCCAAAAAAATCCCTGAAATACATCTCTGCAATCATCAAGAAAGGACAGAAGTTACCAGTTGGTTTGAAAGTATTACAGAATATCAAGAAAGACTGTTGGAGTTAATGCACATCTGTAGTTTATATCCTCCCTAAATTAGAAAAACCTGCCATTAAAACCACATGGTGCTATGACCCAGCTGCCAATTAACAAAACCTTAACAAGATTTGAAAGAAGAACAAAATACTGATGTGTGAAAATTTTACCATAGATCATATTTTTGACAAGAATTTTGAGAATATGCTGAAAATAAAACACTTCTTCCCAGTGCATAAAAGACCTCAAAAAAACCCCATCATTAGCCATCTCTGCCACAACTGCTGGAGAACAAAAAAAAAAAACAACTCCTTTCAAATAAAAATTAAATTATCTCAGAAATTAGGAGTCTAAAAATGACACTGTAGTTTATTATTTGAGTACAGGTGGGAGTTAGATTTGGCTGTGAGACAGACTGTAATTCAAAAAAAAAATTCATTGTGTAGTAAGAACCTGTTAATTTGTAGCCAACTGGTTACTGAGTTCGAAGGTAACTACGTCATTATCAGAGTCCTCTGGGAGTTTATTTTTAAACACAGCCTATAGTTTAGGGATGAAAACGTATTGATATGAGAGGGGCTGGTGTCATACAGAACCCTTTGATGAGAAATAAAGCATTTTCTGTGGCCTTCGTGACAGCCCCGACATGGCGTGGACAATAAGGAGAATGTGGAATGAACTGGCTGATGAAATTACTGTTCCCACAGCCCTGACTCACCCAGTGTGAGCACCAACCAAAACCTGGGTGAGATCTAACGGGGTTCCTGCTGCCCATACGCCAGCACATCCACGAGCATCTTCTCTGTTGGCTCTCAGAACGCCTCCAAACCCCAAAGAGGCAGCACAGCACTGCTGATCGCCCACCTGGAGCTCACCCAGGGCGCCAGGAGGGGAGCTGGAAGCTGCCCACGGTGTCTGAGCTCACCCCTTCCCCGCCGTCGTGCCAGGGCTGCGAGGGGAAGCCCAGGGCGAGTCATCAGGAAACGCATGCAAATGGTGCAGCTTGAGAACCCCGCTGGGGAAACCCCCGGCCCGACCTCCCGGGGCCTCAAACACCATTAACCCAACCTCCCCGGGCCCTCACTACAACCTCCCCGGGCCCTCAGCCACCATCAACCCAAACTCCCTGAGCCCTCAGCCCAACCTCACTCCAACCTCCCCGGGCCCTCAGCCCCCCTCAGCCCAACCTCCCCGAGCCCTCAGCCACCATCAACCCAACCTCACTACAACCTCTCCGGGCCCTCAGATACCCTCAGCCCCCCTCAGGCCAACTTCCCTGGGCTCTCAGCTCCCCCTGACCCAACCTTCCTGAGCCCTCAGCCACCACTGACCCAACCTCACTACAACCTCCCCAAGCCCTCAGCCCCTCTCAACCCAGCCTTCCTGGGCCCTCAGATACCCTCAGCCTCCCTCAAACTTCCCTGGGCTCTCAGCTCCCCCTGACCCAGCCTCCCTGGGCCCTCAGCCACCCTCAGCCCCCCTTGGCCACCCCTGGCCCTCAGTCCCCCTCAGCTCGATCTCCCTGGGCCCTCAGCCCCCCTCAGCCCAACCTCACTCCAACTTCTCCGGGCCCTCAGCTCCCTTCAGCTCAACCTTCCCAGGCCCTCTGCACCCTCAGCCACCCTCAGCCCAACTTCCCTGGGCCCTCAGCCCCTCTCAATCCAACCTTCCCTGGCCCTCTGCCCTCCTCACTCCAACCTCCCCGAGCCCTCAGCCATCATCAGCCTAACCTTGGGTCCTCAGCCCCCCTCACTCCAACCTCCCCAGGCCCTCAGCCACCCCCAGCCCCTCTCAGCCCAACCTCCCTGGGCCCTCAGTCCTCTTCAGCTCAACCTTCCCGGGCCCTCGGCCACCATGAACCCAACCTCCCTGGGCCTCCAGCCACCCTCAGCCCCTCTCAGCCACTCTCGGCCACCCCTGGCCCTCAGTCACCCTCAGCCCAACCTCACTCCAACTTCCCCAGGCCCTCAGCCCCCTTCAGCTCAACCTTCCCAGGCCCTCTGCACCCTCAGCCCCCCTCAGCCCCCCTCAGCCCTCAGTCCCCCTCAGCTCAACCTCCCCAGACCCTCAGCCACCTCCAGCTCCTTTTTGTGGCTCAGCACAGCCAGCGGGGAGAGCAGCCACACAACGCTGGGAATGAAAACTCCCACGGTGAGGGGAAAACCAGAAATTAAACCCACACCTGGAGGACAGGGTACCCACACCATATAAAGACAAAAAACTGAAGCTGCTTTCTGCCCTGGTTTTGGCTGTTTTTCTTACAATAACAGAGCCAACTTGCTGTGTGCCAGACTAACAGTGTCAGGTCCAGGTAGGACCTTGGCACTGCTCTCCAGACAGGCACAGGTTTGTACAACTGCACTTCCAGAGTGGGAAACAGCTCTCAAAAACAAAAATTCTTCACCCAGGCCAGCAGCAGAGCAATTCAGCTGTTTCCTCTCAGGTACCTGGGTTCATCTCTTGGAAGTTGTGCTCAGAGCCACAGCCTCAGGCAGCTCAAAGTCCTCCCAGCAATGCCAGAAAATTCTGCCTCTCCTCAGTCTCTCCTTTAATACCTGGGTCCCACTGAACCTTTCACACCCTTGGTGGGTGCTAACAGGACCCATTTGTGCCCTGCCAGTCCTGGATTGCCAACCCCATCCGCTGAGGCTTCTGGCTCTGCCCTGTAGTGAACAGAGTGTAGTGAGGAGCCACACACAGCACAAATCTCAGGGCTAATTTGTTCTTTCAGCACGAGTGGATTTGAGCCTGTGTTTTAATTGTTTTCCCAAGCTCCCTCCAGCCTTGGATGGGAACAGATTTGGGGAAGCCAAAGCCCTGGGCAGAGTCTCCCTGGCTGCACTGAGAGTCTGTCACAGACGCTGCTGCTGGACCAGCAAAAGGATAAGAAATAGGTTTAGATGGGGTTTGAGGTGTGATTTCTCACCACGTTGACAGTCACACACCACGACCTTTTCTCCTTCCCCATCCCGCTGTGACCGTGGAGTTGGGGAATGGACTGCACTTAAACGTCACCTCCAAACAACTCCCCGTGCCCTTTCTGCTACCCTGGAGCCAGGCAGAGGAAAAAACCCAGGTGGTAACCAGGCCAACAAGATTTGCCTCTGTGTGATCTGGATGTAATGTTCTTTTTTTTTTCTCAACGCAATGGCATCACACATCCTTGTGGCCCTGCGAGGCTGATCCTGGGGTGACTAATTCAGGATAGTCCCTAAGCCTGAGTACACCCTGCACCTCTCCAGTGCTGATTACAACAGGCAAAAGCTTTGAGACAAGGGGATTACCCAAGACACATCTAATCTGGAGCTCCGGCTCTGTTTGTCATGTAGTTACTGGGTAGGCTGTGTCCCCTGAGTATTGCATCTTACTGGGGGATTACACAGGGTTCCTGTGCTGTGTCCCCAGTGTGGGCTGGCCAGGGACACCCCTGAGCTGTGTGGGGACACCTCTGTGGGTGCTGTGCTAAGTGCTGCCATGACTCGTGTTCCATTTGGGGTGTTTTGGTGGCATTTTGGGGACTCGAGGGCTCATCTGTGTGTCCCCATGGCTGCTCTGCTGGGCACACAATGGCCATTGTTTGCCTTCGGGGCGGGTGAGCAGCCTCTGGCTTGGGAGGAACAAAGCCCCGAGCCAGTTCCTGCAAACACAAAACATGCCTTTTTATCACTTCATGACAAATTGGTTTGTCAGCAGCAGGAAGTGATGTTTCTGCCGTCCTCACCGAGGGGAAACTCCTCGTGGTTTCCATGGGGATGTATGCAACTGGAGAGCTACAGATTTATACAAACTGAAAGCCCCGCACACGCCTGCTGAGTGCCAGGATTCTGGGGATTGGACACCACGGGAAGGTTTCAGCTGAATCCTGCCAGCACAGGGGGGGACAGCCAGCTTGTGTTGGAGCCTGAGAAATGGGAATTTAAAGCCCTAAACCGGGATGAACTGTGTGCCGTAATATTCCAATCAAACAAAGCAGCAGAGCTGGGAGAGTAAAAAAGGGGTGGGAAGATTCTTCCACAAAGTTCAGCCCGGCTGTGCCACCAAGGCATCCTCCTCCTCTGGTCCTCACCTTGCCAGACATCCTGCTCCCTCCCCACTTCTCCCAGCAAACCCCCAGCTGACCCCATCCATCTCCCCAAAACTGGCCCACTGAGGTGACATTTGGCAGCCTCACTCTGATCTCTCTCTCTCCTCCAAGTCCTCCCCTTTACACCAGGAGCAGTTTGGGATCTGGGTGCGATCCCATCCACAAAAAGAGTGTGAGAGCCTGAGACTGGGCAGCGTCAGAGTCGGATTACAGGGAACGGCAGAAGGATCCCGATAAAGACTTGGGAAAGGGCATCGGATGTCGGAGCTGGAAGTGCTCGGTGGCTCACAGGGACCCTGCACAGCCCCGCTGCCCTGGCTGGCTGCTCACAGCAGGCTTTGTGCTGAAGCAGCTCTCTTTTGCTCCCCTCTGTCAGGTGCCTGCTTAGGTTATAAAAGCTGATCTGCTGCCAGGTAATGAGTTTTATTGTTCCAAGAAACACATAAACAAGCTCCCGCGGCTGTCAGAGAGCGGATTTCTGTTTGAATTGCGATTAACAGGCAGGATTATTTTTTTTTTTTTTTTTTTTTTTTTTTTTTTTTTTTTTTTTTTTTTTTTTTTATCAGTTGCACGGCCAGGGCTGCCAAGGTTGTATTTTTCCACTGAACAAGCTCCACTTTGCTTTGACGGTGAAAGTTTGTTCCACCCTTTACTGCAGGTGTAAAAAGGCTCACGTATTCAGAGACAGTCTTTATTTAATCAGGACAGCAATGGGAGCAGGTTTGACATGCCAAGGGATTTTCCATGGACAAAGGGGTTTTGCAGGATTTGCAGCATGGGACAGGTTTTGGGGAGAATATTCACTTTGAGGTTCAGGTATGCTTCAGGAAAAGAGGAGTTTCTGACTCCACTTCTCAGTGCCCAGGGATGTCTCCTCTTTTAGCTGCTCCATTTTTCCCCCTCCCTTGGTGTCAGGTTGAAAGTCGGTGAGGGCTGACGTGCAGTGCTGACGACAGAGCTGCTTCCAGAGCTGCTTTGGAGGGGCAGCTCACGTGGAAGAACTTCAGAAGCAGCAGTGCATCAGCCTGTCCTTCAAGGGCACCTTCTCCCAGGAGGAGGAGGAGAGTCCTGGATTTTAGCCCCATTAATCCCCCAGGTAACTTGCAGGACTGCAGCAGGAGTTCCTGGTGCTTTGCTCATCTTGCTGCGTGACGACAGCGCAGCTGCTTTGTGCTCACAGAAACCTTTGCACACCAAGGATCACAACAGCTTAAATCCCTTGATTTTACAGTCATAACCTGCTGTGTGTGCCCCAGCAAAACCATTTCTGATGGGGCAAAAGTTGGATCTGATTCTTTGAATATCAGATATGGAAGAACTGGAGTGAGTATGGGAAACCCAGAGTCCTGCTGCTCCCTCAGAGCATCCCTCTCCCTGTCACCAGCATTATCCTGCCTAGGAAATCAAGCTTCCAGCTGCATCCCACACCCCCCAGCTTCCCTGGGAAGGGGATGTCAGAGCAGGGATGCTGTCCTGCCCCACAGAGCCCATGAGAGGTGCAGTTCTGTCCCAGGACCCAGCA
This sequence comes from Zosterops lateralis, assembly GCF_965231275.1. Classification (NCBI taxonomy): domain Eukaryota; kingdom Metazoa; phylum Chordata; class Aves; order Passeriformes; family Zosteropidae; genus Zosterops; species Zosterops lateralis. The sequence continues at coordinate 16,332,781 of NC_139774.1, read as the reverse complement.
TTAACCCCACACCCTTTGCTGCCCATCACTCTGCTCCTGCCCAGAGCTGCTGTTGTTGGAGCTCCCCTGTCTGGCCTTGGCTGAGCTACACAAACTTTCCTCATTGCCTCAACAGAGAGACCAGATCCAAGTCACTCTAGTGATAATCTCCAGCAGGAAAGAATTTATTTGGGTCTGGGTAAGAAAATCGATGGGTTGCTGGTTACCTGATCCCTTGTCATGCCCTGATTTGTTTACAGAGATAGCCCAGCCAGCCAAATACCTCACTCCAGGCATCAGAGGCAGTTTGAGTTGCAAAATGGATTTAAGGAGGTGGGACAGAAAAAGAAAAACATTCTGGGACTTAGTGCCAAGCCTTGGAGATCTGTTACTAACAGGTTAATTTTTAGACTTAACCTTTCAAGCATTAAAAGTAAACAGGGAATAAGAAAGCTTATTCCTCCTTCTTAGGAGAAGGACTATTTTAAATTCACTGTAGCCCAGTGCCCAAGTCTCAGCTGGTTCTAACTGTTACAGCCATCAGGGCAGCCAAATCCACTCCCAGCTGAGAAGGCAGCCTTGGCTCTCTGCCACTGCACACAATTACACGGGGACAAAGAAAAGCTCAGGTTAAGAACCTGCAGTAGTTTCTAGTCAATTATGTTGTTTAAACCCATTTTTCTCAAGTCAAGACCCGAGGCCAGAAGAGTTGAAAATTACAGCTCTTCACCCTGGAGTTTCCACATGAGTTCTGGGACTGTGAAATGCTGTATTTTAAAGAATATGTAATTCAGATGAATAGAAATATCATAATTTATTCCGTTTGTATAAAAAAAGTTATAATCATGTAACAAAACTATGTCTTCATAAGAAGAAATATATTATTTCACATCATAAATAAATCAGCAAACATACAACCCTTGACAACTCAAAAAAAAAAAAAAAAAAAAAAAAAAAAAAAAAAAGCACTCGCCTGGTGCTTTCATGTCAGTGCTTGGGAAACAAGAAGAGCTGACAGATATACACACACAGGATTATTATAGTACCAAAAAATACTGAGGTATTTGGTTTCTCTAGAAATGAAACTTTACGTTTGTGAAGGCGAAAAAAAAAAAAAAAAAGAACAAAAAAACCCAACAACAATGCACTAATGTAAAAAATAAATAAATAGGACTGTCATATAAAAGGGGACAGCATCAGTGTTGCTCAAAGTGTCCAGGAATGGGAATACTGGTGAGCATGCTACTAAACATGGAGCAGGCTTAGGACAGACAGAAGACAAGGAGGGACAGCTCAGGAAGAGCCAGTGTCCTTTGATCTCTGTGCACACATCCAGACATTTGTTGAGAAGTCAGAAACACCTGGTTTCTCTGGCATTGGGTGAGCTCCTCTCCATTCAACGACACCGTTCTGGGACACGCCAACAACTCCCCACAAAACACGAGCGACACTGTCCCTGTGGTTATTGCACTTCTGAGACAGCAAGTCTGAGTCCTGGCCACCTTCTTCACCTGCTTTTTCAGCAGCTGGGGGAAGTAGTGATGGGGCTCTGAAGGTAGTTTAAAGCACTGGACGTGGTGTGAACCGGGATGGAGACAGGGAAGTTGAAGACTGTGGTGGTGGAGGCCCCTCTGTCCAACACTGCCATGGCAGGGCTCCCGGCTTCTGCTGAGCAGTTGGGGGCAAGGACCTGCGACTCAAACTGCAGCAGCTGCCCCATGAAGCTGAAATTCGGGGAGATGATGCTCCTCCTCTGCTTGACAAACTCGAAGGCCTCGTCCAGTTTGACTCTGTTGGTCCTCATGAGATAAGCGAGGCAGATGGTGGCGGAGCGGGAAATGCCAGCCTGGCAGTGCACAAAGACCCTTCCTCCCTCCTTCTTCACCGAGTCTGAAAGAATCAAAGCACACGGGGTTAGCAAACGAGTCCCGCTGCTTCCAGAGGTGGGAAAAAAAAAGCACAGACTGCTGTTTTACATTTCTTTAATCCATCCCTTCCTTAGCCTAATAGGTGCACCCGGAGCTTTTGAGACAAAGGGAGCCTTTGTCCTGAGGAAAGCGGCTATTTTCACTCCGGGCTCCAATTCCAATTATACTAATAGCTCCTCCAGGTCACTTCAGCAGCCTTGCAAGATTACTTCAATACTGATCCGCTTAAATTCACTCTTTTCTGCAAGACCAGTGCCTCTTGAGTCAAGATTTCAAACAGCTTTACAGAGCTCAGATTATGCCTGTGAGTAGAATTAAACATAATGGAAATGTTCTCCGAGTGTACCTTCCTCAAGTGGAGGATTTACTGGGGGAAAAACCACGCCAAAAATCACTTTCCCAGGGGGACATTAACCCAGAAAACGCAGGGATTGCAAAGAGAGCTTTATTTACCGATGAAATCGATGGCCTCGTTGAACCAGGAGCTGATATCCGCCTTGTGGTTATCCTCCACGGGGATGCTCTTATACTGGTAGTGCCCTTCGAAGTGGTTGGGACAATTGGCCGAGACATTGATCAGCGCCGTGATCCCCAAAGCGTCCAGCATGTCCTTGCGGGAGGCGTGATAGGCGCTTCCCAAGTACAGGAACGGCAGGATTTCCACGGGCCCGCCCTGCAAACAGAGAGGAAAAACACCGGTCACCCCCCGCCCTGTGCCCGGCGGGGGCATCACCCGGGTGCCCGGCGGGGGGCATCACCCGGGTGCCCGGCGGGGGGCATCACCCGGGTGCCCGGCGGGGGGCATCACCCGGGTGCCCGGCGGGGGGCATCACCCGGGTGCCCGGCGGGGGCATCACCCGGGTGCCCGGCGGGGGCATCACCCGGGTGCCCGGCGGGGGCATCACCGGGTGCCCGGCGGGGGCATCAGCCGGGTGCCCGGCGGGGGGCATCACCCGGGTGCCCGCTCCTCTCCCCGTCCCCCCGGCGCTCACCTGGTCGTAGAGCGGGGTCCCGCAGGAGCTGCAGCTGGAATCGGCGCTGCCGGGCGCGGGGCTGGCGCTCAGGGGCAGGCTGAGCCCGGCGGGGGCGGCGGGCTTGGTGCACAGCTCGGAGCAGGCGGAGGAGAAAGCTTCATAACCTCCTGTGCGGAGAGAGGGGAGCGGGGTGAGCGCTGTGCGGCCGGGAAAACCATCAGGCTCGCCCTGCCCGCTTTCCCCCGGGACACTCACCCTTGAGGAAGCAGATGCGAGCACCTCGGGCCTCCCTGCAGAGCGTGCCGAGCGCCAGCAGCATGGTGCTGTCGCGCTTGGGCATCTCCAGGTCGGCGCTGCGCTCGTCCAGCAGCACCACGGTGTGGAGCAGCCCCTGGCGCAGGCGGGCGCGCAGCTCCTCGTTGGGCACGACGTGCTCCAGAGCCAGGGCGCCCTTGGCGCGGCGCCGCACGATGGTGCTCAGGCGGACGTTGCAGGAGCCGCGGATGTGAGCGGCGTTGAAGGAGAAGAAGGAGCGGCAGTCCAGCACCAGGCACTGCGCGCCGCGCTCCTGCAGCAGCGCCCGCAGCGCCTCGCAGTCCAGCGCGCACACCCGCAGGTTGACCATGGCTTTGGGCAGCGGATGGATGGAAGGATGGGTGGCCGGGAGGGCAGGGCGGTGTGTCAGAGCGGAGGTGCCGCTGTCCCCGAGTGTCCCGGCGGCCCGGCCGCTCCCGCCCTTATATCGGGCCGCGCCGGCGGGACGGCGTTTTTCTCAATGGGGCC
>NC_139774.1:16174117-16326617 GCF_965231275.1 Zosterops lateralis | reverse complement strand
TCACATTTTCTGTCTGCCCCAAATATCCCCCAGGCTTTGACCACCTCAGACCAGCCGGGCTCTGTGTCTAAAGGAGATTTCCAAGGTTTTCCAAGTTCTCAAGGGGGTCCAGAAGGAGGGACAGGGACAGGGACAAGGGCACGGGTGGGTGTGTGGTGAGTGCCAGCTCTGGCTCACCCACAGGATTGTCTCTGCTCTGCTGAGCAGTGGATTTTCCTGCCAGAACTGCAGCCTCAAAGTGAATCTGTTATTTCAACACGTTCCTTTAAAATAAACACAGGATTGCACTTTTCATTCCGTTTATTTATTGTTGTTCCTTTAGCGGCGGGCTGGGAGCAGATTGAGGGAGGAGCACGCACACATTTGGGTGCTGGGAAATGACTCCTCTCCATCACAGCAGCACCCACGGGCAGAGGGACCCCACAGGACCCACCAGCTGGGCAGGGGACACATGTCCCACCACAGGGACACATGTCCCACCACAGGGACCACAGCAGTCCCAGCTGCCCTCCTTGGATGTGCTCCCCAAAAGATGTGACATCACTGTGACACCGAGCTCTGGTGACCTTGCACATCATCTGTCCAACACCAGTCTGGCCAGATTGCTCTGAGGAGATGGAACAGCAGGAATTCTCCGTGATGGATTCCTTGCCAACTTCTTGCAGCACAAGCCAGCACGGCAGATGGCCACAAGACAGGGCTGTGTTCATCATTTTTCCTGGAGGAAATGGACCTCAGACACGGAGATTTCTGTGGGGTTGTACCCAGGGATGGGTTCACTCTTCTCCTCTGGAGTGTGATGTGGGAGAGATTTAGGGAATCTCCTGGCAGGAGAGTCTGTCCAGCCACAGTGGAGAATCCCTGTGGGATTAGGAACTGGGGACATCCTTAGAATAATGAAATCACAGAATGGTTTGGGCTGGAAGGGAATAAAGAGCATCTGTTCCACCCTCTCACAGCTCACAGGTATCTCTGTCCACAGACAGGCTTTTCTCTCCTCATCCTAAACCCCTCTCAGTGTCCCACACACCTAAAAGACAGAGATATTCTTTTCCCCGAGTCCGGCATCTTCAATTTTTCCCGACTTTAAAGAAATTTCCAGACCTGCCACCTGCCCTGCCGAGGGACAACATGCTCCCAATGACATCCACTTTTCTCATCATGATTTTAACCAGCACCACATAAATACTGAACACGAGCCAGGAGCTTGGGCTTGCTCTGAGCCAGCCCAGGGATGACACCCCACGGATGCACAAAGGGAATTTACCTCCATAACAATGATAATTGCTGCTCAATGCGCTTATGTAACTGAACCTGGTCTTGTTTATACCCGGTGTAAATCAGGAAGAAAAAAAAATAAAAATCCATCGCATGTGGCAGAGTGTATTTAATCACCCGCGATCCTGGGCTGGCTATTTCCTCGCTTTATTTTTGTTTTCTTTTCTTAAATAAACCTGCCCTAAGAATGCAAGAAAGAAAGCAGAGAATACAAAACAGGCCTTGGAGCGGCTTTTAGAAGCTCATTGAATGAGTCTCTAAAAGATTCGTTTTCCTGCCCTAACAAAAGCCAGGAAATATAAAATTAACCCTTTCCTCCAAAACAAGCGCTGTTGGCAGTGGGGCAGTGATGCCTTTGTGAGGGTAAGAATAGAAACATGAGCAGGGAGTGTGCGGGTGGGAGGTGACGCTGTGCTGTGAGCAGATGGGACCCACTGCCGACTCCCTTTATCCCCGGGGCTTAAACAGTTCCCTGTTCCTCTGCCAAAACATGTCCCAGGACATGAGGACATGAGTGTGAGCATCAAGGACTTCTTGGGAAAATGACTTCATGGCACAGCTGAGGGTGGGTTTTTTCGGTCTCAGAAGGATCTGAGACCTGTCCTGGCTCCTGCAGGCACCAGGGGTGTCCCAGTGCAGCCTGGCTGATGTTTTTTTTGGGATGACAGAGCTGCAAAAAGCTTCTGCTCTGCCTGACAGTGATGCCAGTTTGTCCCAGCTTGGTGACAAAGTGACCATAACCCCTGGCCTGGAAGGGGCCCATTGCACAAACCAGTTACCCAGCCACACTGGTTTTTCAGGCTTTTTAACCAGTCACCCATGGCCAAAATCAAATGGAACCAGTCCAGAATTACGGCACCACTGGAACAGACCCCAGCCTGGATCTCAGTGCCTTTTCACTGCAAGTTTTTTTGCCTGAATAAAGATATGAAGTATTGAGCCCCAACACTTGAGACACAGGACAAAAATGCATGTGGGAACATTTGGAAACGGTGCTGGATGCATTTCTTCAGCATGTGTAACATTTTCTCTGAATTCAGTTTCACAACACAGCATTTCCTTTTGTAAATATTTGGACAGATTTTTACAGAGGCACGGATTCGTAAGAAACAGAAGGAAAAAGAAAGGAACAATACATCAGGAGAGGGAGAAATAAAAAGAAGGAAGCAAGCGAGGAGGGAAGGAAAGATGGAGAGAAAGAAAGAAAGAGGAAGAGAAAGGGAAACAAAAAAAGGATTCAGAGATGAAAGGTCACAATAAAATGAACACAAACAATATAGAATTACCGATGACTCACACTGCAATGAAAACATTATTTAAATCCCAAGATTTAACCCTTTGGCCGAGCTCAGGCTGCCTCAAATCCTCCTCAGAGCTGATGAGAAGGGGGAATGGGGTGACAGGAGGGTAAGTCCTCACAACTCTGAGCTGAGGTCTTTCTCACTCCTGGAGACTGCCTGGAAAACCTGGTACATTTATTTCTGTGAACCACGACTAAAAAGTGTTGGTGTCAGAGCTTGGATAGATCAACCAGGGACACATCTGGATCCTGATGGGCTTTGAGGAATATGGAAAAGCCCCTTTGTCCCAGGCCTGGCTGAGGAAATCTCATCTCACTGCTCTTCAGCCCATTCCATCTGCTCTGCTGGTGCTCCCAGGGGCTGGCAGCTGGCAATTCTGCACTGAGTGAACCACAGCGGGCACTGCCTGAGCTCTGGGCTCCTCACCATGAGCTGCTGGGAGCTCCCATCTCCTCCTGATGCTGCAATTAGCAAAATATTCCAAAATGTTCCAAAATGTGAGAGTCTCAGAGCTGCAGTTGGGATTTGCCACCAGCTCTGCCATTCTGTACTCATATCACTGCACCCACCCAATGCTGCTCACGGCCTGAAACTCAGGATTTCCAGGGTGGACAGTTCCCCATCCCAACCCTGCCAGGCTCCACTCTGCCCCAGCAGCTCCTGCCAGTCTGGAGTTCTGCTTTCTCCTGCAGTGACTCACTCACCGAGCTGCCTGGGGCAAGTTGCTTAGTGCTGCTGTTTTAACATGATTACAGGCATTACAGAGCCAGCCTGGGATACCTGGGATTTGATATTCAAAATCCTTAAATACCTGACTGCAAAGGGAAAATCTCTGGGAATTAGTGGCGCTGATACACTTCACAGCTCTGGGATCGGCTTAGTAGGGCAAATGGTTTAGGCAATTTAATCTTACATTTAATTGCCTCTATTAATCTGCTATGAATCATGCCTTGCACTAGGCATCAGGGTATTTATTGAGCGAAATTGCTGTATTTCTAAAGTTCTCATACTTCAAGATGAAAGGCATTAGATACACAATAAAAATATACTTATGGGAAATTATCCTTCCTATTGCCGGGGAGGGTATTTTCTCAACAACATCTCCCCATGGCTGGTTAGGGCAAGGCCAGGCTGTCGTGGGAGGAGGCTGAATTTGAATAGAAAACAAATGACGTGGCTCGCACCAAGGAGCAGGCGGGGAGAGGCGTGTTCTCCTCCCCAGGAACACGAGCCTGGCGTTTATTGCATGTGAGGTGATGTCAGCGTTCTGTGGGCGCAGTGGCTCTGTCAGAGCTCCGGCTTCCCAGAACCATCCATTCTCATCAAGACTGAGATAAGAGCTGCTGAGGCACTGCCGTTGGCAGGTTGTTCTTCTGTTCTTTTTATCTCTCCAGAGAGGTGAAGGCTCCATAAAAGCAGGTGGCACAGGAGAGGTTGATGGTGAGCCTGGGATTGCTCTGCCCATCAGGACACAACTGGGCTGGAAGGGTTAGAGCTGGAGTTTGGCATCTTTTCCCTGTCCTGGAGCCACCACAGAGCTGTTCTCCACTCGTGGTAGCTCCATCTCTGTAAAGCTCCATGTGTGTAAAGCCAGCCCTGTGAGAAAGAATTTCATGTTTTCACATAATTCACAAAGAGCTTTGGGTGGATAAAGCCAGCCTGGGATAATACAGGACAATTTTAGGGCTGAAAGCTGCAGAGCTGATGGAAAGGTGTTTCTGTCTCCTCCTGAAGTCCTGTGCTAAGTGCAGGAATGAAGGGAAATCCTCCTGCTGGACTTCCACTGCTCACCTGTGCCACTTTTGCCATCCCCCAGGTGTAAATTTGTCCCATTTTAATGGCGTTAAAAGGGGCACAGAAAGGGAGGATGTGACAGCAAGAGCAACTGGGAACTGTCCAAAATAAAGTGAGGTTTTTGTTATCAAAACTCACAATTCCTGCATTCCTGGGCTGTGGAATGACTCAGTGTGGGGACCCAAGAGCGACCCTTCATGAGAGAATGTCAAAAAGTAAAGAAACTTGTAAGGAAAGCGAGGCACAAAGAAATCCCAGTGGACATCACACTCCATGCTGAGTCCCTTTGTCACTCTTGTACCATTTTCTGCTCTTTCTTACTCTGAGCTCCCAAGGTGTTTACAACCAATCATGATGTTTAAACCTTTAAACCATAACTGTTAAAAAAATCCCCCCCCCCCCCCCCCCACCATGGTGGGTAAGTCCAGAAGTGCTTATTCATTCTGTGCCCTGCAGTTTGTGACAATGTTTGCAAAATGACACGGTTCCCTCATGTGATGGAGGGAGGTGATGTGTGTGTAATAGCGGGCAGTGAAAACACAGCATTACTCATAGGGGAGAAGAACACTTGACTCTTTGGGAGATGAAAACCCTCCAGGCTGTGGAAAAAGCCAAACTTTGGCCCACGGTGTTGTTGCACACGGGGCAGGGTGAGTCACCTCTCTGCCACTTGAGGGGGGACGGGGTGTGAGGTCCAGGAGAGGGATGTGATGATCCATTTCTTTGTCCCTGAAATGCCTCGTCATGGCCACTCCTGACCCTCCCCACGTTGCTCATGGGCCACTTGATAAAACCCAGGGCTGAGTTGATGTCGTGGCCTTGCTGTGAAACCTCCAGGTGAGCCCCAGTTTCGTGCTGTCCTCTGAAGTGTTGGACAAACTGTTTCTTGGTGGGGATGGATGAGGAGTGAGGTCACACAGCAGCTTTGGCTCCAGTGGATTTGCCCAAACATGGGAGGTTTCTCCTGAGGGGTGGCCACGTGTGTGGACAGATGCCCTGTGGCTCTTGGAACTCTCAGAGCTCTTGGAGCTGTGACCACAGCTCTTCCAGCTGTGATTTCACCTCGGCTGCTGCTCAAAATCCAGAGCTCTGTTTAGAGAGAGGCCCAGCCCAAGGGATGCTCACACTACTGACAGAGTTGTTTCTTACTGCTGCTGTGATGTAAAGAACTCCATTCCCATTAAAATCCCAAAAAAGCCACCCACAAAAGGATGAGGGGAGCCCTAAAATGGAAATGGTTTGAAAACTGGGGGAGACTTTCCTTTGAGTGTGGCATCTCCTGGAGGGCACGAGCAGCCAGAGAGCCCCGCAATGGTCCCAGCCTCACCTGGATGGTTCTGACCTCACCTGGATCATCCCAGCCTCACCTGGATGGTCCCAACCTCACCTGGATGGTCCCAGCCTCATCTGGATCATCCAAGCCTCACCTGGGTCATCCCAACCTCACCTGGATGGCCCCAGCCTCACCTGGATCATCCCAACCTCACCTGGATGGTCCCAGCCTCACCTGCATCATCCCAACCTCACCTGGATGGTCCTAACCTCACCTGGATCATCCCAGCCTCACCTGGATGGTCCTAACCTCACCTGGATCATCCCAACCTCACTTGGATAGTCCCAGCCTCACCTGGATGATCCCAATCTCACCTGGATGGTCCCAGCCTCACCTGGGTGGTCCCAATCTCACCTGGATGGTCCCAGCCTCACCTGGGTGGTCCTAACCTCACCTAGATGGTCCTGACCTCACCTGAATCATCCCAACCTCACCTGGATGGTCCCAGCCTCACCTGGCTGGTCCCAGCCTCAGCTGGAGGGGGTCCCTGTGTCTGGTGAGGCTGGCAGTGAGAGAGGGAAGGCAGAGATGCTCTCTGAGTTTAAAACTGATCTCACACTGATAAGCTCACGTGGAAATTGAGGACAAGAGTCCAAGTGTTTTCCCTAGGCCTGGCACAGTTATTTCCTTGTGTTTTTATATCTCTTACAGCCATCTCTGAGTGTAATCAGGTCAATCAATATTAACACTGACATCCCCCAGTTAATGAGCTGAGCCAGTCACAGCCATAACCAGGCTGGAAATAAAACAAATTTGAATTGAATAACTGAATAAAATAAGGGACTTCTGTTAAACATGCAAAACAAACAAAAAAAATTGTTATACTGGATATGTTTGAGCACATTTATTTGAACACAGCCCCTGACTTGAACACACAGAATTTCAAAAATGTGTGAAAAGTGACCCAGGGGCTGAACTTCTCAATTATTTAATAATTCAAGGTAGGTTTTTTTTCCTCTTTTTTTTTCCTTTCTGTCCAGTTCAGGTTCAGCTCACGTGCCAGGTTCACCAGGGGGATGTGCCTCATCGATCAGTGATCACTTTTGTTTCTTCTTCATTTCTTTTTTTCTTTTTTTTTTTCTTGAAAAAGAGGAACAAGAAGTGAAAATAGCTAAAGGAGTGGGGCACATTCTCAGATGGTAAATACAAGAAGAGCATGAATCATCCCCTTATAGAAATGACGAGAAAGGATGGAAAAAGGTAACGGTTTGGGAGAAGCAAGTTATGTTCTACATGGCTGATTCAGCTCTCTGGAGTGAAAATGAATCATCAGAATATTTAAATCATATTACCAGTATTAACACACACAAAACCCCCAAGCCCAGGAAACCTTTGTTATGAAACAAATTTGATAACAGGCAACAAAAGAACAAAAGGAGCTCTGGATAAACCCCGCGCTCGGTCCTGCTGCGTGTCCCAGCCCACAGAACTGCGGAAAATCAGAGTTTGCTGCAGTTGCCATCACAATACCCCACGTAAAGCAGAGCACTGAGGAGCCTCACAGCCCCAAACCCTTCAGAAAAAAACCCAGGCAGATTCTCCTGTGCCTTCCAGAGCTTTCACACTGGGGCAGTGACATGAAGTTTTTGAGATAAAGGAATTGCCCAGTGGAGAGTGAATTCTGCAGGGTAATTACTCCTGAGGAAGGGTTCATTATCCCTGGGCAGCACAATGTGAGTGGATGGCACAGACAGCAGCTCCAGACCTGAGCAGGAGCTTTGACACCAGAGCTTTTCTTATCTAATTGAAGCCCAGCCCAAGTTACAGCATTAATGAAGCTGTAACTCATCAGATTTCAGGCAGGCGATAACAGAAAGGTCAAAGGATGGTTTTAAATCCCCTTATTTTCCTTCCACCAGTCTGGCTCAGTTTAGCTTGGCTGGGACAAAAAGTGTCTGGGGATGTTTTCTTTGCAGGACATATCACAGCAGAGGCAGCAAAGCACAGAACTCCTTTACATAATGAGTTGCAAAGGTTTTCCAGTGAGAGATCTTGTTCAGAAAAAAGCACATTTGTGTGTTCCATAAAAGACTGTCACATTTAAATTTTTCAATACCAAAAAGAAACATGTCTGTTCAACAGCTGGAATCCAGAGGGATCAAGATGAGGTAGAAATCCATCTCTAACTGATTTCTGGTTTGGTTTTTAGTCTAAATCTTGTCACTTCTTTCTCAAATCTCCAAGTTTATCTTTCAACACTGGCCCTAAGGAACAAAACCTTTCATCAAGAACCCTAACAAAGAATAGCCAAAAAAAAAAAAAAAAAAAAAAAAAAAAAAAAAAAAAAAAAAAAAAAATCCTGAGCAGCTATTTTTAACAAAAAAACCCCACTTTTTACTAAAGGAATGTATATTCCTGAAGTAAACATGGACAGGAAAGGCAGAAAGGGAGACTGACAGACAGGGAGACAAACGCTGCTCCACAGAGAAGCCTCTGAAACATCTGGAATGTTGCAGTGAAAGGTTATTTACCAGGAACGTCAGCCAGGCCCAGTGCAGATGGTTCTCATTAGTCTGAGATCAAGAGACCAGCAAGGCTAAAAATATGTGTTTGCTTTTTTAGAAACTGGACTCGGTTTTTCTGGGCTTCAAAAATAATAATCACCCTTACGCAACTGCTGTTACTTAGAAGTATTTTCTTGGAATATTGTTTGGCACTCTGGTTGGGATGCAGACTCTGTGCCATTGCTATTACTCACACAGCCTTTCCCCCTGGGGCTTTGGTGATGTATCTTTTACTTAGAAACAGGGGGGATGGCACATTACGCCAAAAAAACCGATGACTTTTGTTTATAAAGTGACAAAACATCTGAATTTCTGCTCTGGGCCGGGAGTGAATGTGTGCAGCTTCCCTGGAATCCACTGGGATATTGGATGGAGTCGCTGTGGGGGTCAGAGAGCCACTGGCAGCAGCAAATTCCATGCCAAGCTCTTCACCTGGGGAAGGTTGGGAGTGCTGGTGGTTTTCTTGGGAATCTGTTTGGAAAGAGTTGGTTAAAATCAAGAGGAAAAGGTTGAATTACATCTGGTTCTCAGTGAGAACCAGAGCAGGCAACTGTAATCCCAGGGAGAGAGGAGAGGTTCTGATTTCTGCTGACAGTGGTTTGTGAGGACACCTCCCCAGAAAATCCACCTGCCCTGGAGGCACTGGGGACTTCAGTGAGATCAGCAGCTCTTGCATTACCCATCAGAACACGTTTTATATTGAAAGCTGTGACTGGCAGCCAGCAGAGCACGGGGAGAGGGAAATGTCATTGCACAGGGGATGGTTCTGAGTCCTCAATGGGCTTTGGCAGCTCCCATTCAGATTTTGAAACCATGGAAGGAAAAAGAAGGGAAAAGAAGAGAAGGGGAAATGTGAATGTGGTCTAATGAACAATTCTTAACTAAAAGATTTGAGCTCTCAGTGGAAATACCAAAGAGAATTGTTCACATCTTTCTGATGAACCCAAATTGAAAAAACAGGTTTTGGAAGAATGCATTTGATGAAATGGTTCCCTCTGCCATGAGTTGTCCAAAGCAGAAGAAAGGCACAGGGCCTACTGGAACCTGTCAAAAAAGTATTTTTGCTTGGAAAATAAAATTTGGGAGGACACAGACCTTAAGTTTTCAGCCTGGGTACATCAAGACAGTGTGACCAGCTGATCAGATGATGGATGAGTGCACTCTGTCACTGAGCTTTGAATCACTTCCTTTTTTTCGTTTGCTTTCCTGCGGTCAGTACTGCCAGAAAAAATAATATTTTGAAGAGGAAAAAGTGTGATCACCACTCCTCTCATGGGATTTCAATTTGTGAAGGATGATTTCTCAGAGAGGCTGGCTGCAGGGGGAGATGCTGTGAGGTCTGTCCTCCTGGAGACCTACAAAAATGACTTTGTGGGCTTTTGTTATAGTTTTGGATGTTTGGAGTTTGGGGTTTTTTTATGGGCAGGGCAGTAGGAAAAGCAGCCCTGGTGTCTTTCTGTCAGTGAAGAACAGTTCAAACAGGCTGCAATGAGAGCAGGGAACTCTCCTGACTCCTCTGGAAAACAGGGACAAAAAGCAATGGATAGAAACTGATACTCCTAAACATGAGGAATTTTTTTTTTTCCTGTGCAGTGCCCAGCTCTGAACAGAGAGCAGAGAGGGGATGGAATCCCCCTCACTGGGGGATATTCTGGAATTTTCTGGATGCAATCCTGTGCCCTGGGATGCCCTGCTGGAGCAGGGAGGTGGCACCAGTGACTGCCCAGGCTGGATCTCCTGGCAGAGGGAGCACTGGAGGGTGCAGGGATTGTCTCCTGTCACCTCCCAGCAGCATCAAACTCACCTCAGGAAAAGAACAGAAGCAGATGCAAAAAAGGTGAAAGTCAGAATGAGTAAAAAGGTGGTCAGAATGAGTAAACAATCCCCAAAGTATTCAGTGACAAATTCCACTCTCATACACAGAACCACAGAACTATTTTATTTTATTTTATTTTTTTTTTACTTTTTTTTTGAGCCCAGCACTGAGCATTTCTTGAAATAACATCAGCCCCCTGTCCAGGGCTGTGCTCTGCTCAGCAGGGCTGTCAGCTTGGCAAGTGGGCGACCTTCTGTGTAATGTATAATTCAAGTATCCAATACACAAATGATTGCAGCAGAGGCAGAGAACATGCAAATTATGTCCCACATCCTGCTGTTAGTCATCCTCGGGGGGGGGAGCTAACCCCTCCAGAGCCAGGATCCCAGAACACACTGTATGTTTGTTAATCTTCACTTTTTTAAAGTGTTTCGACAGCAGCAGCAACCTCACAGCCTTTCTCTTGTAACCTAAAAGTCCTGGAGTAAAAGACTCAATCCTTTCCCCCAAAATGGCAAAAGAATTGTCCATATTTCGTTTTTACTGCTGCAGAACAGTTAGAGGTATTAATTTAAAATATGGTGGCAAATTACACGGGAATCTTTCATCAAAGGGGATCAAAGCACTTTGCATATTAATTACATTTCAGAATAAGTCTCTGAGCTAAGCTTTATTACAGGAGATAGTGAGTTCTGAGGATTCATTTGAGTGAGAGGAAATCAGGACACCTGGGATTTACTGCCTGTGACGTGCTGCCTCACCTTCCCTCAGATCCTCTGAGCCTCAGTTTCTCTCTCTGCAGGAGAAGAATGGTTATATTTAACTTTGTTTTCAAAGGCTGAGAAGGAAAATCCTCTGGCATAAATGATGACTGAGAGTTTACGTGGCAATTCCTGCACCAGAGCGGGCCATGCAGCAGGAAGGGAGGTGAAGTGACAGATGTGCCCAGTTGTCAGAGTCCAGGACATCCCTCTGGGCACCGTGGAAGGTCACAGACCTCAACAGAGAGGTTTGGGACCCCAAAAAGAGGGTCTGGGGTCTGTGCAGGGGGGTTTGCCTGGCACAGAGCCCAGGAGGACACAGGCTTTGATTTTGGTCCATGAGAAAAACTTCCAACAGAGAGAAGAATTACAAGTTACAAAAGTGTGAAAGACAGTGGTGTAGTTTATCACTGTGTGGAAGATTTTGTAGTTTTGCATTTTTAGAATGGAGGTGCAGGGGACCAAAGTGGAGGATTTAGGGTGGTGCCCTGGGTTATTCTTGTTCTCCCTTGGCATCCATCTTCTGCAGTGACGTGGGCACAAGGGAGTTTGAGGGGATTGGGTCAAAGTAGAAATGACCCTTCTAGTATAGGTAATGGGCATTGGTATGAAATGATAAATAATAGCCATGTAATTATGTGTATAAGAGGCAGTGACCTCCCATCACAGGGGAGTCACATTGTGTCCGAGCTGCTGTGAATACCTTGGCCGGACACAGAGAATTGTAAGATAAGAATTAATAAACAACATGAGAAACCAGGGAAAACCAAGACCTTGAGATCGCAATTCATTCTTGCACTGAGCACCGACTCAAAGCCTTCAGAGGGCAAAAAAGACTCAACCAGAACCACCACCAGAACCACCAGCCTGAATCTCAGGCCAGAGAGAAACCAAACCCAAGACCCAGTGGAGTCCTAAAGCTGCTCTGTCTGCCAGGAAATTTCCCACTGGGGCTCCCTTGGAGGTGCCAGGATCACCCCTTCCCCTTTCCTCTCTCAAATATCCTGAAGGTACAACAGAGACCACCCTAGAAACATCTCCTGGGCCTGGGAAACTTCCACTTTCACAGTGACTTTCTAGGAGATAACTTTCTGTTTCCATCTGACAGCTCAGTGCAGTCTGAGGATGAGACCATCCAGGTTTCCAGGGGCTATCAATAGGAAATAGGTAGCAAAGCTCCTCTAAAATTTCAAGTTTCATTTGAGAGTGATCTGCAGGCTTGATGCTTGTTGCTCTGCTTGTGCTCTGTGTGCTTGACTCTTTCTAGAAGAGTCCAGAAAGACAAATCCTGCTCGTTTCTTAGTGAATCTGGGACAAAACAATTCATGAGGATGAATCTTTCTAGCACCTGCCAGCAATAACGACATGAAAAAATCATCCCATTTTACAACACCGGTAATCAGCGGCTTATGAAAAAAAGAATTGAGAGCAAACACCTTGAACAAAGGTTATTTTCCTTTGTATATCATTTAAATGGGTCATGTAGGATGGTAGATGTGACTAAAGCTGAGTGGCTGCACATCACGAGACCGAGGGTAAAATGAGGAGAATCAGCAACAATAAACCAGGCCAGGAGTGAGAGGATGGGCCGAGCAGCCTTTGGCTCCTCCTTATCACAGATGTCAAGAATAACCAAAACAAACATTTCGCCCAACCTTGGGTGAGTTCAGGATTAGATAGGAGTGTGCAGGAGGTTATTGTGGTCCCAGATCATGGCAAACACCAACTTCCGTTTGGACTGTGGCAGAAAAGATGTTTTTGAGTCCTGCCTGTGTGCCCTGAGGGGTGCTGGACTTTGTTCTCACACAAATTCCACGTGTTGGGGGGAGGCCTGGCCTGCTATTGCCAAAACCTGATTATCTGGCTTAATCATTTACTGGAATTCAATTTGGTGCTGCCTGCAGTGGCAAAGGAGGGGATCCTGTGGATCCCAGGGCACTTGGATGGGGTTTGAGCTCTTAGAAATGAACTGGGATGGGGTTGGTTCTCTCAGAAAGGGACTGGGATGGAGTTTGATCTCTTAGAAAGGAGCTAGGATGGGGTTTGTTCTCTCAGAAGGGAATTGGGATGGGGTTTGTTCTCTCAGAAGGGACTGGGATGGGATTTTGTTCTCTCAGAAAGGAATTGAGATGAGGTTTGTTCTCTTAGAAGGGGACTGGGATGGGGTCTGTTCTCTCAGAAAGGAGCTGGGATGGGGTTTGTTCTCTCAGAAGGGACTGGGATGGGGTTTGTTCTCTCAGAATGAACTGGGATGGGGTTTGTTCTCTCAGAAAGGGACTGGGATGGGGTTTGTTCTCTTAGGAAGGAGCTGGGATGGAGTTTGATCTCTCAGAAGGGAATTGAGATGGGGTTTGTTCTCTTAGGAAGAGAATGGCCTGTACAGCCCCCTGAGGAAGGGGAGCACAGCTGGTCCCATTTTCCTGGGAGGAGCAGAACCAGTGGGATCTGAAGGACTGGACAGGCTCTGGGGAGAGCCCAGACCTTGTGCAAGCACCCAGAGCTCCCCAGGGGCTGCCCTTCCCCTTTCCTGCGTGGCACTGCCAGCAACAGGAAAGCCACCAACGTCACCGTGGATGTGCTGCCATCCTGTCCAGCAGCTGGCACAGAGCCCCCTCCCCAGAGGGGCACAGCTGGGCACAGCTGGGCACAGCTGGAGCAGGAGATTTCTGCAAACTCCACAAAGGAGCCCTTGGCAAAATGCTCTGGCAGAGCCCCAGTCCCGACTGGACAGTCCCAGACCACTCACTGACCCCCATCTCACCACTGCATTACTTTTTATCTTTTTTTAATTTTAATTTTTATTTTTTGCTAGGTTTGGGATTAAATGTGAGCAATTATATTTTTTGTTCAGACTTAGATGCTTATTAATTTTTATCTATATTGTAGTCTCACAAACTATGAGTTCTACAGCACATCTAGCTAACAAAGTAAAAATGGCCCCTATTTCTTTCTTTTCGAGGTCTTTTAAGGATAAACTGTCCAATTAAGAAATGACACCTAAATTATTTTTACTTTTAACCCAGTAACCAACCACCCATGGCCACAATGTGGATTTTTCTACCCAATTACAAAATACCACTCAGACCCATGAAGAAAAAGGTGAAAAAGAAGGACTCAGCCTCAGCCCTAAATCCTCCATCTTGCTTTATATCTATATTACTATATTCTAAACCCTGAAATTCCAAGTTTTCCACCCTGCGATATCACACAGCTCTATTCAAATTATACAGTCATAATCCCAATGCTGTCACTCAATTTTGAGAGCCTTTTCCACTGCCTCAGGTCAAATGTAGTATTTTCTTGGGGGTCAGTGCCTGTCAGCACAGAAAGCCTGAAATTCTCAGTGCCCAGGATTCCAACAGGGCTCCTTCTCTCATCCCCATGCAAACAAGGCACAGCAAGAGCAGCAAAACTAAAAACCTGGAGGTGCCAGAGCCACCAGTGTCAGCACTTGACAGAGCAGTTCTGAGATTTGGCTTGCTAATGTCTGAGGAGTTGAGATGGGAACGATTATGGAGATGAGAGACAGAAGTCTGGGACAAAAGCTGCTGGATTGCTTCTTATGGGGCATGTTCTCATCTGCAGCCCTTTGTAATTGCCAAAAAAAAAAAAAAAAAAAAAAAAAAAATGGTGCCTTGCAGATACCTTGGAGGGACTGGAGACAGACAGATGCATCTCCTCATAGGGAAGTCTGTCTTGATAGGCAGCCAAGAGTGTGCATTATTTGCTATTATCATCATCATCATCATCACCATCCCTAAGCTCATTTCCCTGGAGGTTTGACTCCATGAAGGGCTGTCCTGGGCTTTACACTGTGTTTGTCAACTGTGCTGCCACATGAGTCCTGCCCATGGAACTTTGTGCCTAAAGAATGGGTCACACATTCCCAAAGCCCCCCCTGGACGCTGCTGGGCTTTATTGCTTTTTATTTTATGGTTTCAAACTGCATTTAAAAGCCATAAGAGAGCAAAAAAAAAAAAAAAAAAAAAAATCTGGGTGTGCTGTGAAACACCTGCAAAAGCTGCCTGGCTCCTCTCAGACACCCACTCCAGGACAGCAGAAA
Organism: Zosterops lateralis; assembly: GCF_965231275.1. Classification (NCBI taxonomy): domain Eukaryota; kingdom Metazoa; phylum Chordata; class Aves; order Passeriformes; family Zosteropidae; genus Zosterops; species Zosterops lateralis. The sequence continues at coordinate 16,311,767 of NC_139774.1, read as the reverse complement.
ATCAGTAGCAACCAGCAAAAGTTGATTTATTTGTGCCAAAACAGAATGATGAACCCTGAGGTTTGTTGTTTTTTTGCATATTGCATGTGCAGGAACATGATGTCAACACCTCCGTGCTGCAACAGGAAACAGAAGATAAGAGTTGGTGAAGCCTCAGCTCTTCCTGAGAACTGATCTGCCACTGTTTTTATTTATGTTGTGTTTTACAAAGCCGAGGTTACCGACACAAATAATCCATTTTGGCAACTTCAGCCTTACTTTTGTTTTCCGAACAGTTTTAGGTGATTGCCAGTATATCTTTTATTTCTAAATGCTTGCCTAATTTTGAGAAGGATGTGTGTATACAAATGCTGCACCATCTGCAGTTTGGGCTGCACAGCCACAGCGTGGAAATTCTCGACTGGATGACAAAGAGGAATGAAAAAGAAAATGAAAAGTGATGTGCTAGTCATAATTGCCAGGCATTCCAAAATATATTTCTGGAGAAGTTATTTGTCCTGAAGATTCATATGCCTGCTTTATAATTGCCAGATGACGATGCAAATATTAGCAGTGACATGACAACAAATGACATTCCCCCCCCACGTATGGAAATGAAGCGAAATCTAAATTTACGAACCACTCATTTTCATTATTCATCTAAGACTAATCACAAGCACTGGGAAATGTCACTGTAAAATCCAGTGAGGGTGGTTTTTTGGGTTTTTTTTCCCTGAACTGAAAATCAGAGGGCTGTTTCTTTACTCTGACAGCTCACTGAATTTAGCACCCTCTGCCCCTGCTGTGCTCTCACTGAAATTCTGAGTTTGTGGGGTGCTGATGCCTGAGGACACAGAGAGTGATGCTCCAGGAGGAAAAACTGCTCCTGAAAGGAACAGGAGCCGGCACAATGGAGCCACTGATTAAGGAGAACAATCCTGGAGGATTTCCTCTTGTGCCGGGCTTGGGGAGGAAACAGCCAAGCAAACGCAAAGGGAAATGAGTGCATTGGCTCAGAATGAAAAGGTCAGCCAGCCCCAAGTTTTCAGCTTTGATACACACATAATATTCCAACTCCCATTTTTATCGCAGATTTTAGCTTCCCAAGGCCCTCAGGAAGTTGACAGAGGGATTGTGAGGTTGTGGGGTGGTGTGAGAACGGAACTACCTGTGATTTACAGACTTGTGGCCGCCCCTGTGCACGGAGGAACAAAGGTACCACTCAACAGAATTCCTTCTGCACCCTCATCACACAGCCCGAAATAACAGCTGCACTCAGCAGCCAGGGACATTCAGACTTCCCCCTTTAAACCCTCTGCAAAGGGGGTTTAACAGAGTGCAGCATGGACAGGCAAAAGCTGGTGAATGGCAAATCTACAGAGATTCTCACAGATCTCCTTCACATGGACATCACTCAAAGTTAAACAGCAATGGCTGTAAAGACAGAAAAATCTTTAATGGAAAATATTGTTATATTTGGGGAAAAAACCCATACAGGACTCTTGTACCCCACAATAATCCCATTGCCTTCCTATAACAGCTTAATCTCCCCTAAATTTAATTCCCTTATTGATAAAATAGAAACTAATGTTTAATTTTCTGTCACAGGCCATTGTGAAGTGGTGAATCCTCATTGCTTGGTCTGAAAAAAAACCAAATTATCACTGCCTGAACAAATGGACTGTTTCTATCAATGCAATAGAGGCAATGGGATTCATATAATTTCAGTTATGCCTCAGCTTTCTCAGCTTTTGTACAGCTTTGAAAACCAACCCTCAACTCTTTATGCCTGTTGAAAACAGATGCTGAACTTGTTGCTGCAGGTGTAAAAGGGTTTTTATGGGATTTTAGCTAAGGAAGGGCACAGCACACAGAGTGAAATCACGGCACTGCTGAGGTTAATGGGAACACTCACAGCATAAAATACAAAACCAGCTCCTTGTACAGCAGCTTTGGTATCTCAAGAGCCTCGCTGAGACATAACTAAAATACCAAACCTAAAAGGCTTCCAAACACTACCTCAAGACGAGACTGGTAGAACAAAATTTCAGGTCCACGGTACTTGAATGTATAATGAAAAATCCATTAGTGACTCACTTTTCCTAAGGATAGAAGGCAGCATCCTTATGAGTCAGCTTTCTGCTGAGAAAAAATACTCCTGCCTTCAATGGAGCAGGAGCCACACCATTGAAAAGAGCTCAATTATCAGCCATTACACTGTGGGACAGAGTGGGGAACAGGTAATGAAAAGAGCAAAAACACATGGAGGGCTTAGCTCATGGAGCACCTCTCAGCGTTATAAGACTGACCTTTAAATGCAGTGAGAAATGAGAGTTGCATCAATCCATCACCTGCCTGGGACATTTACTGCAGGCCTCTCACACATGGGTGCTGTGGCTGCAAGGCTAACAAGGGTAGGGTTAAAACAGGTAGGTGTCTGAATCAAGTAAGGGAGAAAAATGAAAAAAAAAATAAATATTGAGCATTATCAAATTTGGGTGACTGTAAGGGATGAGAAAACTTCTGTAGGGTGTGACAGATAACATCTACAGATAAAGAAACAATCATGTAAAAGAGGAAACGTGTTGAATACTGACAAAAATACTGCGATATGGGTTCTGAAATGATTTAAAGGAAGTTTCTTGCATCTCTCCAAGAGTAAATGAAGGGAGTTCACTTTGTTGAGTGCTGCACCAGCAAGGTACATTTTATTTTTCATCTCTCACTTCACCTCCTAAATCCTTTACTCAAGCAAAACTCCCACTGGAGTCAATTAAACCTTCTTTCTGATTTGAAACAACATAACTAATGCAAGAAAAAAAAACCTTTCAAGCTTGTCAGTTTTTTCACACCTCTTGGCTGCCTGGAGTCATCCGCAGCATCGCCGTGTCCACATGAATCACAGCACACATGGCCAAGGAGGAGGCCAAGCTTTTGGAGGCTGCCACTCTCCCTCAGATGAGCTCTGCACACTGGATTAATTCCATTGTCTTCAGTCAACTTCAGCGTGCTTTTCGTGGGGCTGAGTCAGAGAGTTTGGCCCTCCACCTGAACTAAAATCATCTGTGGCTCTGGACAGGCACGACTGCACCGAGCTGAGTTTTCACGCTGCCACTCCTTCCCCTGAGCCTGGGATGTGCTGCCCACACAAGGCCATCACCACTCACCAGCAGGACCTTTCCTCCTTTATTCCTAAATAAGTTTCTCAGCTGGGTCACAGATGCCCCGTAAATCTTACTAAAGCTGACTGATTTCTCTGCCGAAATTCTTTACTTCCCCCTTCCCTGCCTCCCCCCACCAGCATTTACCATCAAGTGTCTCAATCACTTTTGCAACTAACAGCAAAAGGCAACAGAAAATGTTCTCCAGGCACTGCTGCTGGGAAGGAACATTCCCTTCCAGGGGTTCACTTTCAGTTTCATCACCAGTTTTGATCAATTATTGCCCACTCTGGGGGAACCACAGGGACCTTACCCCACTGTCCTGCCCTGCCTTAGTGGGGACATGGGAACACAAACGTCACTGACGTGAATTTTACGTGGCCCCACGGGCACCGGGGCAACACCAGAGGTTCCTCATTTACATAAAGCAGCTCCAGGCATGACTCATCCCTGCCTTGTCACTGTGATGAGGCTCCTGATGGCGAGGGGACACGCCGTGTCCTCCGTCACCCCGATGTCCCCAACGTCCAGGCTCTTGCAGGGCCTGAGAGTGGGGAAATAGCAAAATGCAAAACGTGCCCAGGAAATTTCCCTGCAGCGTGGGAAAGCTGAACTTCTCCTGTTTCATCTCCTACATCTCATCTGCAAGGCTTTGCTGGTGTCCACCAAGTGTCCACCAAACCTCTGTCCTGCTGGGGAAAGGTCTTGTGTGAATTAACATCATGATTTCCATCATTTCCCAAGGCCAAAGGTCTCCCTGCTCAGGACTGCTTAAAAAATTGGAAGAGAGCTGAGGGATGTTGTCCTGCCCCATAAACCACTGAGAACATCCTTCTCCATGTCAGCAACAATTCTACAACACTGGGATTGGGTATTTGTCTGCTGTGACTCCCCTGAACAAGAGTGGATTTCAATCTCTTTAAGCTTTTAAGTTTTAGGCTTAAGGAGTTAATGTCTGTGGACAGTCTCTGTCTTCCATGGAATGAGGTTACTGAGCTGAATTACCTCTTTTCCTGCACATAGGCTTGAGAGGGGAAATTTAGGAAAATCAGTTTTATTAGGTTAATGTTAGCCTCAGTGACTGCCTCTGTCATGAAGTTTTATTCTTCTTAACGCTGTTCACACCACTGTCAGCAGCAAAAAACATCCACTGATATGGAAAAAGGACATCAGGGAAATTCCACTGAAATAAGTAGAATTGGAAAGTTATCTTTTTTTTTTTTTTTTTTTTAAATAGGTTTGTTCCCACAATGATTTCAGGGAAGAGAGTGAGTGAGTTAGTGAGTAAGAAGATGAGGAAGGGGCAGGGAAATACCAAAAACTTTCAGTGTACGCCCTCACACAGTGAATGAAATTTGAAAACAGTAGGATGGAAACATTTGGGATGAAGAATGGAAGAAAGTGAAACACAAAGGATGAGAGGCTCGTGTTTCAGTGCTGGAAAAGTCATGATGAGCAGGACAGTCATTTTTACGTGTTTGTTATATCCATGCTACGAAGCCAATCAAAACAGAAGGGGCTAAATATTGTACCACTGAACCCAAGCCAATATTCCAAGGTTTATTACCTAGAGCTCAGAACTGGGAAAACCAAAATCCGTGTACAGATTTCAGATTTCAGCACAGGCCAAAGAATTTCCCTGGGCATCATAACTTTGGCAACCAATATTGCAAAATGGTAAAACAGGAACTTCAAGAGAACATGATATGGATGTTTTCTACACCTTCCTCCTCCCAGAACCTCATCCAAAACCTGCAGATTGCAGGTCAGGCAATCAGAACCTGCCCAAAAATCTGACATGTTCCCTCCAGTGGCCTCTGACACCAGAGATGAAAGGTGTGCAGACATATTTACACCATAGGATGCACCAGAGCCAAGCTGCATTAGCATATGGCAGCTAAGATTAATGTTTGGAAGTTGCCCAGTCTCTGAGTCAGACCGATCCTTTCCGTTCATAAACTTTAAAGTGCCAGGAAAAAAGCGAAAAAGTCCAATTAAAATAAATCCTGGCTAACTCCACTGCAGGCTTATCATCACAGCGTGAGCAGCACAGGATTTTGTTCTTTCTCCTGTGAGAAGCTTGAGCAAGAAACCATGAAGTGGCCTCAGCAGAGACAGGGTGAAAGGAGTGTTCTTTGCTGAGGGAGAAGCCTGGAGACTGCTGGGCCTGCCTTCCTCTAAAGGCTGGAGGAGTTTTCTGGAAGGGTTTATTTGTTGCTTTGGTTTAGTGATTTCTGATTTTGCACGCCTTCATTTGAAAGGAACCTTTCACTTCATTTCTGAGCATTCAGCTCCCTAAAGAACATCTCCTCTAAGCCTCTCCCTTAAGCTGAATTTATCCTCACCTCCAAGTTCCTGCACAGGCCTGCCCACAGGTGTGCTCTGTTTGTTCCCAGTTCCCTTCTGCTGAGCATTCCCTCCTCCAGCAGTTTCCCTCTCCATTCATTCCTATCTTTCCACACTCCCTTGCACACTCTGTGCCTTACAGCACTCTCCTCACCCCCATCTCAAGCCAAAACCTTGAGGCAGTCACCAGTCTGGGGTCTCTGTTTGGCCAGGAGGTGATTTCTGGAGCTGGCACTGAGGATGGATGCAGGATTGGATCACAAGGCATCTGGAACTACCTCCACTCCAAGTCTGAGGCCAAATACTGAGTACAAGGAGGTGTCAAGACAAGGGGGAATGACTTCAAACTGAGAGACACCTGGTTTAGATGGGATATTGGGAAGAAATCCTTCCCTGTGAGGGTGGGGAGACCCTGGCACAGGCTGCCCAGAGAAGCTGTGGCTGCCCCTGGATCCCTGGCAGTGCCCAAGGCCAGGCTGGACAGGGCTTGGAGCCACCTGGGATAGTAGGAGGTGTCCCTGCAGACAAAACAAGGCCAGAGACAATGATTTCTGCTTTAATTCATTAGAGGGTTAATAAAACATCTTTATAAAATAGTTTTCCTTGGCCACACCCTGATTTCTGCAACAGATTCTTTAGCACTGACAAAACCTCCCCAATCCACTGACCATCACAGCAGTGCCAAAACACTGAGTGAGAACGAGGAAAACACAGGCCTCATTTGCAGCAGAGCAATTAAAAATCCACATCCTTGCTACGAAAAAGATGAAGAAAAAAAAAAAAGGTATGTATTTCTTGTCTGTAATGTCCCATTGGGCTTACTCAGCTACACAATATCTAGAGGAAATCACTGAGAATGCTGATAAGGCAGCACAGAGGACATGCCAAAAGCAAGTCAGGGAAGTGCAATTCAACATCTCACGCACAGGGCTGGCTCCAGAGGGTCAAAGGATGGGAGAGAACCCACTGAGCTCCAGTAGCAGGAGTTGGCAAGTCTTCCAAGGAAACTTCCAGAGCCTCATTTGAGAAATTTCTCCTTGTCAAGTTGTTGTTTGGGTTCATTTGTTTACAGCCTTTGTGATGGCCTAGAGCTGCTGAATCCTCCCATACTCGTTCTGTTGTAAAAAAGCTGGTGTCCATGTATTGCTGTAAAAAGCTGGTTTCCATATATTGCTGCCCACAGGAGAGCTCCACAGAGACCTGGCCTTGCACTTGGGTGCCTGAGCTGGTTTCCAGAGTTCATACCTGGGCAGAAAAGGCCACCCATGCAGAGAGGTCACTGTGGATAAAGCAAGGCAGGCACAGCATCCCCATCCCTGAGTGCCCACTGAGAGCCTGCCCCTGCAGCAGCCTCTGGGAGAGATCCAAAACAGCACTCAGGCAACCAAAGTGCAACTTATGCAGACTGCTGGCGCCTGTGCTGGTGAGAGCAGCCCAGGAAAGCTCTGCCTGCCCTCCTCAGCCACGTCAGATGCTCTAAGTGCCCACAGCTCCTGGGGAAAGCTTCCGGAGGCGCCGCAAGGTCTGGCGCCTCTTTGTGCCCCACTGCCCTGGATGGGCTCAATTCCCTCAGCTGCTCCCCTGCCTCCTTGTCCAGGAATCAGGTGGGGCTTTTGTCAGGAAGACCTTCAAGACCCAATTTCCCAGGCATGATGTAGGCAGCAAAAGGGAGCTCTCAGGAGTGTTGGTAGGTATTGACCATCAGTGAGTCAGGGACTCCTTGTCCAGCATCCAAGCACAGTCACTGTTTCCAAGGTAAAGGTCCTAATTCAACATCAGGAATTCTGCACTTCTGGTTGCACAGTGGCTCAGCCTTCAGAGGCTGGGCAGAGCACATTTTTCTCCCTTCCCTTCATGGCCTCAAGTTTCTCACAGCACTCTGTTCAAAGGTCCAGACCCATCTTCCAGGGAAGAGCTCTTAGCACTTGGTGAGTATTTAAAGCAGAGGGGTGGCTCATCTCCCAGATATATTTTCCCTGACGAGACTAATTTAGATGTTGATGCCAAATGTGTTACCTAAGGCCACAAGCAAACATTTTCTGGCCCTGTCTGAGTTTCATAGTGAGGTATTCAGAGGTCTCCTTCTCCTGAGTATTTCCCACTGGCTGATGTAGGAATCTCATCATCAGTGTACAGGCTAAGGACACTCGAGTCCTTCAAGTCCTGGTCCTGAACTATTCCACTCCAGTGTAAAGGGAATTTAAGGCATTTAACTCCCTAGAGAGCATTACACCTTTGAGAATCAGGTTCTAATCCTCAACCCTCCTCTGCTGCTAATCCCAAATCTCCTTGAGATCCAGCCCTCCTAGAGTTCAAAGTCCTCTCTCCAGGATTTCACCCTAGTTAACTGTTAACTTGCATCTCCCTTTGGCCATGACCTTCGGCCAGGTGTTTGCAGTCTCCTGAACTACGCTGAACACTCACCTCCACAGGGCTGCTGTGCAAAGCATGAGGTAAGCCTGGGACAGGGGCTGCCACTTCCTTGTGGCATTCATTTCCACCCTGGAAAAAGAAATAAAACATGAAAAAATGTTCTGCTCGCTGTGACTTTCCCACAGTAAATTCCTGGCACCCAAAAGAGGAGAGAGGCTTGAAGACAGGTAGTTTGTGTAAAAAGCAGGGTAAATTTTCTAGGGGGTTTAAGGGTGGCAGATTCCCCTCAGCATTTGCCCACAGGACAAGGGAGAGGCCATTTGGCTGCACAGACCCCCTTCTCCACACCCACACACATCATCTGTACCCATCCCTGTGACTGAAAAATCACCAGATTATTTCTTCTGCCTATCGAGCAGGAAGAAGAGAGGTGGTTGTTATGTCTTCTTAAGGAAAATGTTTAGCTATTCAATAAAGAAGGAACTTACACAGTAAATTCGGTAGATACTCCTTTATTCTACTGTGTATTTTAAGTCCAATCTCACAAAAATAGACGGACAGCATTACATATGTGGCAATGATAAACAAACTACACTGCAACACGACTTTAAGACAACATTGAAAGCTTGCTTTTTGTTCCCTGGAATTTGGGAAGTACTGCCAACACGTAGCTTATCCAAATCCTAAGAGGAAGGGCTGAACTTTCATTACTGATTATACTTAGCACAGCACTTGTACTTGAATTCTTCACCTCCACGCGCATCCTGTTCCTTCAGCAACATTTCCTCACACGCTGTTATTTATATTTTGAAAACGCTTTATAACATTTTTTTTTTTCCTCTCTCTTCATTCTCTGCAGTGTTTTTTCCTTTTCCTGAACGGCAGTTGTGTTCAGGGCTCAGGGACACACCCTGCAGAACACAACACACAAGCGGGGGGAACACGCCCTGCAGAGCAATGCGCTCACTCCATTCCCAGCCCACCCCTGCCACACCAGAAAACTGTGAATAAAAGCACCGGGGGGAGGAAATGGCCTGGGGTGGGCCCTGCCACACAACACCCCAAACAAAAGCCACGGGTCAGCTTTTGGTTCTGTTTTTACACACCTCTGTAGCAGAGGGGGCATGAGTGAATAAGCACTGTGTTGCTTTAGGATAGGAAAAGAACCAGATATACTTATTTAGATTGTTAGGGCAAAAAGAAGGAAGTTTATTTTTTTTACTTGGGTTTATATAGATTTTGGATAATGACTATAGATTAGAGGATGAGGCTGCCATCTCTCCAATCACACTGGTTAAACTAGAAATTCATTAATTGTCTCTTCTCAAGAAAGAAAGGATAAATACAAAAAGTTATAAAAACATCACTTTTGTTTACCTGAAATCTGTAAGAAACTCTACTACAAGAATGCAAACATCAGAAGGCTGAAAAAGATCAGGGTGAGAGCACTGAGCCTTCCTAAGAGTCATGGCACATTCCCCATTGATGAAGGAAGCCCAATTGACCCCAAGGATGAGTGTGTGCACTCGGCTTTACCTTTGGCAAACAATGACCCAGTCACAGTCAGCTCCCAGTGCAAGAGCTGTGGCAGGAGCCAGAGGCTAAAATAAATAAATAAAAATAAATAAAATAAACGAAACCCAGCTGTGTGTAAGGAACCACCAATAGAACAGAAGAGGAAATTGTATATATGAGTGTTACAGGATGTTAGATCACCTGAAACCGTGCTGAACAGGTAAGGGCTGAGGTTACACTTTCCTGGGAAAGAGAAACCTTCGAGATGACAAAACTGAGACAAGTAAAATCCATAGAATCATGGAATGTGCTGAGTTGGAAGGGATAATCCAAATCCAGCTCCTGGCCCTGCACAGACACCCAAAATCCCACCCTGGGCATCCCTGGAGCGCTGTCCAAGCTCTCCTGGAGCTCTGGGGCTGTGCCCGTTCCCTGGGGAGCCTCTGGGGGAAGAATCTTTCCCAAAATCCAACCCAAACCTGCCCTGGCCCAGCTCCAGCCCTGCCCTGGCTCCTGTCCCTGTCACAGGAAGGAGAGATCGGAGCTGCCCCTCAGGAGGAAGTTCCAGGAGATCTCCCCTAAATCTCCTCAAGGCTGAATTATCAAGGATTAATATAAACTCTATAAATTAACTTTATTAATGCAAAGTCAAAACCTAAAAATAGCGTATCAACTGGAGAGGAAGAATATCCCAGAAACCTGGACATGAATCATTTTACCTGCTTAAACAAATTTATGAAATAAACAACAAAGAAGATGATTCAAATAAAGCACTTTTTTTGGCCACTATTTTTTTCATAGGAAGGGGGTACCAGTTTTGTTGTTTTGTGAGGCATTAGTCAGGAATTCAGATAGACTCATCCTTGATTTGATTTATCTGTAAGAAAGTGATCTGGAATGAGGAAAATGCTCTTTGTGCAAGAAGAATTATGAACATGAACTGAAGGGATTTGTTTGCTAATTTAGAACTGAAGCTGATGTTACTCTATAGTCTTAGGTGAGTCAATTCATCCTCCTGCTTTGGTTTCTTGGTTGTTAAAGAGGTCTGAAAATATTGGTTTACTGGTTTCAGAGTAGCAGCTTGGCTCAATGAACGTTCCCAACACAATTTGAAGAGAAATAGTAGCTTTAAGTCTACTGTTGTCAGAAAAAGGTCGGTTTATTGCTCTCATGAAAAAGAAAATTAACTTTTCTATCAGTTCTCAGTATCAGTTTTGCTCATTTAATTTCTAATGATGGGACAACCACCTCAGATAAACTCCATGCTTTTGGTTCCCAATCTAACACAAACCATGAGCTCAGCAGCCACACCCAGCTGGACTGGGGACAAATTCCTGTTCTTATCTCTGGCCCGATAGAAGCTTTATGTAATTAAACAATATTGTGACGAGGGTCTTATCTCGGGGCATTAACTTCTTCTTCCCTTGGCAAGGATGTGAGCGAGTTGGACCCAAGCACAAAGCTGCTCTGAGCCCACTGCTTTCTCCAGTTTGACCTTTTAGTGGAAAATAAAACCCGCACAAGACGAGCTCTCACTGCGCTGTGTTCTCGAGGCTCGAGCCTGCAGGAGGAAAACTCTTCAAGGCCACCTCCAGATTTATCTACTGTACAAGTGAAGAGCTTTTGCAAACCCTTCAGCACTCTCCTGGCTCCTGAGAGAGCTGATGCCTCTGCACAAGACAGTTAATAACAGCTAATGATGATGTGGGGGCCTTGCCAGGAGCGTTGGTTGTGTAACCACCTCGGCAGGCACTGTTTGTTTTGGTTTTTTCCACTACGATCGTCCCCCCTGGCTATGCCTGTGCAACTGCTTGACCTCATGAAGGATGAGAATTGTCTCATTAATTTCACTCGGGTTGCTCAGTTTTGGAGCACAATGCAAAGTGCAGCAGGATTTTGTGGCTGATCTGTTAGGAAGTCTGCTCATACAAAGTGGTTGGATAATTTAGGTGTCTGATTTAAAAAAAAAAAAAAAAAAAAAAAGACAACAAAACAAAAAACCAATTAGGTATTTTTATCTATTCCCTGGGGGCTTCTGGGGGATAATGCTGTGTTATCTCATACTTGGGATCCGTCCAGCTCAGTTTTTCATACTCCCAGCATGAATTATTATCTCTTTCTTTGAATGGAAATGGTATTGATTAACAGCTCTGACTCTTCAGTAGTTTTCCCCTGCTTGTTTCAATCTGATTTTTTTTTTAACCATGTATAGGCCAAGTCTCTTATACTTGTGGTGTTTAGATATATGCGAAAGAGTATCAGATACAGCATTTAGTATTCACTAAATGTCTTCTAAAATGCAATCTCATATATTCTAAAGTACTACTTGGAATACATTCTAACATACAGTATATGTTTTTAAATTTATTATAAAAGATCAGCTGGGATTTTTCAAATCTATGTCTCAGGCCTAGTTTCTGTGTGAAAGGAAAAAAAATGGAAATATGTGCACCTCTAAGTAAAGAAATGATGACAGCAGGAGGAGGAAGAAAGGTACAGAATCAATTAGAAATGCAGGATATTGCATATTCAGATTGCTGTCGTTTTGCTCTTTCTCTTACCCTGCTTTTAGACTCAAAAGGCAAGAATAGTTGTATTTTGTTCCTGCAGTGCAGTCTAACCTGAGAGTGACAGTGGTTCTGAACACAGCAGCAGTCACACTACCTGCAGCAAAACATCCCTGAGAGATGCTGTTACCTGCTGGCAGAATGATGGCAAGGAATGGGGATGGTGCTTGGGCAGGACAGGATTGGCCTCGTGCATTGCACTGAACCTGACAGGGATGCAGCCAGAAAAAAGGAAATGCCAGGAAAAAGGATGCAGGCAAAATGGAAAGACTGGGGAATTGCCTCATCTAATGAATGGGGAGTGTTTTCTAACTTTAATCTCTTGTCTTCAGTAAAATTGCCAAAGAAATGTTTCCAAGAGCAGGTGAAAGAGCTGTGCTGGCCCTAAAGGAGCTAATGATAGAATCATGGAATGGTTTGGGTTGGAAGGGAGCTTAAAGATCATCCTGTGCCACCCCCTGCCATGGGCAGGGACACCTTCCACTATCCCAGGCTGCTCCAAGCCCTGTCCAGCCTGGCCTTGGACAATTCCAGGGATCCAGGGGCAGCCACAGCTCCTCTGGGCACCCTGTGCCAGGGCCTGCCCACCCTCACAGGAAAGGATTTCTTCTCAATATCTAAGCTAAACTTAAAGGGTGCACAGGGATGGAGGGGTGGGTGTTGTTCCTTCCTTTGTGGGTGCTCAGAGGTGTGAGACTTTCCCCTGTCTGTCACCGTGGTTTGGCTCTGTCTCCAGACACAGCCCGTGGTGCAGTCACTGACACATGTTGGTGTGATTGTAATGCTGAGAGTGCAAAAGATGCTGGACAAAGCCTGAAACACTCCAACCTCCAGTCTGGAGCCCCAGAAGGGGCTGAGGGAGCTGGGAAGGGGCTGAGCCTGGAGAAAAGGAGGCTCAGGGGGACCTTGTGGCTCTGCACAAGTCCCTGCCAGGAGGGGACAGCCGGGTGAGTCGGGCTCTGCTCCCAGGGAACAGGGACAGGAGGAGAGGGAACGGCCTCAGGCTGGGCCAGGGGAGGCTCAGGGTGGACAGCAGCAGGAATTTCTCCATGGAAAGGGCGCTCAGGCCTTGGCAGTGCCCAGGGAGGTTTGGAGTGCCCATCCCTGGAGTGTCCCAGGAAGGGCTGGAGGTGGCACTGAGTGCTCTGGGCTGGGGACAAGGTGGGGATGGGGCACAGCTTGGACTGGGTGATCCCAGAGCTCTTTTCCAAGCAAAACAACTCCCTGATTCCGTGCTGCCAGCGCCCTGAGAGCCGCGGGGCCGAGCGGAGCACGGGGAGCACCGAGCGGAGCCCACGAACACTGCGGGAACACTGCGGGCCCTGGGGCTGCCTGCACCCCTCACTGCTGATCCCTCACCCCTCACTGCTCATCTCTCATCCCGCACCCCTCAACCCTCATCCTGCACCCTTCACTCCGGATCCCTCATCCCTCAACCCGGATACCTCATCCCTCACCGCTCCTCTCTCATCCCGCATTCCTCATCTTGCATCCCTCATTCTGGATCCTTCATTCTGCATCCCTCATCCCTCACTCCGGATACCTCATCCTGCACCCCTCATTCCGGATCCCTCACCCCTTACCCCTCATCCCTCACCACTCATCCCTCACCCCGCATTCCTCATCCTGCACCCATCATCCCTCATCCCGGATCCCTCATCTCTCACCCCTCATCCCTCACTTCTCATCCCTCATCCCTCACCCCGCATTCCTCATCCTGCACCCCTCATTCCGGATCCCTCATTCTGCATCCCTCATCCCTCACCCTGGATCTCTCATCCCTCACCCTGGACCCCTCTTTCCTCACCCCGGATCCCACATCGTGGCTCCCTCACCCCTCACCCGGCTCCCTCAGCCCGCTCCCTCCCTGCCGGGCGGGTGCCGCACTCTCCCGTGACCCGGCGGCGGAAGCCGGGCCGGCCGGGCCGCCCAATGGGCTGGGGCTGCGCGGCGCCGGGGCCGCGGCCGGGCCCGTCACTTCCTGGCCCTGCAGCCGCCGGCAGCGAGGCCACAGCCGGGCCCGGGGGCGGCGGCGCCCGCAGCCCGCCCGCCACCACCTCCGCCACCACCATGCCCTTTGACTTCAGGAGGTGAGTGTCGCCCAGAGTCGCGACATGTGAGCCCGCCTTGTCCCGCGGGGACCGAACCCGCCACCGCCCCGCGCCGCTCCCCCGCCCGCGGGTGCGCGTGGGATGGGCGGGGGGATGGAGGGATGGATGGATGGATGGATGGATGGATGGATGGATGGATGGATGGATGGATGGATGGAGGGAGGGATGGATGGATGGATGAAGTGATGGAGGGATGGAGGGATGGATGGATGGATGGATGGATGGATGGATGGATGGATGGAGGCAGGGATGGAGTGAGGGATGGATGGATGGATGGATGGATGGATGGATGGATGGATGGATGAAGTGATGGATGGATGCAATGAGTGTGTGCAGGCTGTGCCCAGCCCCGTAATGCTGTTCCATCAAGCCGTTTTTGGGTTGCCTGGGAGCAGCAGCACCTTCGGGGTGATGGATGCGGGTGTTGGGGTGGATGGAGGTGCTGGGCTGCTGCTGCTGCTGCTCCTGCAGGTGTCTGGGGTCTTGCTTTTTGTGATGGGGATCACTTTTTGTGGTGGGGCTCTTGCACCACCTTTAGAAGGTCACGGTGCTGTTCCCATGGCAGCTTTAGGGCATCATTCCTCACCTACAGTGGGGTTCCTATGGCAGCTTTAGGGCATCATTCCTCACCTACAGTGGGGTTCCCATGGCAGCCTTAGGGCATCATTCCTCACCTACAGTGGTGTTCCCACCGCAGCTTTAGGGAGGAATTTCTTACGGTGGAGTTCCCACAGTAGCTTTAGGAGGTCACAGTGGGGCTCCCGCAGTGCCTTTAGGGGTCACTCCTTAGGATGGAGCTCCCAGAGCATCTTTAAGGGGTCACTGTTTGCAGAGTGACCCACACGAGGCTCCATGTGCCAAGGCTGTGCCACGTGTGTGATGGCTGGGAACCAACATCCACGCCCCCACCTTTGGTTCTGCCTTCTTGAGCAGGTGCAAGGTGTAGGATTTGACCTTTCTGCGTGGCTCCTTCATTGCCTGGGCCGTGTCAGGTACCAAAGCAGAAGTGAAAAAGACCCTCTGACTTCATTGGAGCAAAAATAGCAACTGTGGGTTCAGTTTCTTTTTTGAGCTGTTCTTGAACCAACAGTTTGCATCTCCCCAAGTTCAGAGATGCCAAGGGGAAGATGCACAGATGACTTTTCTCATACAGAATTTATTACAATATAAATATCACAACAAAAAATACACGCATTTTAGGGAATGTATACATTCAACTACAGTCCTTTCCACATAGGATCACCATGACCCCTCCATGTGTGCCCCCCCTGAGATAGGAAATGGTCATAATTCAGTGTTTTAGTTCTCCCAAACCAAAAGTCGTGCATTATATTTTTACTGTAATTCTAAACCAGGCCTCTCATTTATACAGGCTGACAGGGTCCTGTGTGATCCATGGGCCATTATTGAACATGGAGGCAGTTGCTTCTGAATGAAAACTTGGCTGAAGCTGGAAACAGCATCTGCTGGATCATGTGGGATCCGGGGCCCAGAGCCTCGTTTCTGCTTTTGTGTAAAATCTGATAGAAAAATTCCTTCTTTGGAGACATTCTGCCAGCTGCGAATCCTATTGCCATCCATTTCCAGACTTGTAAAATGCATGAACAATAAGAGATCCTGGGCTGTGGCTGTCACTTTGTAATGGCAGATAAAGAAAATGTTATTTCTGGTGTCTTTGAGAATGTGATTTCTGTTGGGGTCTCAGAATTTGGGAGTGAAAACAGTGGCTCACCAAGAGCGTAATCATCTTGAGAGACAGAACTAGTGCTTCACTTTGGAATGGAACAAAGACGTTCAGTAAAAGCTGAATTGCAGGGTTTGTATTAATGAGTTATGAAAACAGAGACATCAGTTCAGATCTGCATTTTAAAGATTCACAATTACAAATAACTTCTTTGTCATTCAGAGTGGAGGATTAGAAATAGACACTTCAAAGCTCTTTCTCAAATAACGTTAGCTCGCTGAACTTCAGCTTTTCTGCAAGGATGAATTTTTCAAAAGCTGCCATTGATAACAGGAATTTCACACTTCAAGTACAGAGCAGCTATTGTCACACGCAGCAAACCGCTTTCCTGTTTTAGAAGTGTGAACGTTTAGGACCAAAAGGTTTGCAAAGGTTAGAGCCCTTTTTAGCTGCTGTGGGTTTTGTTCGTAGTGCAGGCGGTGGAACAAAATCTGCTGAGGCTGGAAAATTTTACTCTTGTAGGTAAAAGTATGATGCACACGTTAAAAAAAAAAAAAAAAAAGTACAGGTACTTCCTGACAACTCTACAACATGCAGTACAAGGCTCTTGGAGAAAAAAGGTCACCACCTTGAGTAAGTTTCTGAATGAAGAAATGACATTTTCAACATGAAAATGACAAAGTTTTTTTCTCTCAGAGCTTTCAGCTGGATGTTCCCTTTGGCAGGTACACTTTGGTACCCTGTCTTTTACATCCCTGTGTGTGACTAGAGGTTTGGATTGTTAAGAAACTTTTAGAAATGTCCCTGCATATCTTCCAGAGTCCAGAATTCCTTGTGGAAAGGTGTTGTGTTCTTCTGGAGGCCACACATTCCGTGTTGTATCTGAAGGAATTCTGTCCTTAGCTGCTCTGCCAAGGACATTTGGGAAAGTTTTGTTGTTTTTGTGTCCTCCCCTTTCTTAGAGCTTTATTTTTGGTATTTTGGGGTGGCAGGTGTAGAGAGGGGCATTGTAGACCAGCTGCAAGTTTATTTAGGCTTTGAACTCTGTTTTCACACAAAGTAGCTCTAAGAGGAATCCAAACCTCATCTGGAGATGATGGAGACACAAATGACAAGTAATTAAAACACCCCAGGACCAAAAAATCTTCCTTAAAAGTCAAGGAAATAATTTACGTCCGTGGGACTAAATCTCTTTGCTCTGTCTTAAACTTAGCAAGATTGAAGAAGTGAAATTGCTTAAAAATCTTTCTTGGAAGTTGTTTCCATCAGTCAGTCTGATATGGAAGTAGCTTGGTTTGTTACCTGTACTTTTTTGTACAGTTTTTTTTTTTTTCTGTAGGACATCTATTTTCTTGGCTTATCAGTGGTTCCCTTTCCTAATACAAACTGCATTTAATTCATAAATAAACCAACATTTTCACAGTAATCTCACATGAATAATAATTACTCTGTCTCAACTATCTTCAGGGTTTTAATAATACTCAGTATTTACCTAATACTTTCAATTTTTCAAAGCATTTAATTCAGACTAATCTCCCCCCTAGTCCTGCTGTGATGTTGGTCCAAAACCAAATTTTCAGCTTCCAGATTGGAGCCTTCAGTACAGGTCTGTTCAGTGCCTGTCACAAGACACCAGCCCTCCCACAGAACTACTAAATCAGTTTGTATTTCCAGAAGGCCTGGTTCTTTCTTCTTTAACACCCATTTGGCTGAAAGAGAGACAGATTTTTTTTTTCCCTTCTTGCCCATCTCCTGGTTTTTAGAACTCGTGTCAGCAAAGCAGCTTTGGATGTGTTTGATTGGGGATTTTGGGTTCTCTCATAGGGTATTTATTTCCCCTTGGAGCCTCCAGGATCTGGTCTCACCAGCACTCTTGAAGCCTCTGAGGATGGTTTAAATCATAATTAGATTAAACTCTAAGCCTGGGTCATCTTGAGTGGTGGTTGTGAGCCAGCCAGAAGGGTTCCTACATGTTTTGTGATCCTGTTAGCAGGAGGCTGAGCCGGTGCTGGGATTTCAAACTGCTCAGGAATTGAGAATGAGATAAATAAAAATGAGAATTACAGGTGTGAAAATGGAGTGAGTCCCTTGCAGTGGAGAGAAGCATTGCTGCAAATTCTCTTGACTCTGGTGGCTTTTCTTTGCACCTGCCTATTTGCATGAAGAGTTACTGATGGGTTTGTAAGATACTGAAACTTCTGAACCATCTTGGTCACTTTAGTTCATAATAATTAAAATAGACCACTCTGAAATCAAGTTTTTGTTCTAATTCAGGGTAATTCACAGTTGTGCCCTGGCCAGGTGTTTAGCACAGAGTGGCAAATACCTGTGAATCCTTATTTTTATGTGTAACTGAGAAAATCAGAATTTATTTCCCACAGTTAATCATTGTGATGTTTTCATTAAAGTGTTTGGTTTATTTTTTTTTCCTTGTTTGGTTTTGGGGTTTGGTTGGTTTTTTTGTTTTCACAGTGTGATAACCTGTATGAAGTCACAGTGTGCTGTACCCGGATTTTGGAGGTCATGGGAAAGGAGCCAGGCTTAGAAAGGATTTAGATTTAAATGCTGATCCAGAGTGGAAGGCAAAAACTCTTTATTCCATCTGCACAGTACGACAGGCCCCCACTGTCAGCTGTTCTCTGGCATGTCTGTGATAAATGATATTTTAGTGTGGGTGTGCTGATTCAGACCTATGGATTATTTTTATTGTTTTGGGACACAGGCAGGTCTCTGCTTTAGTTCCTGAAGGTTTTTTTTTTTCTAAATCAAGTTTTTCAGTCTTAAGCAAAGCTGACAAACTCCAACCTTTTTGCTCTTACCAAAGGGAGTATATTTGGTTTTAAATTAGACCTAAAAGTTGTGATGGTGAATGGACAAGCTGAGGCTCACACTTGTGACCTGGCACTTTTGTGGAATTGATTTCTGACCAAAAGAAAAATGGGGGGACCATGAAACACAGTTTTGTTCCTTCTGTTCTGAAGCCTGAAGGCTAAAATCAAGTTATTTGCCTTAAGCTCACAAGTGAATCAGAAGGTGTCCAAGGGGTGCTTATCTTGGAAAAAGATTTTTCTCTGTAGACTCAAAATCACCTAAAATGTGGTTTGTGCTCCTTAATCTGGTCAGGAATCAATTTCACAGCTGTGCCAGGTCACAAGTGTGAGCATCAGTCTGTCTGTTCCCCATCACAGCTCTTAGGTCTGATTGAAACCCAAACATACTCCCTTTGCTGAGAGCAGTAATTTTGCCATGATTTTGTCCAAAATATTAATTCCTGTATGTGATTGAGCTATCACTTCCTAAATTAATGTCTAGGGGCTGTAACACAGCTCTGATTTGGGCAGTTACAGATTTATAGAATCACAGAATTTTCTCATTTGGGAGGAACCCACGAGGATCATCAAGTCCAATCCCACAACTTTGGCATTTTTATCCCTTTGCTCTGCCAAACTGAGCTCATCTCAGCAGCTCCATCCCTGCATTTCCATCCCCACCTGCAGCCACGTCTGGCGAGCCTGTTCCAGTTCACATTGTGCAATGCCCCTGGTAAACAACCCTTCCAATGCTATTGCTGCCACCTTACGTAATGGCCAACGTGGATTTGGGTGCCAGGCAGTGCCATGACTAAACTTTGGCTCAACAATAGCCCTTTGAGGGCACCTGAGGAATTATTCTGCAGTCACAGCAGGCAGATGGGCGAGCAGAGCTGTGCAGACAGAGTCTATTGATGTTTGTGCCACAAATAACTGATTATACATGGTGTGCATGTGTGTAAATATTTCTTCCTCGGTCTCCCTACTCCATCATTTCTCTCAAAATATCACTGGAACATAGATTTTTTTTTTTTTTTCTTGAGTAAGTAGGGAAATATTAAAGTCTGGCTTTGTAGGAAAGTTTTGCATTGTTCCTTCTGAACTTTAACTGTCCTCCTTTGTTCAGTCCTTGGTGACACAGATGCTTCCTTCATGCCATCATAGTTCATTGCTGTGAAAATCTGAATCACAGTGTAAACAGAGCTGAAGCAATGGGCTGGGAGCTGTGGACGTTGTTGAGCTTGTATTTTGGAGTGTGCTGGTGTATTTTTTAGGCATGCAGTTCAAATGGTGGAGGTGGTGAGGAAAGAATAGTCTTGCAATGCACAGAGAAGTGGAGAATCATCTGTTTTTCTTGTCTTCTATCCAAGCACAAGCCCTGGAGTGATGTCTAGGTATTCCTGCACTGAGCCAGCTGCTCTCGAAATGGAAAACTTGGTCTGCCAAAAAATTAACCACAACCTTGCCACAGTCTACAAAATCTTCCTTATACTGAAATGCCTGAGCATTTTAGTAGTAAATCTTCTTTATATTGAAATGCCTGAGTATTTCAGTAATAATCATGGCAGGCACACAAGATGTAGTTCCCCAGTGCAACTCACTGAATTGTGCATGTTTGGATCTTTGCTTTTCTGTTTGTTTTTTTTTTGAAAGATGATTCCAAATGAGATGTATTTAGTTTAATTCAGAGAAGCCAGGAAGATTGGCTTGTAATAGGAGAGCCTTCAAAATGCTGTGTTCAAATGTGCAGGCCTGTGTTACTGCTGACAGGATTTCAGGAGGTCATTATTCCTTAGTGTTTATTTAACAATTCTGTCTTAAAGCAGATCACCTGGCTTCCAAATTATCCCTCTCTGTAGACCACTGTGTGCCCCCTAAAACATCAGTAATGTGGAAGTGGCTTTGTTTTCTGATCAAGGTGAAGTCTTTGAGCCTTTCTTGGATTCTGTGTCATTCTAAATGAAACATGACCCAACTGCACTGAAATCTGAATGTGGCTGCTGCATTAGAACAGGTTATATCTGGACCAAAAAACAGAGGTAAACTTGCAAATTGAAGCTCTTGAGTCTGTATCAGTTATGGTTTTTTCAGTGGGCATCCATAGAGGTATTTCTTGGAAATTGTGTCGAAACAGGAACTTGAATTGGAAGCCAGGTGATGCAGAAGAGTTGTACTTGCTTGTAGGTAACACACTGACATGCAAATAAAAACAAACCAGGACTGAGTTGTAAAAGCTTGTATAGAAATTCTTGTCTTCTTGGATTGGAATTTAAATAGGAGAACCTGAGCTGGTCACTGCAGAGTTACTGATATTCTGGAAAAGTGTTTATATTTTAATCCCTCTTATGGGATAGGAGTTTATTTTACTGATCTGGAGAAATCTCTCTCTGCAGTAGGTGTGGATTGGCCTGTGTGCTTTTGAGGGAAGCCTTATGAATATGGAGTTGTTTTCTTCACATATCCCTCTCTCCCCCTCTTTTATTTTTGATTCCCCAGATGTTGTATTTATTCATGCTCTTTTGTACCAATCTCTGATTTTTGTGCTGAGCAAGTGCAGCTGGGACTTAAACCAGGAAGAAGCTTCCCCAAATAAAACCTGCACATTTCTGATGCTAAAATAGTTCTTCCCAGATCTTGTTTCAAGGTGTTCAGCAGTGCAAAGCAGCAGCAGAGCACTCAATGTTTTGTGATTCCTGGAAGCTGTGGGAAAGATTATGGTACAGCTCTTTATTTTTTTTTTCCGTAACTCTCTGGTTGTGTGTAGGTAAATTCTTGGAAATCACAGTCCAGCTTTGAATTTTGTTCAATGTCTGCTGCAGATCAGGACTTTGTTTGTTTGTGGGAAGGGAATGTGGCAGGAGGTTGAGAGCCCTGAGCTGGCATTGGGGAAAAGGAGAAATGTTCAGAATCAAGGGGATCACAAAGGGTGGAAGTGATGGGATGTACTGGGGAGCTGCAGGAACAGAAATCTCTGAGCTGAAGGCTCTGGGCCAGGAAGGGTTACAGTCAGCTTATGGCATGGAAGTATCTGAACAATCTGCTCAATTTGGGGAGCAGCCATATATATTTAATGCTCTTCCCCATTCTCTGTGTTGTCCAGAAAATGCTGCTCCCACTCAGGAGTACAAGGCTCTTACAGTCCAGCAAAGGGCTGGATCCCTGTAAATTCCAGTCCCTTTTCCTGAACATTTTTTCTTCATGACACTTTTCTCCTGTTTTGATGAAGCAGAGTGTAATTTGCTCACTTTATTAAAAATACATTTCTCTCCCATCCTTCATTTTGACACCTGCTTCACTGCCTAAAAGGAAATAAAATGCTTGCTGGCAAGAGTCCACCTTTGAGTATTTGTGATTATACTTTCCTTCTCCTCCTCTTAATTGCCTTTGGAACGTGTTTGAGCCATACATTTTATTTTGAAGGGAAAAGAAAAGTGATGTACTGCTTCCTGTCTTCCATCCTTCAGTGTCACCTAAAAAAAAAAAAAAGAAAAAAAATAGTTGTACTTTTGGCATATTGCAGCAATACAATTGCTGTGTGTACTCCTGAGAGAACAAGCTTGAAATGAAGAATAAAACCAGAAAATTTGGCTCATTTGGTAGACAAAAAGGTGTTCTGCAGGACAGCACAATAGAACCACAGAATGGGCAGAAGGAAGGAAAATAGAGATCTGACTCCTTGGAAAGGAATCAATTTAAGTGGGAGCAGAATGTCTGAATTTTCGTGTCTTTTTTTTTTTTTTTTTTCAGCAGCTGCTGTGAGGATGGTTTGAAAGTGTTTTGTCCTAGAAATAAATGGGTTTGTTTTTCTGTCCCTATGCAGATCCTGTACCTGCTAAAGTAACCAGCAGGCCCAGATGACATAATGGGCTCAGGCTGGTGCCTCCAAGGTTCTCTCAGCCCCGTTCCCTAAATGTCCAGTTACCCAAAGGCTGGATTATATAATTAATGACAGCCCTCCTGGCCTAACCTTGTTTTCTTGTTCTCAGTACTCCTCCTTGTTTCAGACACTTCCTCTGGTAGTTTCATTATGTTCTTGGAACTAGAATTAAGAGGGAGGAGCTGGCTGGCAAGGAAACGT
The DNA here is from genome assembly GCF_965231275.1 of Zosterops lateralis. Lineage (NCBI taxonomy): Eukaryota > Metazoa > Chordata > Aves > Passeriformes > Zosteropidae > Zosterops > Zosterops lateralis. The sequence continues at coordinate 16,289,143 of NC_139774.1, read as the reverse complement.
TTTCCTGCGTTTCACTCCTGGGTTTGTAAGTGTGGAGAGTCAGCAGGTCAGGAAAAAAAACCACCAAAAACTATTTGCTTTAAAAACTGGTGTGATGATGTGAGTGAGAAGTCAGTCATACAGCATTTAAAAAATTGCAGTCTTCACCTGCTCAGACAAAGTGATTTAAAACTCCATCAGCCCCTCCACTCCCTGCCTGGTCCTTCTCAGGAATTTTGGACTCTGGAAGATATACAGGGACATTTCTAAAAGTTTCTTCTCATATCAGAGCTTGCTCGAATTAATTGAGGATTAAACAGTTTCCCATGTAATTCTGAAGTTTTGAGAGTTTGTCTGGCAAAGCTCAGGCTCTGTGTGTTCCAGTCCCATTGTGTGTAATGAGGATTGCCTAATGGTGTGTGCATTATCTGCGGTTACGCGGGTGTTAATGGTATAAAATGTATTAATGACTGCTCGGTGTTTACCAGTATCGGCCCCTCGCTCCGGCTTTGGATCTGTGTTTGCATCTCCAGCTCACGCTCAGGGCCAGGCTTTGGTGTTTGTGTGCTCAGTGTTTATTTTCTGAGTGAAACTGCGATTAGCAGGACCACTTATCTCGCTTTGCACATGGTTCGAAGTTTGTGTCCCCATTCACAAAACCCTCAGGACTGTTCACAAACCGCTCTCCTGGTGCTGAACCGAGCTGGGCTCTTGCAGAGCACATCCAGTTTGTTTTCTCAAAGCCACCTTCCTGCTGCTTTCCTTGGACAGACCTTCAAAGGATCAGAAAATCACAAAATGTTCTGAGCTGGATGGGACCCACCAGGGTCATTGATCCAGCACAGACCCCCCAACAACCCCATCCTGTGCATCCCTGGGAGGATTGTCCGAATTCTCCTGGAGCTCTGGCTTGGGCTGTGCCCCACAACCCTCTGGGGAAAGAACCTTTTCCTGATATCCAACCTAAAATTCCCCCCAAACACAACTCCAGCCGTTCCTTCAGGTAGGACATACATACAACTCCATCTCCCTGTAGAAATATCATTCACCTTGGACTTGCAGGAAGTTCTCACTCAAAGATAAAAAAAAAATGGAATAATTCACACACATGTTTTCCCCACACAACCACAGTAAATTCTCATTCATTAATCAGTGCTAAAAAAGTGCTCAGAAGACTACTAAATTAAAACTTGGTAGAACTGGGAGCTTTTCTAGTTTGACTTCAGAAACCTGCAGTTTTCCCATCTGTGGATAGGAGAGGTGGGCAGATGTTGCCAGGTGCTGCCGTGCACAGTGAACCAGCTGCAGAAGAAAGGTTTAATTGAGTGGAACAGGAATTGCACAGTGAGTCAGCTCTGGGAGCAGAACAAACTCGGGTCTGTTGGCTCCCACTGCTCATCCTGACTGAGGGATTGTAGCCTGGCCCTGCCAGAGCTGTCCTGAGCTGCTCTCTGCACATCATGTTCTCATCTGCCAGCAGACAGGAAACATAGAAATGTCATCTAAACAAAGAATTAGCAGAATGAAGGGCTCAAAAGTCAGTAGTTCCTATTTTCTGCTCCTGCTGCTGACTTCCTACCATTGTTTTCCCATTCATTTAAACAGATTTTTCACCTACTTGGTTGGGCTGGGAGAAGAGTGATTGATTTTGTTGCCTGTGCTGGGTTGTAGGAGCCAAGTGTTCTTGCAGAGTTGTCAGAACATGCACTTGTCTTCGGGTGGGGAAGAAAAACAGCTCAAGGGAGGATTTCAGAATTAAATCTTGAACTAGTATTTCTCAATGAAAATAGAAAAATTAATGCTTTCTATACACAGGTAGAGTAAGGTGTAAGAATAAGGCAGCTCTACTTCTCCACCTGTTTTAGAATTAATTTACTGTGTGTAGAGATTCTTCTTTCTTTGCTAGGTTTTTGGAGCAAAAAGTTGAAGATTTTTGCCCAGCACAGGCACAGCAAGGACCACAGGAATGGAAAATGCAGAGAGCATTGGAACTCACCACTTTTTAGTGTCAAGTAAGAGAGGCTTTGCTTTAAAACAGGCTTTTCTTGATGCTTCCCAATTAAAGCCCATCTTTCCCTAGTTCACAGACTTGCTGCCAGATGCAGGTCTGACTTTTTTTCCTGTAGCATTTCTCAGGCACCTGGGGCACATAACCCAGCCCAGGGCGTTGCTGGGCAGTCTGTGTCCTTTGCCCAGGATTCTTTTTATTCTCCTCCTCAGCAGCATCTGGTGATGCCCAGCCCCTCTCAGGGTCACTGAGCAGAGGGGAGTTGTGTCCTGCTCCTGCCTTTTCTGTGCCCCAGATCCCAGGTGTTGGGTGTTGTCCAGCTTTCTTTTTTACTCTTTTACTTCACATATTCTGTCCTTAGACACATGGGATGGGATCTTTCAGGCCATCTCTGCACACCTCAGCTGCTGCACTGCTGAATAAAATCAATTTTACAAGTAAAGAGGTTAATCTTTCTATCTCTGCTCCTGGGCACAGGAGTTCTAGGGATGGTTTCAACAATTGTGAGCTGTAAAACACCCCCCCAACTACTTCAGACAGGCGCCTGGGATTTTATTTTTATTTTTTAAGTAAATGGTATTTTGCTAATCAAAAGAGCGCCATGTGTGCAAACCTGACACAGCTGTGCTGTTTGTTCTACCTCTGTGCTTCCCTCAGCTCGAGCTGTCACATTGAAAGCTAAATTGGTGGCTTTAGATTCATCCATTCTACAGCAGGAACAACTTTGCTTTTCAAGATCTTACCACGGGTGTCTGATGTGCTTTGTGGGAGGGAATGAAGCCAGAAAAGTGTGTTCTGATAGAGGTACCTGCCTGCCTTTGGAGGAGTGAGACTGTGCCTTAAGCCTGCTTGGTTTTATTTAGAGCTAAATGGCCTCTGAAGAGGTTAAAAGCCACCTGATGGCTTGGGCTCCTCAGCTGGTGTGCTTGGGCTCCTATGCCCAGCAGCTTTGTTGACAAACTGGGATGAATTGTCCCAAAGTCATTGTTTGGGAGCAGTGACCCAAGGAAACAGAGGAACAGTTACTACCTGTTAAACAACTTGGAAGCTCTTAGCTAAGTGATTGGATTTTTTATTTAAAATCTTTTTTTTTTTTTTGAGTATTCTTTGTGCCATCTTGGTTTCTCCTATTTTTTTTTCTAGCACCATCTATTTATTTTTTTGGTCTGTCTTGAGAGATCAGGTCTGGGGGCAGCAGTTACACAGGATGGCTCAGGCTGGAAGGGACCTCAGAGGGTCACTGGTGTCACCTCCCTGCTCCAGCAGGGCCACCCCAGAGCACAGGGCACAGCAGAGTGTGCAGAGACCTCTGGAATGAGAGAATCCACAGCCCCTGGAATGAGAGAATCCACAACCTCTGGAATGAGAGAATCCACAGCCTCTGGAATGAGAGAATCCACAGCCTCTCTGGGCTCTACTCAGGTCTCAGGGCAGAAGTTGTTTCTCCTGTGCAGGGGAATTGCTGGGCTCAGTCCCTGCCCGTGGCTCTGGTGCCATTGCTGGGTCTGGGGCAGAACCTGGACCCTGCTCTGACCCTCTCTGCACCCAGGGACAGCCAGGAACACCCAGGGACAGCCAGGGACACCCAGGGACAGCCAGGGACACCCAGGGACAGCCAGGGACAGCCAGGGCTGACAGGACACCCAGCCCCTCTCCCTGGGGCTCCTCTCCAGGCTGAGCAGCCCCAGCTCCCTCAGCCTTTCCTGGGCATGGAGATGCTCCAGGCCCTTCCTCAGCTCCTCACTCTCCACTGGATCTGCTCCAGGAGCTCCAGGTCTCCATTCCTGATCTAGAAACTACAACCTGAGACTCTGGTTTAGTTCATATTTATGTTTTGGGGAGAGGATGGGGAATGGCACCCCTGGGTGTTCCAGTGGCTGATCACAGACCCCACTGTGCCAGAGCTGGAGGGAACCAGGTTTTTTCTCTTGGGCACTTCCAGTTCTCAAGCTTTGCTGAGATGAGCAGAGAAGCTGCCTGAGCACACAGAAATGCTCCCTAAGCAGTCACTAAGCAGCATGCCTCTGGTGGGAAGGTTTCTCTAGAAATACCACTGGGGATTAAAGCCAGGGCGTTTCCATTTGTGTCTCCAGCCTGAGTGATGGTGCTCTGACAGCAGGCAGAGCTTCCTTTTGATACCATGAATTCACATGGAAAATAACCAATATGGCCCAGGTTTTTTCCTCCTCTTCTGCCTCCAAGCTGCATTGATTTGGGGAAGGGGAGAAGGAAAACTTCTGAGACAGGGTCAGACAGCTTCTGATCTCCCTTTTGTACCACCAACCTCCTCTGAAGTGTTCCTGGAGAGAGGAAAGGGAGTCTGTTTGTGCACAGTCATCTTTGGATGTCAGATGGACTTAATCCAAGTTATATTTATCATGACTAAGTTTCTCTCTGCTTCCCATGTTCTCCTGAAAAAAAAATGATGAAGTGTTTTATGCAAAGTGGATCCTCAGCTGTAATTGGTGTCTCTGCTAAGAGCCTTAATAGTAGCAGCTACTGAATGAATCACAGTCCATAAAACTCTTCTGCTGTCTCTAGGAAAGGTGGGAGCAGGAGGAATATGAGGAAACAAAGCTGTGTGGAGGGATGGGGGGAGACTCTTCAGAGCCATTGTTCCAGCTCATTTCATGTGCACTCAGACGTGTTTCCTGAAGTGGGGCTGAGGTTGCTCATTCTCTTCTTGCTTCACACCTGCCTTGGTTTCCTGAATTGCTGCTGCAGCTCCTCTGCCGTGAAATCAAACTTCAAAACAGACCCAGTTGTACAAACCTTGTGGGCAGAGCTGATTGTCTTGTTGGTCCTCTGGGGAGCCCAAATAAAGGGGATGGAACCATCCACCTCTGCTCTCTGGTGTGCAGTAAAACAACAAAAAAAAGGCTCAAGGAGGCAGATAGGAAATGGTACGAGGAAGAGCAGAAGTGTGTGAGTGACAAATCCCAAGTTTATGTCCTTGTCTCCAGGGAAAACCAATCCTCAGAGCTGAGGATGATTCGTTCTCTTTAAAGGCACTTAAACAGAAATTGTAGTTGGCTGGATTCACTGATATCTACGTGAAGTAATTAGAGAGGCCTGTGTAATTCTGAGAGATGTGGCCTAAAAATGAATTTGTTTAGGATGTCTAAATGACAGACGCTCTGAAAGTAAAGGCAGTGGATGTTTTCAAGGCTATTATCAGACAGACCTGCCTCAAAGTGACTCTTATCAAAACCCAAATGGATGCTGGCATAGGCTTAACTGTCCAGGGCTGTGTTTGGCACCTGCCTTGCTCTCTCTGTAATCTCCAACAGTTTTTTTGATGTTGTTTTCATCAAAAGCCATCTGGGGTTGTTGTTTTCAATGGCTGTTCCCAGAAATGCGCAGTGCAGCAGTTTTTCTGTCCACCTGAAGAAGAAAACCAGTGTAAGAGATAGAGTACTTCATCTTCTTTTGACCAAAATCACTTTTTTTTTTTTTTTTTTTTTTTTTTTTTTTTTTTTAACTGAGTTTTAAAAAACTTAACGCCTGCATGGGCTGCCTGTGTGTCATTTCTTGGACATGACAAGTGCTGTGTGTAACGGTAGAAATTCTCTCCTCCACTTTGTAACTGGCTTTACTGGTGAGTGTGTCATGAGTGGACTTTGCAAAGAACAGGGAAGCTCTTTGTTTAGTCAGGAATTGGTGTGTGAGTGTGATGTGTGGACAAATAGTGACCTCATGCCTTCTTGGCTTCTTGAGATTGGGGGTTTGCAGCCACTCTCCTGACCCCTTTTGCAAGGAGGACTTGACAAATGGGGGAAACCAGCAGAGATGTTTCACTGGGATTTATCTCCAGTTTGCAGCTCTTTGCTGATAAATGGGGAGGGGCACTGCCAGCAAACAGGCAGAAGGGTAAACAAGGTTTGGTAACTGCTTTAACCAGCTCATATTCCCTGTGCAGTGGCAAGGAAACAGTTCTGCCATTAAATAGTTCCTCAAAGGCCAACTTAGTCTTCTTTCACTTTACAGAGCAGATGTAAAACTTAACATTCCCTAAAAATGCAGAGTTAGCTGCTGTGTGAGGTTTAGAGCAAAAAAAGGAGAGTGGTTTTGGTGTGACAGCCATGTGTTCAAAGGGGCTGTGAAAAGACACTTATTCCTGCCTGCTAGCTGCCTTGGGAGTGAATTAATTGTACTGCAGGTCCATAAATTGTGTGAGAGAAGAGGGATCTCCACAGAAATCTGAGTGGTACAGCCCAAATCAGCCTCCCACTGAAGAGCTAAAGAGAGGGGTTGTAATTTCTTAGTTTTTTTGTGCTGTCTTTTCAACTGGAGCCCTTGAGTGAGGGTTTTTGTTGATCCAGGCAGCCATCTCAGCCTGGAAAGGTGTATTATTCTTTGTTTCCACCCCATGTCTGTGTGTCATAGTTGTCTTGCCTTTCTCTTTTTCAACCTGCTGCCCATCTCTTTTCTCAGGGAAGTCATGTTTTCTTACCAAGAAGGAAACAATCAGGAATGGCATTTCTACTGACCCTAAACCTCTTTTTTCAGGATCACAGAGTCCCAGGATGGATCAGGTTGGAAGGGACCACACTGGTCCAACCTTTTTCATCCAGACAGTTCTGGAATATCCTCAGCAAGGGAGACTCCACACCCTCAAAGTTGACTTTTTCTCTCTTCATCTGATAATTCCCCCTTTGTGTAGTTTGTTCCCTTTGCTGTAGAGGTGCCAGGTACTTGATTAACTTCATAGCGAAGTTCTGTTCCTGCTGGAAAATGTGTTGTCCCTGCAAGTCACTTCAAGTTTTTTTGTTAGTGAAACAAATTGGTTCAAACGAGCACCAGACTCGTTTATTCAAAGAGATCTCAAAGCTACTGATGTGTAATAAAATTATAAAGTAGTTGTTCACTCCACACTGGGCTGGTTACTGAGAGTGAGTAATGTCAGGAATCAGTGACCTCAGCTCCAAATGTGGTATCTGCTGAAAAAATAGATGCCACTTCTCCAAGCTGGTGAACATGGGAGGTGGAGAATCAAGTGTTGTTTCAACACCCACATTCTCCTGGGTGAATCACAGCCATGGACCCTTTCTGCTGAGCCAAGATGACAATGGTGTATTTACACCACCACTGACCTGCTCACAGTGGAATGCCAGCCATGATACTGGTTGGGGTTTTATTTTTTTTAATTTTTTTTTTTTAATGTAATTTGTTGTAATGAATGCTCACAGTCTCTAACTTTCAGGAGGTGCTGAAGTACCTACAATAGAGCCAGTGTGCTTCAGAAAGGAGACTGATGTTTAATACTTGGTTCTCCTGGGGAAAAACATAATCTACCTGAAGAACAAAACCACTTTTCCCCTGTCTGTGAGCTTTACTTTCTGGAAAGGGACAAAAATTAATCTTTGTGCTGCTGATTTAAAGTGCCTGAATTCTATTCTGTGACCAAGTGCCACACGAGAACGTGTTACAGTTCTGCTTGATTAATCCAAAATACAGTCCAAGAGCTCCAAAACAGCCTTTCCCTGGCCCCTCAGGTAAAACCAGAGCTTGCAGAATGGTGCATGAAAACATTGCACTGCTGCTCATGTCTTTGCAGGGACCCCACACAGGGATTTTGGGAGAAATTCAGCCCTGGGTGCCATGGCCAGTGCATCCCTCCTGTCTTGGTGCCAGGGAGGGATGGGCAAATGCTGGAAACTGAAGGGGGAATTAATGTTTTTTCTTCTCTGATATGAACTCCTTTGGGTATCAGAGTTTTCCCTTTGCTACAGGACAGTCAAATTTAACCATTGTCTAGTTAGTTCTACTTAAAAGTTGTCAAGGTTTTTTAATTGCCTCACATTCTTTGCTTCTTGTTCAGGAAAAACTTAACAGCATCTTACAGAGTTGTTAAAAAAGCTCTCTTCAGATTCCTGAGATGTCAGAGAGGATTCTTCTGTCTGGAGGTGTGGAAATCTTCAGTGAAATAATGTATTTATTACTTCATTTCCTGCAATATTTTGGGTCCAAACATGAAACTGTTCAAGCGTACATAAAGCCCTGGCAGGCAGCCCTGCCTGTGGCAGCTCCTGCTGGGGGAGTGAGCTCATCCTCAGCTCAGGGGAGGCAGGTGAAGCATCAGCTCCAGAAAAAACCTGCAATATTTGGGTCCTTTGCCCTCCCTGCCACTCATCAGCCCTGTCAGTCACAGCCCAGGTGAGACCCCACTGCAGAGCTGCCCCAGCCCTGGGCCCAGCACAGGCAGGAGCTGGAGCTGCTGCAGAGAGCCCAGAGGAGGCTCCAGGAGGAGCAGAGGATGGAGCAGCTCTGCTGGGAGAGCTGGGATTGTTCAGCCTGGACAGGAGGAGCTTTGGGGTGACACAGTTGTGGCCTCACAGGGCTTGAAGAAGCTACAAGGAAGATGGAGAGAGACTTTACAAGAGCCTGGAGTGGCAGGACAGGAGGGAATGGGTTCACACTGACAGAGAGTGCGGTTAGATGGGATATTGGTAAGAAATTCTTCCCTGTGAGGGTGGGGAGGCCCTGGCACAGGTGCCCAGAGAAGCTGTGGCTGCCCCTGGATCCCTGGAAGTGTCCAGGGCCAGGTTGGATGAGACTTGGAACAACCTGGGATAGTGGAAGGTGTCCCTGCCCATGGCAGGGTTTGAAATGAGATGCTCTTTAAGGTCCCTTCCAGCCCAAACCAGTGTGTGATTCTATGATACATTTCTGTCTGAAGGAAAAACTCTGAGTAGCAGCAGCCCTTATTAGTGTAGTCACAGCTTTTGAAATCCTTCTGACACTTACTGGTGCTTGAAATCTGCCACCCTTTTGTTTGGCTCCTTTGAGGTCACCACCTGGATTCCACCTCACTCTTTCCAGGAGGACTGTGGCACTCCTGTCCATCAGAGAGCTGCAGTCCTGCCCCACACCTGCCTTAATCACACCAAGATTTGTGAATTCTCTGTTTGAACCTAGCTAGCAATGACCCCTGCTCATCTCTGTGATGCTGTTTGACCAGTTTGTTGACATTCCCACCAGGAAGGTGAGAAAGTTTTTTTTTTGTGTCCTTTCAACTCTTGGATTGATAAAAAAAGTATTGTAGCATTCCCTCATGTTAGTTATGAATGTTGGTTCCTGTGAACCTCTGACATTGCCAAACGGGCTTTTTTTACTTCTTTGTTTGCAACCCTGTTCTCCACTGAAAGAAAAGACACTATAGATGTGTCAGGAAATTCCTTTGTTACCCTGATGACAGGCCAATTCTATCTTTAGCCTCGTATTCTGGAATTGCAAGGCCCAGCCTTCCCTACATGAGAACACGTATAATCTGGAGGAAGAACTTTCCTAGCAGCAAGTTTGTTGTTTCCACTCTGAAATGCTGTTAATTGATCAACTCAAAGATACAACTTCATCTCACAAGCTTTGCCTTTCTGAGAGGAGGAAGAAACTTGCCAAAATCTAAATATAAACAACGTGCAGTGGAAAATGCACATGTGCCTGCTCTGGGAGTGTGATGTCTCCCTTCCTAAAGCAGAATGAGCTGCAGGTTAAGGGAGTTCACTGAGGAGTTGTAAATCTGCACTCAGGTTTCTCCTGGTCACTTAAGATGACTCCCAGGCTCTGGCAGTGGATGCCCAGCGTGGCACAGGGTGTCACTGCCCTGTGAGCTGGCAGCTCCAGCCCCTCTGCACATCTCCTTGCAGCATTACTAATCCCTTCCACTGCTCTGAGTACAGCAGGGAGGCAGCTCTTGCAACAGAGCACAAGGTTCCTCTCTGTTTCCAGAGTACAAATACTCCTCCAAGTGACCAATGCCTCAGGAAGCTGGAGCCTTGTTGGAATTTTTACTGCAGGTGCTTGCAGGAACGTCTGACCTGAGGGCAAGTAAAACCTGTTCCCCTTTGCAGTGCACACAGCTCCACTGCCTCCTCCCTCCTGCATTACGAATCATCTCTGGTGTCTAATCCTCCTTCTTTTCTCTTCCCAGGACAGTGTAAGTGCTCTCCTGGGATGGCTTTCAGTTCTGGGAGGTAGGCAAGGAGCCAGTGGCAAAAGGGGAAAGGTTTTTCTGGTGGAGGCAGATTTTTAACCCTTAGGCTTGACAGGAGCTGCCACAAATCTCTCATTTATTTCTTGGGGCTTAGGGTCTCCTGTTACAACAACTCTTGTCAGCTTCGCAGATTTGTTTAAGACATTTGCTCGATTTACTTATTTTTATAATTATATGTAATTAATGAAGCCTTCTTTGGTGTTCTGTCCTCACTGCCAGCATTTGATCTCTCTACTGTCTCACAAACACACTTTTCAAGCTGTCACTTTACATTTCATATCATCTAAATAGAGTGAAGAGGGTGGCTCTTTGTCCTGGCCATGCCATCTCCATCATTCCCCTCAGACTTTGATGTCATTTGGGCTTTCCCCTTGCCCTTCTCTGAGTGCACAAACCCCACTGCTGTTTCCACTGATGGGGTCAGACTGAGGAAATTAATAAACTGTGGCCAGTATCAGATTTCTTATGAGAAGTCGCCTGGAACCCTGAGGACTGTTGTTCCTTTGCCAGACTATGGACCCTCCTAGCTCAGAACGTGTCTTTTCCAAGCAGTGGATTGTTCCTTCTGCCAGGAGACTTTCACACATCCAGTCCTTCTTCTTTTGGGCTGGTGATCATTTGGATTTACTGATATCACACGTCAGTGAGCAAAATCTAACTAGCAGTGTTTGCCTCTAATCCCAAACTCATCCTTTTGATTGTTGTGGTCATTTCAGCATCCTTGTGCCAGCTTTAATACACCTTCCCTCCTTCCTTTCCCTTCAGCTTGGATCAGCTGCTGGATGTCATCCTTCAAGCTTCTGCTTTCATCCATAAAACCTTAATCAAGCACTTTTTCTAATGTCTCTGCCTAATCCAAGCTTACTTAGGCCATGGAAGAGTTAATTTGTGGTTTTGGGTGTTACTTATGTGATTAAATGACAATCTGTGAGGAGAGAACTCTGCCTCATATGACATCAGCTTTCCAGTGAGCTGTTTAAAAAGCGGGAATTTTTTTTTTTTCTTTTAATGCTGTGATGGGCCATCATTTCAACACTAGTAAATATTTCTGCTGGTGAGAACAAACTTCCTTTTATAGTATCCACAAGGCTGCTGTTTTTACTACATCCAGCCTGGAGCAGTTTCCTATTTCTGAGTGTTCGCTCACACTCAGCAGCTCCTGGTGCTCATGTGCTCTGTCTCCCCCCTGTTTCTCTCTCAGCTTTTTTAGCCTTGTTGATCTATTATTGTGACTTTGGCCAGACGACGCCAGCTTTCAGCATTTAATGGGCTGGGAGAGCAGCAGCTTCCTCTGCCTGTGAGAGAGACCATGATGTCATCAGCTACTTTGGGTTCTTTCACCATCCTGATGCTTCGGTGGATGTGGAAAGAATGCAAACAGCACTTTCCAGATGTTCTCGGGGCAGCTGGAAAACCATACATGGATTGTTTGCTTGGGGAATAAATAATGCTGGTCTGTTTTAGGAGAAAGCAGTGAGGAGGGTCATGAAAACACAGCTCCTGTGCAGTAGTGCTGTCAGGTGTACCACAGAGGGTTTTTTGGGGTGTTCAGTGATGGCACAGCTTGCTCAGGGCTCGAGTTGGGCAGCTGAAATATCTTTCTACCTGCTCTCCATTCCTTCTCTTCCCTTTCTTCCTCCAGCTTCGACTCCTGAGTGAGGCACAGTGTCCTTCTGATGTCCTGCTGTTTTGTTCCTGCAGTTCCTCAGGGTTATCTCAGCAGTTAAGACTAAAGAAAAGAAACAATCATCTAGTTTTTAAACTCCCAGTCAAATATTAGATGTAGTTGGAGCTACTGAATAAACACAGGGGTGTTTCATCTTGGTGCAGTGCAAATTGGGAATTTGGAAGCCCTCTCCAGGGCTGGAAAAAGCATCAGCTCTCACCCGCTTGTGGCATATCCAAAAAAGTCTATTTTGAGGGAGAAGCGGTCACTTCCTTCTTTAGGGTGGGCTGCTGGGTGGGTGTTTTTTAATGCATTAATTAATTTTTATTGAGTGATGGAAAAGCTGATGTCAGAGCTGCATTGCGGTTGGGCGTGCAGGAGCACAAGGTGCTAGGAAATAATACAGCCAACACATGAGGGCAGGGAGAGTTTAACCATGGGCAGTTTAAAATAGCAAAGCTGAGCCCTATGGATATTAAAAGCTATGACTGAATCAAAACAAGGGTCTAATATTGAGCTGGGTTTTGCTGGGGGAGGAACAAACCTGTTGGGTTAATTTCTGTTGTTGTATCCAGTGTCCAAGGGATGGTTTTTTTTGTCTCAACACCTGGATTACTGACTTAGGGGTTGTCTATTTTTGGCTCTGCAGGATACAAATGGCAAGGGGCAATGTAGGTTGTGTTTCACTGGGTTGTTCTTTTTTTTTTTTTTTTTTTTTTTTTTTTTTTTTTTTTTTTTTTTTTGCCAGACATCTTTATTCAAGAGTCTGTTGAGTATGCTTTTCTTTTTACAGTGGTCTATAAACTTGTCCAGCATGACTTCTTGCCTGGCTGCTCTCACAGTTCAGATTGCACAGATCCACAACAGGGGGGTGGAGGGAAATGCTTTGGAAATGGGAGCCAAAACAGAGCACAGTTACATAATTGTACAGAAGAAAAGTTTTTTGTTTTGTTTTGTTTTGTTTTTCCTTCCCATATCCTCCTGCCTACTGAACAAATGTTTTTGGAAAGCTGGATGGAAAAAACTTCGGCGTCGTTCATCCCTGTGGGGGCATGAAATGTATTGAAATGTTCCACCTGTTTTATGGCTGGTGCTTTTCCTCTTTCAGGTTTGACATCTACAGGAAGGTGCCAAAAGACCTTACACAGCCAACCTACACAGGGGCCATTAGTAAGTAACTTCTTTTTGATGTCCTTGCATAGCCCTGGTCTAAAATTAAAGATTGTTTGGCCTCTCTGTCCGCAGGGAATTTTTTTAAAGGGATGTTAAGCATTGGAAAGGGTGTCCTTTGTTGCTGAGGCAGCTCGTTCTGCCTGTCAAACAGTGGGATGGCTTGTGTGAAATCAGAATTGTGGCATCACGGAATGGTTTGGGTTGGAAGGGGCCCTGAAGAGCCTCCAGTCCCAACCACTGATAGCGATCCACTCTCACTCCCATGTATCAATACACAGACTTTGGCTGATACAGATCTCTTGCCTTGGGCCCCTTTTCCTTCCTTCCTGCTCCTGAGGGAGGCTGGAGGCTGAGTAATGCCATTTCACACAATTATGTGCAGCGAGCTGGCTGGGCAGAGGGCTCGGTAAACACGGATCAGGCTGATCCTGCCAGGCCTGTCATTACCCTCCCCATGCAGCTTTCCTGTCCTGTTGAGCAGGGACTTCCTTTGATCAGGGAGCTGTGCCCCACTCAGCCATGCTGGTAGATGGGTCAGTAGTCCTGTATGTCATTGCTGACGTGAATGATGTCACATCCCTTGGTGACAGCACACAGGACTGAGTCAGTGCCAGTGAATCAGGACACAAAGGAAAGCCCTCTCTGAGCTGAAGAAACTCCTCGCTGTGGGCACGGTCCAAGAACAGGCTGTCCAGGCTGGTGTGGACTCTCTTGTGATGGTTCTGGCTTCTTTTTCTCTGCCAAGGCCTGAAATTTTCAGCCTCCAGAGTTCCAACGGTCTCTGTCCTTGGGGATGCTCCAAACAACCAGAGTTGGCCCTGAGCAACCTGCTCAGAGCAGGGGAGTTGGACAGGAGGCTCTCCAGAGAGGTCCCTGCCAGCTTCAGCTATCCTGTGCTTCTCTGAAGATAATACATTTCCCTAAATATTTACTCTCAGAGTCCTTGTCCCCTGAGTTCTCCTGGCCACTGAATTACTTGTATCCCAACTCCCATTTGGGTTTGCTGAAGCTGTGAACAAAGAGCTTGACTCAAACTGTTTGGGAATTCAGGGGCGGATGAGATTTAGTGTTTTGAAAGAACACTTTGAACTTGTGAGTGATCCTGCCTTCTCTTCTGTTTTGGAAACTAAGAGTTCCCACACTGCCACTGGGCTCCCTTTGAGAATTTGTCTTGTTATGAATCACCTGCAAAAGAGTATTTTAGAAGCAAAAAAAAAACCATCAAAGGCCATTGAGTTTAGGCTTTCAGATCTGCAGTAAACAGCTCAAGTGATAAGTCTGTTGTGGGAAGGCTTGAAGGTTGTGACTCTTACTTACAATTATTACCTGACTTATTTCTCTCTATTGTTATTTGCAGCTTCTCAGGCTTTGATTTTCTTCTCTAACTGGTTCTCCTTCTTTTTCTCAGAGTTTTTTTAGGCAGCCTGATAGAAGCTCCTGAACCACAAACTGGTGGCTTTGCCTGGGAGAGGATCTTGTGAACAGCTTTTCTAAAGGGCTCTTCTGTCTGACCAAGCCTGTGGCTTGTAATTTGAAAGCCACTAATCTCAGGTGTTGTAGGAGGCCATGGATGACAGCAGCCCATTGCCAGGCCAGTTGGAAGCCTGGGAAAGTTGCATGACCTGGTGATAAAATGCTTTAGGGAAGTCAGCTTGTGTTAACGCTGGGAGCTTGAGTGCAGAGGAAGGTTCTGCCTCGCAAAAAATCTTTTAGGCTTTAGCAGTCATGTGGAATTGCTATGACTGCAACTTTATTTTGGCTTTCTTTAAGCCCTCCAAGTTTTACAGAGCAGATATAAAATAGTCCATGATATCCAGCTATTAATTTAGACCTTTTCCATATGATTCCTGCTGAAACCTTAGTTCAGTATCACTTCTGGTGCTGAAGGCTTTCTGGAATAGAAATGGACTTCCTGCAGGATTTCAGCAGTGGGTTTTGGATTGTAAAAAGGTCTGTTTTCAAAAAAAGGTTGAGGTTTATTAGGGAAGAAGGCACAGATCAGATTAGAGAAGAAAAGAGATGGAAAAGAGATGGAAAAGAGCAGCTCTGCTCCTGACACTGGGGCTGAAGGAGCCAGGGCTGAAGGGGCCAAATCTTTTAGGGAAGGAGCAGCTAAGGGAGAGTAAGTGTTGGGGAATCTTGAGGGAGAGGAAAAGGTGATCTCGAACATGAGCAAGTTCAGAAGCCAAACTGGAGTGTTGCTGAGGCTTTATTAGGTATGGCTTTTTAATTCCCAGCTTTGCAGTGACCGCTGCATACAGGACACTTCAGATCTGTGTGGCAACCACTCAGCTACAAACAGCTTTTTTAGGAATAAAGGAACCAAGAACAATCCACTGCCTTTTACTTGGAGTGAGGCTTGTCCAGAACAACACAGCCACTGCTGTGGAGTTCTCTGGGATATGTTTAGAAATTATTCATTCCTTTTCCTCAATAAAAGTCCCTTCTTCAGGCAGCATCCCCCTCGTGCCGTTGTCCCTCTTCCACCAGTTTTTACAGGTCCTCCCATGTGTGTATCATGTCAGTGGTGCCACTGTGACAGGTGTGGTGACAACCTGGCCATGTTTGGGTACAGAGGCAGCAGCAGCAGCACTCCTGGCTGGCTGACAGTTGGCATCTGGCTGGACAGGAGCAGTGGGGCTCTGGAGAGGAGCCTGCAGCCCAGGCAGCTGCTGTCACCATCCTGCTCTCCAGCCCGTCGGTGTGGATGCATAGTTTGCATGCACATGTTGTATGCACACATGGAAATGTTATCCAGAAATACTCGGTGCTGTTTGGGGGCTGGAGTTTTAAATACACATCAGGAAATATCCGAGTTATGATTCACATGGCGCCTGTAACAGGACCCGGTCCTTGCTCTTCGTAACAGCCTGCTCCATTGAATTATAAATACTATTAATTTTATGCCTTAATATAGACATGGCTCCACGTTCTCAGCCCGTGTGATGTGTTAAACACTTTGCCTTTTCTCTCATTTCTCCTGGGGTGGGGAGGCAGAGCCAGGAACGTACGTAGATGGGGTATGTACAAAATAGAAGGGATAAGTACAAAAAGGTTAGTGCAGGAATAAAAACCTTGGCAGAGTTTCCCATCCTTTTGGGATTGCAGATTAGCCAACAGCAGTGTGTCTGCACCAGCAACCTTTGATATATTGATCATGTTATCATATTAGAGCTCTAAAAACCCTGTCTCAGATGTTGTTGGAGCTCTGTGGGAACGTCGCCGTGCTCTTGCAGTTAAGCGAAGCTTTATGTATGAATTGTTTGATTCTGTCTGATCCCAGCCTTTAATCTACTTTTCCAAATATAATACACTTGTCAAATGTGGGTGGTAGGACTGCACATTTGCATGGAAGCAAGTAAAAGCCTTCACTGTGAAAGAAGCAGCTGAAGCACCCCGTGCATAAATTCCTGTGCTGGGAAAGTCGTCTGTGCCTGCAGCTCCACGCTGAGAGAGGAGCTCCTGTTCTGCAGCTGAGGAAATGCTGCCTCTGGAGAGAGTACCTGATAATGCTGTCACATGTGTCTGATGCCAAAAACTCCCCCTTGCCCTGGAAATGTGTGTATAGGGAGAGTTTAACAATCAGTGCAAGTGTCCTGTGTCCTCCTTCCCAGAGTGTCCAGCAGCAGATGCCTGAGAAGGAGCAGGAGGGGCAGGTTAAACATTTCACCAGGCTTTGCTCAGTTGGCTCCTGAGCTTCCTGAGCTGCAGTTGGTTCCTTTGTGTTTAGTATCTCTCAGTGGATTTCTTCCTCAGGGCATGTATGATTCCTTTTTGTAATCTAACAGGTTTTATTTGTTAAGCATCCAAAGTTAAAAATCTCAGAATTTAGTTGTGTAAAGGAAAACCTTCTCTAGTTTTTCACCTCTTCTTTCCCTGTTGTTCCCATCCTGGAAGGGACAGTGAGTGGTTGTCCCCCACTCACCTCCTTCAGGCTGCTTGTGATTTTATATCCCCCTCTCATGTCCACCCTCAGTAATCTCTTTTACAGCTTCAGAACTGACTCTGTGGTTTGAAGACTGGGAAAAACATTGAGGAACTTTGAAAGTCAGTCCCTGCCAGGCTCTTCAGGGAATTCTTGTGGGGTTTTTTAGACACAGGTTAGTGGGATTTTACTGTGCTGTGTTTGGTAAGTACTGTCACAAACCTTCACTGCAAGAGCTGAACTGAAGATGGACTTGAGGGGGCAAGTACTGGAAAAGAGGATATTTTGATTATATAAGTGGCAGAGAAGGAAGTTTAAAAATTGGAGGAGAGAGGAAGCTCTGGAAGAGAATTTAGTTAAGGGTTAGTAGTAGCAGGCTTTTCCTAGAAGTGCTGGAGAGCAGAGAGGTCTGGCTGGTGCTGTGGAAAGCCTTTATGGGATTATAACAAGCAGCAAGGAATTTGGGAAGCAATTAAAGAAAGAAGGGTTTTCTACGTCAAACACTCTCCTCTGCAACTGCCAGAGATCAGAGATCTCCTGTCTCTCTGTCAGTGATCAGCAGCACAAACACTGTATCTACTCATGTCCTGCCTTGGTGGCTTTTTTTGGGCTCTTATGTAGGTGTGGATGTTCTCACAGGAATTTGCTGCTTTAAGGAGACCTTTCTCCTCCCCCAGCCCCGTGCCAGGGGCTCAGCTGGGTCACAGCCCTGCTGACCTTCTGTGTCCTGGCAGCCAAGACTGGGGAGCAACTGTGTGGCCATCTGAGGTTTCTCTTTAGGAATTAATATCCCTTCTTGCTTCCTGTTTTCCTGATGGTCTTCAGGTTTTTTTCCCCCCTCTCTTTCCTCATCCTAGCTAGTGGGTTTTTTGGCGTCTCTGTTAATCCCTTGCACTTTAGAGAGGGTCAGTAAATGACTCCACAGTTGAAATTATTCTGATGAGGAAGGAGAAGCAAAGCATTTCTCCTTCCTGAGAACTGGAAGAATGAGGCACAAGGCTTTGAGTCACTCAAGGGTCTGTCTCAGTCCTTGCCCTCAGCACCTCTTTCCTTCCCTTGCCTCTCACATTCTTTACCAAGGGAGTTTGGGACTCTTGTTGTGTGATAAAATTGTTCCCAGCCTGTTGTTACTTCACCTTCCCAAAGGAATGGGCAGTCAGGTCATGTGGAATAAAGTTGAGGAACAGGGCTTTTTTTTTTAATATATATATTTCTCAACCCTAATTAGTGGCTCTGCTGAAGTGGTCATTTCATAGAGAGCTGTGCTGGGATGGAGGATTTGTGCTCTGTCTGTCACAGCCCTGGAGGAGCCTGTCAGCTCCTGCTTTGCCCTTCTGTGAGTGATTCATGGTGAATTTGGGTATTGTATTTTACACAGGGACACACTGCAGCCCTGTCTCCTTGAGCTGGCACATCCTTGTCTGCTCCAATCATCCCTGATCCACAGGATTCACAGCTGTGCTTCCTTCCAGCCCCTCCTGTGTGGGTGACTGTCACTGCTGCTTGAATGTCCCTGGTTTGAATAATTTCCTGGGGAAGACTAAACAGTAACATTCCAGTAACTTTGGGCCCCCTCCGTGGAATTCCAGGTTGGAATTCTTAGGAAAGATGTGCGACTTGTTGTCTGGGTACCTCACAGGTCCTTCAGTGGGGATTTTCCCTCTCTGCAGAGTCAATATGTCAGCAAGGGGAGAAATTAGAGAAGTCAGGCACTGGCTGCACAATCCCAGTGTTTCCATGTCTCTGCTGTCCCAGGCTGTGAGGTGCCTTTCACAGAGCTTTGGAACCTGACAAAAAATCACAATACCATCCCCAAAACACCACGTTAGGGGACTGTGTGCTTTCAAAGCAAGGAGGTGCTGGTTCTTTTTGCCTTCTGGAGGTTTTAACAGTGATAAAATTGGGAGCCAAGGCTCCAAAGAAGTGATGGTGTCAAGGACAGGGAGTGCTGGCAGACCAGCATTGGGTGCTGAAGGTGGAGAATGCAGGAGCTGTGGGGAGATGGAAATCATGGCAGAAAAAGTGGCCCAAAAATGGAAGATAACCCTCAGGATGTTTGGATATTGGCACAGCATTGAAGACACTGCTCTGGTGGGCTCCTCTGGGTCATGGGCTCTAAAGATTGTTAATTCTCAGTTGTGTGTGGTTGGCATATCCAACCAAAAAACAGGTTTTGTCTTTGTTAGACGTCTAAAACTAACCTTTTCCTCTTCTTATTTCTGTTCCAGTCTCTGTCTGCTGCTGTCTCTTCATATTGTTTCTCTTCCTCTCTGAGCTCACCGGATTCATAGCCACTGAAATGTAAGTAAAATCATGTTTCCCCTTGTTTGTGTGGATGTGAATCTTTACAGCTTTACTGTTATCTGAGAGAAATATTCCTGTAATTTCACTAGGTCACTTGGTTTCCTAATGGGTTTGGGATTCCTTTAGGTTGAGTCCAGATTCTCAGACATCCATTCAGCTTTTTAATTTGCTAAAATTAATAGGCAAACTTGGTTCTGAACTATTTTTGATAGAGGAAGCTGTTCCAGACTTGCTTGATCCTTTATTAGCTGCATGCTGGATTGCATAATTAGCAGCATGGAGAAAGGGATTGCATAAAATAAGAATTATTAGTTTAATATCAATAATTGCTTTTTTTTTGCTTTTTTTTTTTTTTTTTTTTTTTTGCTTTTTTTTTTTTTGTAATGTCAGAGTTGATTCTCTGATTCATGCAGGTGGCTTCATTAATGTGTGAATTTTTTCTTTGTCTTTTGAGCCTTGCTAGGAAACCTTGTTCACAGGTTTTGTGCCTGAGGACAAGTTGCCCCAGGTGGTGACAGCTTTGAGAAAAATGGAAATCCTTTCTACTTTTAAAAATTGCTCATTGAACAAGCATGAAGCAGTTATTAACACCGACTTAATCAGATTTTTATTTTTTTCCCCTGTTTTTTCTCATGTTTTTCCTTCCTCACAATAAACTTTTGGTAACTCTTAACACATGTACCTTTGTTTTGGGCTCTAGGAAACCTTCTCCATCACTCTGCTGATGTGGCAGTGAGCTCACTGAGCATGAGGCACAGTTCCTGGATAGTTGGGAAGGGTGGAACTTCTGTCAGCCTCACATGATGGTCCTGATAGCAACAGATGTCAGTGCTGAGCAAAAAAAAACCTTGGTTAGATGGAGCATTTTGATAACCAAGAGTCTCTTTCATTGTTCTTGTGCAGCTCTTGTCTTGGTTCAAGAATATAATTTCAGGAATAATGTTAATGTTGAGTAATGTTTAACTGAAGGCAGGAGTGTAATCAAGCTCCAGGTCGTTTTTTTGTGCCTGTTGCACGTTTACTTCAGAGATGGTATCTCAGATTTCTTGCTTGCTCACTGTTTCTTTGACTTCAGTTCCGTGTGTTTGCTTGTGAAATCCGGGGTCACCTTATCACCCACTTCACAGAGCTGAGTTTCCTTGCGTTTCTTGTTTTATAAAAACAGAATAAAGCTAGACTGGCTGCTTCAAGTAAAGCACTGCTTTTTCTTGCTCTCCTCTTAGATCTCATTCTCTGGTTTTCTTTTTTCTTTCCATTAATGCTTTACAGAAAGAATTAGTAATATTTACCTAGTTTTGACCCAGTTATTGAAGTGCCCTTGTCTTTATGTAGTGGCAGTTTCCTGACTAGAAATTCCTTTCTGAACAGCACAATTGCATAATTCTCTGAGGCCTCTTCTTGCTTTCTCCTTAAGAAGATGATGCATTTTCCACAAAAAAATATTGGGAAGTGCTTTAAGCGTGCTCAGCTGGCAAGTTCCTCATTAAAACCTCAGAGAGGTGGTAAGTGCCTTTCTCAGCAGGAGCTGTGTGGGGAGGAGGTGTTTGCAGGCCATAAAGCTGTAAAAATTGAGAGAGGATGTCATGCAAGAGTCTAGGACAAATGACTACAGGAACCTGGATTCGTCACAGACTGTCCAACACAAAAGCTGACACAAAAGAGTAGGAAAACCTCCTTCTGATGAGTTACAAGTCATCAGGCTCTTGCTGGGAACATTCACCCCCAGCTCTTGTGAAAAGGCTCTCCCAGAAGAGCGGAAACACTTCAGAAAGTCACTTCAAGACCTTCCCAGTTCAGCGACTTCGAAAGCGGGAGTAAACTTTTCTTTTTTCCATTTCTTACTCATTGGGTTCTCTTCTGAGAAACCCCAGTACGAGTTGTTGTGAGCCTCTTGTGGTTCCCTTTCAGTCAGGTATTACTGGCAGTGCATTGTGAGGCAGAAGAGTCTCGTCACTGGGAATAAGAATTGGGAGCTCTGCGTGGTCTGGAACTTGTGAGAGCTCTGTGCTGCCATTAAACTGGGTAAATAGCAAATAACAGGGGAAATGCTGTCTCAAAAAGGGGTTTTGAGACTTGTTTACCCATGATCCACATACTTACAAATGTATGGAAGATTCCTGATGTGCAAACTGTTCCCATCAACTTTTATTGCAAGTTTCAAGTGTTTTTTTTCTTAGTATTCAGAGTCTCCTACTACAGATACCGCACTCAGACTGAAATTTCCCAGTCCCAGCCAGGACCTGAATGATTACAAATACTTACAAATGTATGGAAGATTCCTGATGTGCAAACTGTTTTCATCAACTTTTATTGCAATCTTTTAGGTTGTTTTTTTTTAGTATTTAGAGTCTCCTACAACAGATCCCTCACCCAGACTGAAGTTTCCCAATGCCAGCCAGGACCTGAATGATTACAGCTGTGCAGTTACATGGGATGAACTTCCCTGCTTTGTCACTGCCAGCTGTGCTGTGAAACTGCATCACTCTTTTCTCTTTTTGTGGCATATTTCCCTTCAAGCACTTGACAGAGCCAGGCTGGGTGGGGAGAGCTGCAGGGTTTTGATGAGGAGGTGAGCACTTGGCCTGGTGTTTTACATCAGGGACATGGCAGGTTCCCTGTTGAGCACTCCAGCTTCCCTCAGAGCTCTGTTACACTGAGAAAAACACAAGGAAAGGTCTGCTCTGTACCACACTGACCCCAAATACTCATTACCTCCTGCCCACTGCTGGACTTTCTTCCACGTTCACACGAATCCAGCAGCCTCAGTGCCTGGTATTACTCGAAATCTCAGTTTGGCCACTCTTGCCCAACTTCAAAAGCTGTTTTTCCTTGACCAGCCCATCCATTGTCGTAGCATTTACAGCCTCAGCTGCTGAAGGCTTGTCTGGGTGGCAGCCAGCCAAGAAATGACACCTTCATCTCGAGGATCACAGTCATAGCCCTGAACCCAAACATTACCTGTGTGGGGAGAACAGCAGCTGTGTCATAACTCGTGTGGGCATTTCTAATGAGCACCAAGGCTGTGTCTGTGCACAGGAGCTGACTCCAGTTAGGAAGTCAAACCAAGACACTGCAGGAAGCTCATGGAAGGGGTAACACATTCTAAAGGCACATCCTATTCTGCTGCTGACGGGTTTCCTGGGGAGACCAGCCCTGAGGAGGGTAAAAAACTCCCAAGTTGCTCATCTTCCAGATTTATTGTATGACCCTCACAGGCCTGTGAGCAGCCATGAAGGAAATCCAAGCTTGGCACTTAGGTGGGGCTGCATCCTTCCCAGGAAAATCACAGTGAAGGGCTGGTGAGGGGAAAAAAGCTTTTTTCTTTTCTTAGTCACAACCCATCATTGGCATTAAGGGGAGGGTGAGTTTAACTCTGGAAATCAAGGATCTACTTGATTTTTTTCTTTTTTTTTTTAGTCCAGACTGAAAGTGATTGGAGACTTAGTGCAAACTTTAGGCATTGGAATGTCCCCATCCCTGGAGGTGTCCAAGGAGCACCTGGATGTGGCACTCAGTGCTCTGGGCTGGGTGACAAGGTGGGGATGGGTCACAGGTTGGACTCCATGATCTTGGAGGTCTTTTCCAACCTAAGTGATTCCAGACCAAGAACTTTGATGAGTCTCCTCAATTCTGTAAAAGATAAAGCAAAGGAGGTCTGTGCTCCACATTTGAACCTGTGGAAGATGAACAGCATCAAACACTCTTGTCCCACTGAGCCAGTGACTCAAATGGCTGAAGAAATTAAGCTAAAGGGTTAAAGGTGTCTGGTTTTTCAGGATCAATAGTTGGTTGAGTTGAGAGTAGTCTGAGGGCTCAAAATGCCTTGTCCTGCCTTTAGCAGCCTCCTCATTCCTCTGCTGCTGTGTTGCAAATCAGGAGCATAGAAATCACCCATCTCTTCTCTGATTAACTCAGATCAGCTCTAGACGTTAATAGCTGGCAAGATGATAATCTCGCCGTTTTATCACCCTAATTAGGTCATGAATTATGTCCTGTAAGATCAATAATAGTTTTCCAAGTATTCCATCATTAAGGATTAAAGATGTAATTAACTAATCTAGTCTGCCTTGCATTGGCAGCCAGGGGAAGGGGTAGGAGGGTATGAATGTGGTGCTTGTGGTATGAATGTTGCTGCTCAACGCTAATTCATCTGCCACAGCACACTGTAGGAAGAAACAGACTGTTCCTGGCAGTGTTTGCTTTTTCTTTCTGTTATTTTTTTTTTTATGTAATAACAGACAAGAACCTATTTGAAGTGACAAGTTTGCTAATTGGAAAGCTGAGCCCTCCTGCAAGGCAATTACTTAAGCAGAAGATCTGCAGTAAAATTACTGCCTTTTCATGAAGGCATAAATCATGAATCGTGGAACCACGGAATATCCTCAGCTGGAAGGGACCCACTAGGATGATCAAAGCCCAGTTCCTGGCCTGAAACAGGATAGCCCCAAGAAGGCTGGCAGGAGTGTGGGAGGAAGCAAAACTCCAGGAGTTTCAGGGTGCAGTGTTCCTTGTCCACACTGGATTCATTTGCATGCCCAGGACTGATCCTGCACAGCAGCAGGATTGTCACCAGACCTGTCTTCAGAAGCTTTTTGTCCCCACAGCTCTCCAGAGTGTGTTTTGTGGCTCTCAGCCCATGGAAATGGTACCAACCAGCAAAATGTGATCCTCCTGCAACAAGGGATTTCTTCTGCTGCAAACCGTAATCTGGGAGCACAAGGCAAGAGATGCCACAATTCCTGTGTGCTGACACTAAGCTGGAGATGCACCTCCAACCCTGCTGGCTCATCCAGTTGAGGCAGGTGAAATGCTGGAGCCAGCCAGCCCAGCGCAGGCAGCACAGCTTTGTAGGCAAAGGGGAATGAATGGGAGTTGTAATACTGCTCCTGCCACGGACTGACCTTGAGACAGACACTTTTCTGCAGAAGGATGTAATCCTTAGCAGCCCTGAGAGAGGTAGGCAGGTAAGAAGCTTAATGAATGTTTGGGTAGCAACGTGGGGATTACCTAACACGAGGTGTTAGACATTTGTGTGGGGTTGCTGTGCCCTGTGTGGGCTTGCAGGAAGAGGAAGGTCGTGTCATGATGTCATCTACAATTCCTGACTCAAGTCGACATTGACGTCTTTCCAACCCTTCTCCTTCTTCCTGTCTCCTGGAGAGCTGTAATTCCTTCCTTTGTAGGGCAGTGTGTTTGCTGTGCTCCGCAGCTGATCTGGGACAAGGACCTGCACACTGGAGAGCTGATTGGGATGCAGGAGATGACAAATAGCACAGCAACAGACACATGGTGCAGTAGAGAGTTTGCTGACCTGCTTGTTGTTTCTTCATGCAGATCGAAAAGAAGATTTGTCTGAAAATGTGGTGGTGCAGGAATCCCAGCATTGGAGGGTTGTGTTTCTGGAAGGTGTTTGGTTAGAGCTGAAAGGGCAAGTGGAGCCAGGAGGGCTCACCTGAGAGTGTCTTTTGAGAAGCTTTGGGCTCCTCAAGAAAGAAAAATTATTTTCCCTCTTAGGCATGGGGTCCTGGAGATCAGAGGGTGATGCCTCCTGTGAGTTGGAGGACGAGGTAAAGTGCAGCTTTCTGGAGTAAGTGGCTGTATTTTCTCTGTGGCTGATGACTGAGGAGGAGGCTGGCTGATTGTTTGCTGTGAAAGGGGGAGAAAAAAGGCTAAAACCTGAATCAGGGATTTAGGACAAGGAGGACAGAGGACAAGACAGATGTGTTCAGAGAGCACCCATGCAGTGTGAGAGGCTCTGGAAGGTGGATGCAGTGCCCACCTTGGATCCAAAGGGCTGCAGGCTCTTCAGCTGTTGAAGCCAGAGCTGCTGGGTGGGACTAAGTTACTGGGTAAGTTTTGTTTCTGGGGAAACTAAGCTGTTGTGCCATAAATCTGAGACCTAAAGCAGGGGGAACAGGTCTGACTTTCTTTGGACAAAACCCTGCAGCCATTCTGTGCCCTCAGGCTGCTGTGGCCCCCTTTCCTCACGTGCCATTGGCGTGATCTGGCCAAAGGGTCCCTCCAGCTTTTGGCGTGGAACGCTGGAAGTTTGGAAGGCAGCAGCCCAGCAGCATCACTCAGGAATGTGAAGTATTTCCAAGTGGCTCTTTCTAGAAGTGAAGCGGATTCCTGGTGTTTGGATCATGGAGAAACTTCCCTCCCCTTCCTTGGGTCAGTGGTGGGAGGCTCCAGCTCTCACCTGTTGTGTTATACTCTTTGTACTTTCAGAGCTCTGCTCACCCTCCTTTATTGTGCTGCTTTTATTCAAATATCCCTTAGTAGCAGCCAGGAAAACACCAACTCCTACATGTTTGGAGAAGGTACACCGTGCCTTTGGAGTCACAGTATGACCAATATCACTGCCTCTCTCTGCCTGGCCTCAGGTTTTCTTTCCCTTGTGACCATCCCAGATTTACTGTTGAAGCACTGTTACTCCTGGGACACTGTGTATTCCGGGACAGACAGGCTATAAATTAGAGTCAACTTCTTTTCTTCCACCAGAGATGTTACTTCTTCAGGGAGGGTGGCTAGAGGGGAGAATTGTGCTTCCCCTGACATCTCAGGAGAGTCTGATTAAATATATAGGAAGGCTGTGTGCAATTTGGCTTCGTGGCCCTGGGGAGGAGGATAGCAAGGGCCATGTGAGTGGCAGCCCTTTGTCACCCAAAACTGGGTGCCAGTGGTTCACTGGGAGGAATAGCCTTGACCCTGGAAATTTGCATTACCTGTGAGATTTCCAGGGTTCTAATACTCCAGATATTTGAAGAGAGAAATGTCCAGTTTGTTGAAAACAACATTTCTCCTGAGGTTTGCCCCAACAAGTGCAGCCTGCGGTGTGTTGTCGTTGTACCCTTGGCTCTCCATAGTGAGAGGAAATATCAGTGACACACAAAAGATGCACTTTGGGCTGGATTTGTCGGTTTGGGCCCTCAGCAAGAGCTGATCAAGCCATGAGGAGGCAGTGGCTGCAGCTGGGAGGGAGAAGCAGGATCCAGCTGGATGGGTTGAGATGAGGGGAAGGAAAGGAAGGATCCACTGTCACGAGCTGTCTGATGTCTGTGCAGTGATGGATTGGGTTATGAAATCTGGAACATGAGTAGAAGAGGGGCAGGGGGCTACTGGGTAAAGAGGAGGAGGAGGAAGTGGCAGTGAGCCTTGCCCAAGGGACAGGTTGGGAGCTGCTGGTCCAGTGACCGGACTGCGGGACAGGAAGCCAGTTTCCTCTACCTGCAGCTAATGGGCTCTGTGACCTGGACAAGCTGCCCTACTTCTCTGTGCCTCAGTGATCCAGCCAGCAGCCAAGTGACCTCAGCACTTGCCTTCCTATGGCAGGGCTTCCCTGTGCACAGTCCATCCTCTTATTTCTGCCAGAGAAATCAGAAATTTCCTTCTCACTCGCTCATCACCGAAAGGCTCCTGCGCCTTCCCTGCTGGAGCCACAAGATTTTTGACAGGTTCAGGGTTAGAAATCAGCAAATACAAACACTGACCGTGCTAGGGCTTTTCTCCAGAGAGCTGGGATGTTCAGCTGAGCTGCTGGACCTGCCTGTGCTCTGCCAGCCCTGCTCTGGGTGCTCCTTTTGCCAGGAGGTGCCTGTGGCACGGGCTGGGCATCTCGGCCAGCACAGAGCTGGGAAGGAGCCAGGGGTTATGAAATGGGAAAATGGATGGGAGCACTCAGGGAGCACTGAGAGGTGCCTTGCTCTGGGGGATTAATGCCCATCCTGGCTGGAGCTGCTCCTCCCAGCCTTATTTGGATATATGACTTAATCCAATCGCTGCCCAATCCTGTCAGTAATGAACACGTAGAGGAGAGGATGCATTCCACCCAGGGGGAGAGAGGGCTCAGCCAAAAAGCTACTAACTAGGTCACTGATGAGCAATCTTTCCCCTCCCTCTGTGTCATTTTTATTAATCACTTGAAAAATAGGTTGAGTAATGATTGCGAGCAACTTGTCAAGCCAATTAAAAGCAGAGAAAGGTAGGGCTGTGAAGCTGAAGACAAATGCTGCGCTGGTTTTAAATGAGTGTCTGTAAACCCCACTGACCTGTGAGTAATTGCCTCCAAAAAACCTGGTAGAGTGTGTGTGTTTCTCAGTGTGAAGGTTTGTTTCTTCTGAATCCACAGGGCAAACAGTTCATGGTGGCCCAGAGATGTATCACCAGAGCAAAATCACTTTGGATCTGTCTTGTAGTTGCCTTAGCCTGGTTTGACTGTTACCATGTGGACTCTCCTGTGGGGCTTGTCAAAGAGTTTAGTGCACTTTGAATGTAAAATAAAAATGCTGCAGAGCACTTATTAGTTTTATTTTTTGTAATTTGCTTGAATCAAAGTTCCCATAGATTTATAAGCTGCCCAGCTGGAAGAGAAATGGTCAAATGTTACTTGTTGAATAGGGAAAAAAAGAGCTTCTAGGTAATCTCACCGTTGTCTCAGTTCAGTGGGGTGAGTTTCCCCAGAGTGGATTCTCCAGGACCATTCAGCAAATTCAGCACTGGGGTTGTTTTGGTTTATTTTTTACATGTGGGATGGATTGTATGTGCCAACAATAAATATTTATACTCTTGCATTCCTCTGCCTCTCTATCTGTGTTTTGTCTCCTGCAAGCTGCGTGCCAGCACTGTGGGTGCTATGAGACAACATTACTCTTTGGGAGACTGCTGTAGAGTGTGTGAGATCCTGCTGTCCAGGATGTTTCTTCCCATCTGTTCCTGGCTCAAATCCTTTTCTCCTCAATTTTAGTCACCACTTTTGGGTTACCATTCATAGATTGAAATGTGATATTAAGGAGAAGGATGCAAATATGTCGTGCTGCCTTCCTCCTCTTGCTGCTGCTCTGTCAGCTGGCTGGCAATAACAAAAGGCAATTAGTGACACAAATAAGCTTTCCTGGGGGGTAGCTGAGAGCAGCCTTTCTCTAGAACTATTTATGGAACAAATGGAAAAACACATGCTTCCCTCCTGCCTAAAAGGAGTAGGCAGCTCAGGGGAGGGGAGGGTTGGATCAATAACCTGCCACCTCTTCAGCATTAGAGTCTTGGTTTGTAGCACCTCTGAGAACTCAAGGTAGAGAAGGGTACAGGGAGCACAGAGCAGAATTTTGTTTTCTGCTGGTGCACAACTTGTTTAAAGCCTTCTTGCCAAGCAAGAAATCAAATAAACTGTGATTTGCCCTCATTCCATCCTGGAGAGCTTCCCCTGCTCTCTGTATCTCTGTTATAGCCATCACACAATCAAACCTCCTCTTTCCAGCCTCCTTTTCCCCCTCCCCATGCAAAATTTTGGGTTTTCCCCATGGGAAGCAGCCCTGTGCCTGAACCCAGCTGTGTTTTTGCCCTCCAGAGTGAATGAGCTCTACGTGGATGACCCAGACAAAGACAGCGGAGGGAAAATAGAAGTGAACCTGAACATCAGTTTGCCAAACCTGCACTGTGAATGTGAGTACCCCTTTCACTGTGCAGCTCTTCTTTGTGCTTTAAGAAACACTTGAAGTGGGCCCAGACTGGTACAGTGGCCTTTCTTCTGTCACAGGATGGAAATCAAGTAGCTGCAGCCTCTGCCAATATCCCAGTGCTTTCTGTTCCAGGCCAGGGCACCTGTTTTCTTGGACCATGTGTTAGTGGCTGATCTCCTTCACTGGCTTCTTTCTAAACTTTATTTCCCTTTTTTATTTTTTCTTTAATACTAACCTTTTTGTGTCTGGGAGCAAGAAACCTCCCAGGTTCCATTGGGAACTCTGAATGCACCAGCTGGTTGTTGGCTCTTCCCAAGTCACCTGCCTTGTCTGCCTGAAATTTTCTGTTTGTCATTGGGATTGCAGGCAGCTGGCAGGACATGGAAGTTGTGTTTGTGTCAAAGATGCAGTGTGAAAAGTTTGGTTACAAAGTTTTTCTGGTATAACAGTTTTTGACAAAGAACATTATTATAAGCTCGGTTTAGTCAAATGTCAGGAAAAAAAGG
Organism: Zosterops lateralis; assembly: GCF_965231275.1. Taxonomy (NCBI): domain Eukaryota; kingdom Metazoa; phylum Chordata; class Aves; order Passeriformes; family Zosteropidae; genus Zosterops; species Zosterops lateralis. Next base: position 16,260,134 of record NC_139774.1, on the reverse strand, counting down.
TGTGGGTTTTTTTCAAGTAAAAGCAACACCTGCTTTTTCAATGCAACCTTCCTGATGCTTATTTTGTTTGATTTTTTTTTTTTCTGTGTTTTCCCTGCCCTGCAGTGGTTGGACTGGACATCCAGGATGAAATGGGAAGGCACGAAGTGGGTCACATTGACAACTCCATGAAGATCCCTCTCAATAATGGGGATGGCTGCAGGTTTGAGGGCCATTTCAGCATCAATAAGGTGAGTGGCAGTGACAGTGGGTGAGGGTGTGCTGCTGGGGAAGTGCTGGCAGGATCCATCTGTAAAAAATGAAAATTTGAAAATCTGTGTGTCTCCTGCCCAGTGTGTGTGTTTTGACCTTGATCAGACAGAAATTGAAGTCAGTGTGGGGAGAGGAGGCTGCATGGCCAGAGCCACAGGGAATGTGTTAGATCAGGGGTTTTCTTCACTCTCCAAGGCCAGTAATGGAGACAGAACTGCTGAACAGAGAGCTCTGCACAGCTCTGTGCAACAGCCTGATAATGTTCAGGGGATGTGTGAAAGCCCCACAGATGCCAAAGGGCTTCTGTGTTTACTCCTCACGACTTCTGCACCTCCAAAACGTGACTCACTGTGGAGAGGTCTTTGGCAATGGCTGCATCCCAGCTCTCCTTTGTTCTGGGAGCTGCAGAATGAGCTGCAGAACGACAGGAATGTTCCCTGATGGAGAGTGCCAGGGCTCCGTGCTGGGATGTTTGGAATACAGCACGAGGCCCCACGCATGCTTGGTGGGGATGCTCTGCTTCTGGCTCAAGGAATGAAAATCCAGGCCTGGAGGAGGCTCCTCTTTGGGATGGGTGTGTTCAAGATTGAATAATCTTGCTATGTAATGCTGGAGATGACTTGCTGGGGTGGGGGAAGCACTGGTGGGACCCGCTGATGTCCTAAGAAGGGCACACCCTTTATTCACTCCTCTTCGTGTACCACAGGCTACGAAATCCTGCTTCCTTCTTTTTCCTCACAGGTCATGTTAAAGCACATCTAAAAATACCAGGCAGGACCTCTTGCTGATTCTGTGGCATGGAAAGGATTAGGGATTTAAAAAAAGGGACTTTTTCCTCATCTCCAAGTTGCCAGGATTGCTGGCAGCTGATAATCCACAAAAATGGGAAGGGGACAATTGTCCAGACAATTCCCAGAGCACAGAGCTGACATACCTGGGGGTTTGTGTGCTGGATGTGCTGTGTCCTGCTCACCAAAGCAGTTCCAAAAAGAGGTGCAGAATGTGGCAGTGAGGAGCTTCCTCCACTGCTAATTTGTGTCCCATTTAGTGGCTGGGACAGCTGTCACAGGGAGGGGAGAGCTGACCCAGGATTCTGGCTCTGGAAACCTGAATCTCTCATGTGTGACCTGAAAGTCTGCAAGTCCCTTGGCAGGAATTGGACAGGCTGAGCTGGGAGCTGGAGTGGGACCTGGCCAGGCTTGGCAACTTGACCAAGGTTTGCTCTTGGGTGTTGCTGTCACAGCTGCGAGGGAGGACAAGGTGACAGTGAGATGATGGTGTGTGCTGCTTGCTGCAGGGCCTGACGCCCTCTTGGCTGAGCTTGTTTATGACACAGCTGGTGTCCACACCTGAAAGTGTTCCCAGGAGTGCACTGCTGTTCCTCAAGTCATTAAATCAGCTTTCCTGAAAGCACATGGAACGGGCATGTGGCCTCCCGTGGCCCTGTGGTGAGGTGTCTCTGCAGAGAGCACACTGGGCACCAGTTGTATAACCACCCTCCCACTCCTGCCCTGGGCAGTGCCAGATTGCTCCTCAGTGTTGCTTCATTTCACAACCTTTTCTCAATAGGAAAATATTCTTGCACCCACCATGAGAGTGATTGAGCTGTATCTGCTGAAAGACTTCAGGGCTAGTGGCCTGAAAAGTGTGTGCAAGCAGAGTGGTGCCCATCAGAGTGACACCAGGGCTCATTTTCTGTCGTGGAACTGAGCCTTTAGGTGAAACTTGTGTTTTTCAGTTCTTTGTATTTCCCTCCATTAAAAAAATTAAAAGGAAGGGCTCCAGCTGGCTCCTGCCAGGGGGAGAAAGGGAGGATCTAGGTTAGTTTGTATGAGATACCCACGTGGGTTCGGTGGTGGATTTTCTCATAATATAAAACTCATCCTTGCACACAATCTCAAAGGTAAAGTTGCTCATGACTGGTACCAGGAGAGAAATACATCCCCAGCTTCCTGGGCTGCTCTGCAGCAGTGGGCCCGTTTGCAAATGCCAGATGTGGGAGTAAAACATTGAGCAAGAGAGATGGGAATTTTATTTTAATAGGGATGAAAGACATAGCCTAGAGTGCTGGGAATCCCTGGAGCTGGGAGTGACCCACTCATCACCTCCTGCTCAGGACCATCAGCAGTGTGGAGGTGCAGGACTTGAGCGTGGTGGTGTTGGTCAGGTGCAGGAAGGTACCACAGATTCCTCCATCATCCTGGATGGATCCAGGCATTCCCATGTCACATCACAGAGCCTTAGCAATGCCTTGAGGGATAAAATGTGAAATCCTGTCTTCCCTGTCTGGGCTAATTTTAGGTCCCTGGTAACTTCCACGTGTCGACGCACAGCGCGACGGCGCAGCCCCAGAACCCCGACATGACTCACGTCATCCACAAGCTCTCATTTGGGGACAAGTTACAGGTGAGTCCTGAGAATTCCCTGGCTCTAGGGGAATGCAGTGAGAGTGGTTTAATATTAGACACTTTGGTTTTGTGGAAGGGCCTGTGTGTCCCTGCAACGTAAGAGTTCCCAGCTGCCACCAGTTGGGGCAGGAGCAATGTCCAGTCACGGAGCCACTGTGCTATTTTCTTCTGAAACTCAAAGTGCTTTTGGAAAACTCCATGGATGTTTCAGGCAGGGGGTTAGAAATAAGGGTTTGTGGCTCAGCAAAATCCTGTTTTTAGCATGAACACAGCAAGTAAATGTTTCTGCCCTTGTGGAGGAGCAGTGATGCACTCAGGGAAGATGTGTGCTCGCTACTGTGTTCACCACAGCAGCAGCCAAACTCTTTTTAATTCACTTCACTGTACTTGTATGGCAGACACCTATTAGTCAAATTTGTGCTGTGAAACACAAGTTAGACTTAGCACTGCCAATTCCCTGCTGGGAAGAAGCTGAATGTGTGCACTTGCCCCCAGTGGATAGAGTTTCACCAGGTGCTGCAAGTTATGTAATATTACCTGATTTCTCAATGAGGACAGATTACAGCATTTCTCTAGCCTACTTCCAAGGAGCTGCCCTCACAGGTGGGAGTTCCACATGTGCACACCCAGCTTGAGACTCACCCTAAACATTACTTACCCATAGTCTCTCTGTAATCTTCTTTCCTCAGCACAGACGTCTCATTAGTCTGCTCCTTTTACACCCACTTCCAAAACCCTTTTTCATGCTAACAAGTCTAAGCGTTGCTTTGTAGTCTTCTGATTCTGCTCCCGGCTTCTTTTAGGAAATACCTTGTGTGGGAACGAGGAAATATTAGCGTATAAATAAGCTTGGCTTAATGTCTGTAAAGCACACTGAGATGATGAAAAAAAAAAAATATTAGGTGAGTGGTAATGGGGAGTTGTGCAGCCTGCGTGGGAAATGGGCGCTGAGAGGGAGCATTCCCATTGTTTTATCATGGAGCCCTGGAGTAAGGCAGCTGGAGTGTGAATCAGCACAGAGGAGGAGCCTGGGGAGACAAGCAGCAAGTGTCTTCAGTTCTTGTGGTGAGAAACCTGCCTAGCAAATGTTGGCTCCTGATTGGGACGAGTTCAGATGAGTGTTTTCAGAGTTCAGGGTGACTGCTCACTGTCTGAGTGCTCGGGGAGGGAGCACGTAGGTGCTGCTGGTGCTGCAGGCAAACAGCAGCTCAGCAGCACAAATTAAAGAAGGATCTGTTCACCAAACAGGTGCTACCACGACTCAGCAAGCAGTGAGAGAGCCAGCAAGTGTGGAGAGCTTTAAACCTGCCTAGGTGCACCTTTGAATATTTCAGGTTGTCTCCACCTGCTTTGATGTAATAAAAGGTTATATTCCTTGAAGAGGGTGAGGAGCTCCTCATTCACTTGTATCATGTGCTGGGAGTTTGTTCTTTGTGGGCTTTTACTGACTCTGCCTCAGTGATCCACTGAGGGACAGACTGTGTTCTCCAGAAAAACCAGTCTCTTTGAAGCAGAGATTTAAATATCATCTGGCACTGAATGAGCTTTGAGTCTTCATCAGTACTTTGTGCACAATAGTGGCAGACTTCCTCTAGATTTTTCCCCTCATTTAGATGAGATCAGAATTAAAACCTGCAGAATTAAATCTCATGCAATGAGCTCCTGCATATCAGATAAGCCAGTAAGGAGAGAGATGAGGAAAGCAGGAGATGATGCCTTTTTACTGTCGGGGCAGACGACTCTCCTGACAAGGTTAAACCCAGGATTATTCAACACCATAATGTAGAACTCAGTAGAAATTATGATTAAAAATGCAACATCTATTTCCACATCTCTCTCTTTACTGGGTTCCCTGACAGCTGGAGGTAGGAACTCATTGGTTTGAATTTTGGTTGTCTACACGAGGGGAAAATTTACCAAAAGTTTAAAATGAACCTTAAAGTCTCTGGCCCAGATATTCTGTAAGAGACTTCTTAGCTGTATTAGGAATGGAACATAACACTGTAGCCCACTCCAGGGGCTTCTTTTCCTTCTTCTGCCTTTTACAGTGAGTAAAGGATGAGCACAGCCTGCAGGTGTAGTTTGGGAATGGCTGTGGTTGTGTGAAATCCCAGCAGAGCAAAAAGCCCTGCAGCAGGATCAGCTGTTGCTTTTGCTCTGCTCCTGTTCCCAGTTCAGCCTTCCAGTTGAACTTGCTGATTTTGTCTCTCCAGAATTTCCTTTCTGCTGAGCAAAACTGGGTCATTGCTGCTTCCTCCATCATCCCCTCTGAAGTGTTGGGGATAGGGGAATGTCCATTAGGATGAGACAGAGACATCCACATGCTGTCAGTTGTGGAGAGGGTCTGGGAGGGAGATGGCATTGCCCTCTTGGTGAGGTGAAACTGTCACACCCATCACCAAATCCTCCTTCCAAACTCTCCTTCCCTGTTGTCTGAGTTAAGGTCAGGAATTTCTGGGTTGTGGAGTTCTTTGTCCTTTCTTTGGACCTGGTGAGCAGCACAACCTCTGACCTACAGCTGCTGCCGTGGGCTTTTCCCTGTCTGGAGAGTTCACACATGGATTATTCTGTTGGTGGAGATCAGACTGCAGGTCACAGCGTGTGCAAGGCATGGAAATCCTGTTATTCTGGGCAAGCAGACACTCACAGCTCTGAAATCAGCTGCAGGAAAAGCTGAAGGGATGTCAGTGTTGGGATGTGTCCTTCCCATCTCCAAGGCTGATGGGTTGTACAGACCCAGCTGCTCTGACATGAGCCACCTTTAGAGCAGAAATCCTGAGTTTTCACCCCAGTGTGACTCCCATTTATTTCCCTTAAATAAATTAATTTCACAGTTAACTCTCCAAAGCTCTTAGGAAATAACCTCACAGTGAAAATTTCACAACTGGCCTCTTCCAACTGCAATTCCTTTAGCTTTGGAGTGGTTTTGGAGTTTCATCTTGTAAGATGTTGTGAAATCAGCTTTTTCACTTGGAACCAACCACTGTGATGATGGTCACTGAAAGATATTTGGGGTCATCTTTCACTGGGTTGAGGCTTTGTTTTTTTGGAAAGGTTGAATCAGGCTGATCCTGGTTACAGGGCAGGGAAGCAAAGGTCAAGAATATCAAGTCAGAGCAGAGTTTCTTCATTCTCCTTTTTGCTTTCCAGGTCCACAACGTTCACGGAGCGTTCAATGCCTTGGAGGGAGCAGACAAGCTCAGCTCAAACCGTGGGTATTCTGGGGATTGCAGCTCTCAGCCACCCTCTGCAGGAGGGAAAGCAGGGCCATTCATGCAGCATTGATGTATCCAGGAGTCTTTTATTGGCCTCTTTAGCCAAAATGATCCAGACACTGCTGGCTGACATTTCCATTTCCTCCAGTGCTACAGAAAAGGCTTAGCCCAAAAGGTCCTTTGAGTCCTTGTGGAGTTTTTTATCCATATCCTGTTCTTGTAGTGTCCCTTTGCTGCTGTTATTTCCACCAGAGCTTTTCCTTGTACTTGTGTTGCAAATTATCTTTAAATTTCTACTCTGTGGATGGCAAGAGGGACATTTTCTTGGCCTTTCTTTATGACCAGCACAAAAAGGAAAATTCAATACATGCTACCATTCAGTGTAGAGAGTTGTCTCTCAAATATTCAGGCTCCTGCAGGCCATCAGTCCTGTCCATTTCTTGGAACAAAATTCCTATGGCTGTTCCTGAAGCTATACAGTTGTGGTTTGGGGAATATTTTTAACCTCCAGGAGCCAAATGTCATCATGTTACACCTGGCTAGAGGATCCTGGAGAGATGTCATTTAGAATTGTGTCTTAGAACTGTTTTAGCAGACACAAAAACCAGAATGAGCCATTTAAATAATGAAAATAAAAAAGAGTTAAGCAGCTGTAGGAGAAGGAAGATGAGAAAGCAAAAGAGAAATGGAACTACACAGGTCGTGATACCTCAGGGGTTTTTTTTGTCAAAATTATCTGCAGCTCAGATAACCTCAGCCAGTTCCTGATTTAACCAGGCTGGTTGTGGTGATGATAAAAGTGTTGCCATTTATAGCTGCAAGGTTCAAGTAACCCAAACCTTGGGTGGGTTGTGGAACCCAAACCTTGGGTGGGTTGTGGTCCTGCAGAAGTGATGGGTGGCTTCTGGTGTCACCCAAGTCCCCGACAGAGCGCTGAACAAAGTGCAGAACCGTGGGCTGGGAGGTTTTGTCACTGAGATGAGGAGGAGGAAGACACTCCTTTTTGGTGCCTTGCTCCACTTTGAAATGTTCTGTGGGCTGGTTCCTTTCTCTCAAGTGCTCACTGTGTCCTTCCCTTTCCTCCCCTGAGCGCAGCCCTTGCCTCTCACGACTACATCCTGAAGATTGTGCCCACGGTGTACGAGGACATGAGCGGCAAGCAGCGATACTCCTACCAGTACACGGTGGCAAATAAGGTAAAGGAGCTGCTGCTCCTCCTCTCTGCAATCCCAGGGGATGTTCAGGCTCCATTCCTTCCCCTCCTGCTCCTCTCTCTGTGTGTGCCCTGTACACAGGAGTTTGTAGGTGAGCAGTAGCCTCTGCTGGGAGAAGGAGGAACTGAAGCTCCTCATAGTGAGGCTTTTTTCCTGGTGCTGGGGTTGGGGTTGTGAGGGCTTGGCAAAGCAGGTTGGTGGTGCTTTAATTCCTGTGTTCTTCCTCCTGGCTTTGTCACCTGTCAGTTTGGGCTGGTGTGGATTTCTGTGAGTTGAGTGGGAGGAACTCCTGTTGTGCCTGTCAAGGTGCATCTGAATGGGAGCTGCGATCCAGCTGAGCACACAGAATGTCACTTACACCTGGTTTTAGTGACAAAACAGTCTCGGTTTTGATGGGTGGATGAGACAAAAAAGTCAGCAGAGTTTTTGGGTTTTTACAAATGTTGATTTCAGACATTAAGGCACTGAACTGTAGCAGCAAATATGTGCTGGTTGAGTGTTTAACAGCCCCTGCTTTATGATAGTGAATTATCACAGAATCCATTAGTTTGGACAAGATTCAAGATCACCAAATCTACCAGTGACCAATTCCCACCCTGTCACCCAGCCCAGAGCACTGAGTGCCACATCCAGCATTTTAATAATTCAATGTATTGATTTTTTTTAAGAAGGAAAAAAAAAGGCCTTATTTACTTTTTAAGGTAGAAAGCATCTTCAATTTTTATATTGAAAATGATTCACCACTCAGGTGTTAAATGAAAGTCCAAAATCTGTTTGTAATATCTAATTACTTCTAGTTTGCCCTAACTGATAATTAATCACAAGCTCTCCTGGTTTAGTTCTCAGATTAATGTTCCTGACTGGTGACTTTTGGGCTTGCCTGTATGTTGTGTCCCAGGGATTTGAACATCTCCCTCTGTTCAGATTACAATGTATTTGTTCTGCTTAGTGTCACAACTGCTGTTCTGATAAGACTCCTGTGACAGGAGCTCTGAAAGTAATTTGGAAAATAGACAGCAGGAGCTTTTGACACTTCTGTGAGCTTGGCTGCAAATTGGGGCCTTCAGCCAAGTCTGACTCATTAGGGCAGGATTGCTGGTGGGGAGAAGGGGAGAGGGAGGAAAAAATGAGGTCAGTTCTGTCAAAACTGAGGTGCTGAGAAGCACTGCTGCCTCTGTGCTTTCTTCTCGTGGTGCTTCACTCCTTAACTCCCACACTGAGCAGTGGGAAAGGGAAATGGGAAGCCACTGGAACAATCTGGCACAGGGTGGCTGGTATGAGGAGAGGCTGAAGGGTAAACTCTGTCTCATCTCTTAGCTCCTCTGTTTCCTCACTTCCCACATAACCACTGTCCCAAAGGGAGCTGCAGGACTCCTGTAAAAGCCTTGAAAATGTCATGACTGGGGACTTCTGCTTCCCTCGTCATCATGGGATAAACTGCCTAAAAATAGGGGAATTTAGGATTTTTATAAGATCATTGAAGATAAATGCTGTTTCACTGGCACACAGAAAGTAAATAATTTATTTTTTTGTGTGTCATGTTCATGAGTGTCCTGTTGCTTGTCGTTTTTTCACCTTTCTGAAGTATTTGAGGCTGTCTTTACCTCCTGATCCTTGAAAACTGGTATCTGTCTCCAGTGAGAGCACAAACAAAATATTATCTCAAGAAAATGTGACTTTAGTTGCTCAGCTGATGTTGGTGTTGGTCCTGGGCACTGTGTCCTGCTTGGTGCTGTCCTGTGGCCATGGCTGGACCTGTCAGGAAACAAATGGATTGCAGGAGATTGTCACTGTAAATCTGGAAGATGTCTCTCCCAAACCAGCCTGGGATATTTTTCTAACCTTTGCCAATATTTTTCTGTTTGCATTTTTGTCCTGGCTTTCAGCAGGAGTTTTAAACGTGGTTTGAACGTGGTTCCAGATGATTCATATACAAAATATAGACATACATGTGATTTACAGAGCCCAAATTTCACCTGCAGCCAGGCTGTTTGTATCTAAATAGAGCAGAACTAGGATGGAGAGTCAGTGACAGCCTTTCTGTTTAGTCCTGTAGCTCTGAGTGAAGATGAGAGCAATCACCATCACTCTGTCCCCAGCTCTTTGGTTATCAGGCTGTAAGGAGATTGTTTTCCTGTTTGATAAGGACGGGAGGTGAGCAGTCACACAGGAATTCACTGTTTGCTTCTTCCCATCTGGTCCCTGCTACAAAACAGTGGGGTGAGGGCCAAACCCACAGAGGCAGTTCTAGTTTGCCACTCTCTGGAATGAGATTATTCACATTTTGTGCCATTTTCCCCATTTTTTTCCCCCTCAGGAATATGTAGCCTACAGCCACACCGGCCGCATCATCCCGGCGATCTGGTTCCGCTACGACCTGAGCCCCATCACAGTGAAATACACAGAGAGGAGACAGCCTTTGTACAGGTTTATCACTTCGGTGAGTTACCCAAAACCTTTCCTCCTCCTCCTCCCTTCCTCTGCCTGCCTTTCCTGCCTCTCCCAGAGGAATTGAGTTTCTGCCCCAGAGCCTTGTGACGTGCTGGAGATAAAGCAGCACATCACCGGGGTGGTGTTGAAGTGTGAGGTGAGTCCAGTGCTCTGATTGATTTAATAGCTGGGCACAAAAAAGGAGGAGAATTAACCTATTCCAGAAGTGCCAGGCTCTGTCTAGGCAGGATAGGCTCTATTGCAGCGTGTCAGAAGCTTGGAAGCAAAGCTGATGTGGTCAGCAGGAAAACTGCAATTAACTGCTCAGTAATGATGAGATCAAATGTGCAGAGAATCTGGAATGGTTTGGATTGGAAAGAACCATAAACCTCATCCTATTCCACCCCCTGCCACACCCAGGGGCATCTTCCATTATCCCAGGGTGCTGCAGCCTGGCCTTGGACACTTCCAGGGATCCAGGGGCAGCCACAGCTTCTCTGGGCACCCTGTGCCAGAGTCTCCCCACTCTTTCCACTCTAAACTCATCCTGTTTTTGCCTGGAGGCTTTTCCTTTGTTCAGATGAGGAAAGAGGAACTGTTAGATCACACAGAGCTGCCTGTCCTTGCTATCTGCTGCTGTTTGGGTGATCTTTACAGTAAATAGGAAGAAAACTGGCAGTGGAGATTTTACCAGCAGCCACTTCTCTCCTCTCCTACAAGACACTGAATTTTTTTTTTTTTTTTTTTTTTTTTACACTGAGTTTTACTCAGTGCTGCTACTTGGCTTAATATGGGAATGTCAGTTGCAGGCATTTACTCCAGGGTAGAAGAGCTGCATTATCAAATTCCAGAGGTGTTTTCCTGACGAGTTACATTTGGATCTGTCCAGAGAGCATCCTGCAGTCCTGATCTCAGCATCCAGAACAAAGCTGTGATGGCCAAACTGCTCATTAGGCAAAGAGCTATTTAAAGATCCTCCAGAACTTTAAAAAAAGTGTCTTCAGGGACTTGGCTTAAAATTGAAGCTGCAGTGAGCTGTGCCAGTGAGGCATGGTGGAATGTTGATAAATTGGCTGGAGTGAAGACCTCAAATTCTGATTTTTAAACTGTTTGACTGTTTTAATTGGAAGTCACATAAACAGCGTGGCAGAGTTGCACTTCAGGGTTTTGATTTTGCAACTTGTGATAAACAACAAGTTCCCTTCAGTGAACTTTAGACAGTGACCTCTAGAACACACAAATAACCAGAAAAGGGGGCTTGAAGTAAAACCTAAATGTCGTGGTGAAAGACTCTTCTCTTCTTAGCACGTCTGCTTGGCTTCAAAACATAATCCTAAAAAAGGTCAAACATCAGCATTTCGTGACTTGGCATCTCATTCTGCCTCTGCTTCTTTCCCTAAAATTGTGCTCCCAGAGGTTTCTTACACATCTCATTGGGGGTGAAAGTGTGGAGGTGTTTTCACGGGAAATGATTTGATAGCTGGGATCATTCTTTAATTTTATTATCAGCATTGATTCACTGCTGAGCTGCCATTAAATGCCTATAAAAAGCATCTTTTTTGAATTGATGAGTTGACATAAGGGACCACAGGGGGAGTATTTCCTCCCTGGTTGCCACAGTGACATTTTGGGTTTGTATCTCATTTGACTTTGTTTCCCAAAAACTGAAACGTGTGTCTCCTACTGAGAATCCGAAAATGGAACAGCGGTTCCACTTCTATTTCCGTAAAGATTTAAAGGTTGATTAATTTTCATAAAATAAGAATTTCAGTTTCTCCTCTTCCCCAAAATAACAGTCCTCTCCACACACCATATTCCTCACTGGACAAAGTCTGAGTGTAGAATCACTGGCCCCAGGATGAATTTTGCCCTGTATAATATTTAAAGGTAGCCAATATTTAAAGGTAGCCAGGCACTTTCTGGCTGCTTAAGGAGAGTTTTGCAGTTGATTTTTGGCTGCTTTTATTTGTCTTGTAAATGGCTGTGGTGTCACTGGGGGCTGCTCCAGTTGAATGTCCTTTCCCTGGAGGGTGAGGATGACACTGGTGCTGGCAGTGGCTGTGCCAGGGTGTCACACAGGTGTGACAGACACTCCTGGTGTGGAGGCAGAGCCTTGTTCCAGGGGCTGGAGCCTGGCTCTCAGTCTGGGCCTGCTGGGGAAGATGAATCAGGGAAACCTTATAAATATGATTGCTTAGCAAATGATTTTGAAAATATGAAACCTATAATTGAAATAGAAATGGAAGCTTACTTTGAGTTGTAGGATGCTGAGCCTTAGTTACTATAGAACCTAAAAACAATAGCCTGGCCAGCTGAAGGAGAATCCCTTTTAATTGAACAATACCTTTCTGCTGGCTGAGGGATCCAAAGGTCAATGTAGCAAAACAGAAAAATCTAAAGAGTAGTTTTTAGAGTTTAAAATACAACACAGTGTGGTAATGTAGTAATTCTTATAGGCTGTATGTAGATTCTATAGGATTTTGTGTCTTCTATTGGTTGGTCACTGTAAATTAGAATATTCATCACAAAAGGAGATAGAATGTATTGTAACAAAGACTTCACTCTCTCACTCTCTTTCTCTCTGGCTCTCTTGCTTGCTCTCTTATCCCTGCTCTCTTACCTCTGCTCTCTTCCCCCTGCACTCTGACTCCTGCCCCCTTGCTCTCTCACTCCCTTCTCTCTCAGCTCTTCCCCTCCTGTTCTTTCTCTTGCTCTCTTTGGAGTTTCCCTCCAGCCCAGGCTGGTGGCTGAAGGCAAAGCCCTTTTTACCCACGACCCTTGCAATAAACCCACATATTCTAGAATATCTCAGGTCTGCAGAGTTCCTTGTCCCTGTAATCCTCAGATCTTCCTACACGGGCCATCTGCTGAGCTGCTCTGAGCCTCCTTTGGGCCAGGACTGCTGTACAGGAGGGCAGCCTTGGCTCTGCTTTACAGCTTCACAGCCTTCCAGGGGGCAGAGAACAGCCTGGGAGGGGGAGCAGCACTGCATAGCATCAAAACACCTCCAGCCCTGCCCTGTTTGGATGACATGATGTGTTCTTTAGCCCCTTCCTGTATCTCCAGCGTGGCCTTTTGCATCACAGTTGCTCTGGAGACCAGTTAGTGATGACCAGCCCTGGGCTGAGGGCCAGCAGGGCTTGGGCTGGGGCGTGTGGAGTCACTGCCTGGCTGTGGAAAGCATCAGCTTGTTCTGAGCAGCAGCTGCTCAGTTTAAAAACCACAAGACAGGCTCTGGGATAGGGGGCTCTTTCACTGTTTATCTGGGCTCCCCTGTGGCTTTCAGGAAATTGAAATTAGTCCTGGGTTTGGGGGTGATCCTGGGGACTCCAGAGAGGCTTTAGGGGGGAAGGACACACTGCTGGGGGATGATCCCATGGGAGAGGGGTGTTGGCTGTTCAGCAGAGAGCCAGAGGCATCTCCTGTGCTCTTTGTCACTCGTGACTTTGCCCTCCAAAGAGCAGCATTACACATTGCATTACCTGTGGGAGCATTGCACACCCTCTCTGTCCCCCTTCTAACTCATGCCTGCTCCTTAGATTTTTGTGGTGGGAAGAATTATCCTCATTTTCTGTTCCATATCCTAATTTTCTGTACCAGAGGCTTTGGTTTAGCATAAGTTTTTGGGTTTTATTTTACTTTCCATGTCACGCTCAAAAAAGTTCAGTACTAAATAAGATTTTATGTTACTTGTGGGTCAGTGCTGCCACTGTCACTGTTCCATGAGTTTGCCAGGGATCCTGGAGTTAACCACAGATATTTGGCAAAGTGTTAAACACAGGGGGTTTTTTGCCTGTCAAACTGCACGGCTTAAAATCAACTCATCCCTCATAAAGAGGAGCCGTTCAAGACCTCCTGGTTGAGGTTATGGAGCAAGGGGAAAAGTTTCACTGCTGAAAATTCATGAGTTTCTTTAAGTGGCCAAACTGAAAGAAGGTTTTATCATGAGATCAGTGTAAGGGCTGGGAGGGGAGAGCAGGCACAAAAGCAGACAAAGCTCTGCTGAAGCATTCAAAATCCAAAGAATTTTTTTTCCCTGGTATGAGAGGACTCATCTGGGCTCTAGGTGTGAAAAAAAAATTAAACTGGGAATAATGGAGGGTGGCAACTAGAGCAGAGTGGTTGCAGGCAGAGAAATTTCAGCCATGGGAACTGGTGCTGACAGATGTCACAGGTTCAGTCCTGTGGATTTCTAAAGCTGTTCTGCAAGATGTGCTGAAAATCTCTAGGTGGGATTCTGCAGCTTATCTTACTAGGAAATACCTGGTGGTCCTGCTGGTCCCATCTGACTCTATAAGTAATTCTCAGAGTTTTGGACACCCCAGAGGAGCACAGTCGTGGATCTGTCACTTGCCTTTCTTCAGCTTTGCCTCCTCCTGTGTATCCACTCATGTTTTCCTTTAGGCAGGAGCCTGCATCCCTCTTTCCTGTGATCACCTCCTGTTCAAGGTGCATTCCTCATGTCCAGCTCTCACTGCTGGGCTTATTCCACTTGTTTCTCTCTTTCCCTTCATCCTTTAATGGCTGGGCCTGAGTCAAACAGACCTCGTGGATCTAACGCAGATCATTCCCAAAAATTGGTTCCATTAAATGTAAAGAAGTGCCTGATGCCTGCCTCCTGTACGTATTAGAGCTGTGATGATGAAGACACTGTGCTGAGGCAGAGCCCAGCACTGGCCACCAAAAGGACTCCAAACCCTTTTTTCGTCACCAGGACTCAAAGCTGTGTGTGCAGGAGGCCCCGAGCCAGTGCCAGGTGTGTGTGACTCATCCCCACTCAGCACTACAGAGCTCTGCAGATGAATTTAGAGGGTTTTTTGGGTTTTTTTTTTTCTATTCCCCAGCCCCTTGTGTTGCTGCACTGAAGTCAGATTTTCCTGCTGTGTGATGCAGAGTCTGGGTGTTGGATGGGGTTTGTGTTTGTGGTGTGACATCTGCTGTCAGCTGAGCTGCTCTGAACTGAAATAACCCAACAGCTCCATGGTGGGAATTTCCCCTGGGAACTCACCCTGAGGGGGCCACAGAGGCAGGAGATGGACTTGTCCCCTAAAAATCCTGACTTTGCCTCAGGCTGGTTTTAGCAGCCTCAATCTGCTGGAGTGTCCTGCAAAATCCACATTTCCTGCATCTCCCTGTTTCACTGAGCTCACTGAATATTTGTATTTTGGTTATAAATACACATGGAAAGGAGCTGTAGTTCTCACTGCCTTCACTCACCGTTTATGAGCTGTTTGTTCCTTCCCTTCAGTGCTGCTGCTGCTGCTGCTGCTGCTCCTCTTACGTTGATTTTTTGTCTGTGACTTTGCCCATGGGGTGTTGTGTTGGAGAGGAGACGTGGCAGGGTGCGTGTAGAGTGGCTCCACTTCCCTTCTGGGCCAGCTGTGTTGCAGTTTTATAACGTTTATCATGGAATTATTTAGGTTGGAAAAGACCCACAAGGCCATTGAGTCCAAGCTGTGCCCCATCCCCACCTTGTCCCCAGCCCAGAGCACTCAGTGCCACCTCCAGGTGACACCTCCAGGGATGGGCACTCCAAACCTCCCTGGGCACTTCCAAGGCCTGAGCCCCCTTTCCATGGAGAAATTCCTGCTGCTGTCCACCCTGAGCCTCCCCTGGCCCAGCCTGAGGCCGTTCCCTCTCCTCCTGTCCCTGTTCCCTGGGAGCAGAGCCCGACTCCCCCGGCTGTCCCCTCCTGGCAGGGACTTGTGCAGAGCCACAAGGTCCCCCCTGAGCCTCCTTTTCTCCAGGCTCAGCCCCTTTCCCAGCTCCCTCCTTCCCAGCTCCAGCCCTTCACGGTTTCTCTTCCTCTGAAGGTCCCAGAGCTGTTCACAGCACTCGGTGTGACCCCAGCAGTGCCAGCACAGGGGACAGTCACTGCCCTGCTCCTGCTCCCACACTATTTTTTGATACAAAAACATCTGGGTTATGCTCAAGACTGGTTTCCTACAAACCACCTGGTGGGGAGGCAGAAGTCAAACACCACAGGAGGGGAAGAAGGTCCCAGGTGCCACCAGGCAGTGTTCACATGGAAAGTGTGATAGACCACAACCTAACCTGAAAGTGTGACCAGCCATGGTCTAATTACACAGTTCCAATTTCCCAACTCCCACTTCTTTTACTTTGTAACTGTGATGCTCTTTTAATTTGGTCTTTTATATTGTGTAGGATGAGGTGGTTTTGAGATAACAACATTCTAAGAAGGGGAACAAGATGTGGAGCTTATCTCCTGAGAAGGACCTGCCTTGGAAAAGGGGGATTTGTTATGAGCTAGGAGCTGAAGGAGGGAGTAATCCCAAACCACTGAGCCATTGTAGCAGGGAAATATTTTATATTGCTGGTCTTCTCCAGTCTAAATTACTCTGTGATCCTGTTTCCACAAGGACTCTGGTTTGACAGAATCCACATAATAATTCTGTCTTTTTGTAGCACTTGAGAAGTGCAGTAGGCTGTTAACACCAATCAGGAGATTAATTTTATTTCTCCTAACTCTGTTCTTGGAAATAAAGTGTTTTAATTCAACCCAAGATCCACATCTTGTGTGGAAAACTCTGTCCCACCAAGAGTTAAGTTGGCTGCCCTGAGCAGCCCTTGTCATGGAAAGTGTTGTGCAGAGCTGTGGTGTCACTGGGAGCTGGGTTTCTCTCTTACTCACTGCCCTTCACGTGCTATTTCAGTGTTTTCTGCCTGTTTGTAAATCATTATCTTGTGAAGTAGGGAAAAAAAGGCCACAAGGCTGTGGTGTTTATAACAGAAAACAGTTGTAGGAAGATGTGAACAACACAGAAGTTCTAGAAAGCTGAGTTAGGTGGAGTTTAGCCCAGAAAGGAGCAGTGTTCCTGCTGTGGGAGCTGGGATTTGTGGTGGGCTCAGGCTGTGAGGAGTCCAGCACTAATTTATTCCACTGCAGGGAATGGTTTTTGTGAATGATTCTCACATAATTCCATCCCCAGTTCTTACTGTGCTTCCAGAAAATACCCCAGCTGCAGGATCCCTCCTCCAGTTAAAGCTGTGTAAAGGTTTCTCTCCTTGCTGACAAACTTATTTCTCTGTAATTGCAGATATGTGCCATCATTGGAGGAACATTTACTGTAGCTGGGATCCTCGACTCCTGCATTTTCACAGCATCAGAGGCCTGGAAGAAGATCCAGCTGGGCAAAATGCAGTAGCAGTGAAACTCTACCCTCGACTCCAAGGACAGGAGCAAAGATTGAGAAATCTACCACTACCTGTTTTTTTGTCTTTATTTTCTATTTGATTCAATCAGTATGTTTTTTTCTCTAATCAGGCTGTTCAGTGAAGACATCTTCAGCAAATCAAAGAAATCTCCATGCATTTCAGAGCTCTGAGAGGGAAAAAAAAATAAAAATCAGTGCAATCAGGGTGTGGATTTCGATTCCCTCCCCACAGAAAGAGAGGTTGAAATGCCATGTCAGATCTAAGTAAGGATGGCAGTCTGTCCTCTGGGAGGTTCCTATGGCAGTGTACAAACTAGGGAGTAGATGGCAAAGAGCTGAACTGTCCTGTGGCACTTTTTGGAGTTCTGTTGGATTTGCATGATCAGACAATCGACTTTTTGTATAGGGCAAAATTACACATGAGGAAGAAATTCCACCCATGGTGCCAAAAAGGTGATGTATCTGTTGGTGAGGAATGGAAAGTGTTAGTCCCCACAGCAAACCTAAGAGACAGAGGGCAGAAATGACATACCAAGAAATGTTTAGTGCTTCTATTGAAGGCTCAGTTGTTCAGATACAACCTTTCTAACCAAGTGAAAAAAGGAGAAGAGGAAGCCTTCCCCAGCTACCTTTTCCTGGGTGATCTGTGATCCCACCAGTGGAGGGCATTTCTTTTACCCTGGATGTAAAAGTGGTTTCATTTCTTCCCACTAACTGAATATCCAGTCTTGTGTTTACAGGTGGCATGAAGTAAAAACCAAACTGAGCAACACAGTTTTATGTGGCCTTTGCTTTGAAAGGGAATAGTTGTCTTTACAGCATTAGTTTTTTATTTCTTCTGGTTTTAAACACAGACCACCCAAAAGTCTGGATTCTACAATTCTGCTTTGTTATTGTTGTTGGGTTTTTTGGGTTTTTTTAAAGGTTTTATATTCTCTGTGCTCAGAAAAAATGGTGCAGCCTTCTGGGTGGATGAGCACAACTTCCTCTCTTGCTTTGTGTGTGTGTCTGTTCAATACACCTGTCAAACACAGGAATTCTGACTCTTCAGGATTTAAGGTGCCTCCCTTTCCCTTTAAAACTCAGTCAGGCATCTTTTCTGAGCCCTGGACTGACACTGTTCTCCCGCAGGTACAACAGGGCAGCATTCCCACCAGGCTGACCCTGGCTGGGAGTTGTGTTTTGAGCCCTTCAAATGGTACCTGAGCTTCCCTTTCCATTCCTTCAAGCCTTGTCTTCTGGAGCCTCCAAAAAACTCAGAAATGTGAGGGGGAAACTCCTGCCAGGGGTGTGTCTTGCATGTCGTGGTGGGCATGAGGTGACAAAAAATGACACCAAATGTGTCCACCAGTGTATTTTCCAGAGCCTCATCAATGTTCCTTGAGTAGTGACAAGTCTCCGCATGCCTTGTGAATGTCTGAGCTGAGGATACACAAATTTCAAGTCTTTCAGGATGGATTTAAAAAGAAAAAAAAATAATCATAAAGTAAAAAATCTTGAACTCAGTGCTGTAAATTCTAAGATGGATGCAGGGTTTCTCTTGGATGATATTTGTTCCCTTTTCCTGGAGGCAGAACCTCCAAACTTTATGCTGTGATGATACAGAATCGTTGAATATTCAGTGTTATTGTTAGAGTCAGATGCATTTCAAAAGAATTCCTGATGGTCTGTTGGAATTGTCTCATTGCTTTGGAAGCAGGGAAGGTTTTATCCACCAGTTTTATCCACCCACCAAAAAGGAGCAGGCAGCTGCTCTCCCCCTGCCATGCTCTGCCCTGTAGTGACTTCAGACAGCGTTGGAATTTTTTCCCTGTTCTTACTCTGGACTGATTATTCTTACTTTAAGTGTAAACTGGATTGTGTAACTTCCTGTACCCATTCATGTATGGATAGATTTATTTTTTTTTTTACTTTTTTTTTTTTCCCCATTTACAAAAATGAACTTGAAAATGAGATGTTTGTGTTCATTTGGGGTGTGTGTCCGTGTTTGAGAGTGGAACCCTCTGGATGTGGGATTTTCCATGGCAATTGCTTCTCCTGCTGGCTGAAGGATTTCCTCTAATCCACTGTGACCAGCTGAAACTCACAGCTCAAATGTCCTCATTTTTCCTTCTGGATTTGGTGAGACTTTGCTGACAGCTTGGGAACAGTGGATTATAATGATGAGATTTTTAAAATATTTTAGCATCTTCCTTATGCTGAGATTTATCCTGAGCTGGGCAAGGGGAGATCTTTGCAGTACAGTTCATTTTCTGAAATTTCTCCTCTGGAACAATTTTTTTTGACACAAACAAAGGTGGTTGCAGATTCCTTGTGTTCCCTGGTGTGTTATTCCCATCCTTTCCCCCATTCTCTGTCTGTATTAAACTGCCTCCTGTGCAGTCCAGGCCAGTTCTCTAAACCAGACCAGTGAAATTGGTTTGTTTGGGTTTGGTTTCATTTTTTTTTTTAGAAACAACACACTTCAGCGTGGCTCCTCTCTCTGCCAAAATATCCCCTGCAATAAGGTAATAAATCACTTCTTTTTTTTTTTCTTTTCTTTTTTTTTTTTTTTTTTTTTTTTTTTTGCAAGATGTGGAAACCAAATTGTACTGGAGTTCTGGCAGGAGAAACAATCTGTATTTGGTTCTCTAAACTAGGTCTTTTAAATTATTCCCTGTAACTCCAGGCTCCACCCCACGGTGAGAACTTGAGGCAGAGGATGCTTTGCAGTGGTGGAGTTAAAAACTTCCAGCTCTAGGGAAAGTTATTAGGTGTCTTCCAGGCAGTACCTGGACTGCTGAAGAGGATTTTTAAAAAGAAAATAAAATGGAAATGGGGTACAAAAAAATCCAGGAGAGATGCATCTGTGAATGTTTGATCTGATCTCTCAAATTCTTGTGTTTACCTGCGCTGTGAAAAATGAGATCTGCAATGTCAGTGGCCCTGTCTGCCACCAACTCCTGAATATTTCTGATTTCATGTTCTTTCTCTGTGTGACACACGGGCTCTTGGGGCTGGGAATGGCTGGGATGAGTGTCTGCATTAGAAGAGTTGTTTGAATTTGCAGTTTAGGGATGTCAGTGAGGGGTTTCTCCTCAAAATGTGGGAGAGAGGGGCAGCCCTGCCGTGTCTGGTACAGAAATCTTTAAAGCACAAGTCTTATACATTTCTACAGTGGAGACTGTTAAGGAGTTCTGGCATTTTGTCTTTTTAATTTGCAACCTTATGTTAATAAACTATTAGCCTTTTTAGTTCCATAATTAAAAATAATAAAACTCTGACGTGTTTCGATTGGCTTCTTGTTGCACTCCTGTTGCAAAATCAATCCAAAGGGGCATTTTTTTTTTTCTTTAGGTTTTAATTATGATTTCAGTGAGCTGAGTGTTATCACACAGTGAAATCGCTGGGAGCCAGGTCACTGTGGTGAAAGTTAGCACGAGGCTCTTTTGTAATCAGCCCTGAGTCATGTCTGGACATTCTGTGCTCGGTTTTGTACAGAACCAAGTGTCCCAAACTCCTTTTTTTAAGGAAAGGTGAGTGGACTCTGTTTGGGACTTGCTGGGTTTGGCTTTAGTCACTGTGCTCCTTGGTACATGAAATAACCCAATTTTTGTCCCCCCCTTTCCTTTAATGTCCACTTAGTGTTGCTTCATAACTATTTAGAAATAAGTGTCTGAGGCAATTATTAAAGATTAAACAATAAAGGGTTACAAAACAGTGAGTTTGGGCTCAAGATATCTGCACCATCTTAAGAAAACAATTCCCATTATGTTGGTGTGAGCCTTACAAGATCTTTGTGAAGGGACAGATCCTGCCTGTTCCAGTCATTGGAACTCACATTTCCACAAGTGCTCAAAGTCCCTTGCTCTATAAATGAAATAAATAGATATTTCTATAAATAAAGGCTCTGGAGAAGGTGTTGGTCCAAATCCCAGCCTGCTGCAACTCAGTCCCAAAGTTTTCCAGCTTATCTTATTTAAAAAAAAACCAACCAAGCTGTGTCTCAGCCAATTAATTGGTTAATTACTACCAATTTTCATTGAGAATAAATTCATCTGAGTTCTGAAAATGATTACTAGGGCCACATCTACCTGCAAGGGAAATGGTTGGTGCAGATGAGCTGGTTTGCAGGGGCAGAGATGCGGGTGACAGTGACACAGGGCAGGGAATTGGAACAGGGAATTGGTGTCCCTTGGGGCTGAGGGACAGGAGATTGGTGTCACTGGTGTCCCTTTGGGCTGAGGGACATGGGGCTGGTGTCAGTGATGTCCCTTTGGGCTGAGGGACATGGGACTGGTGTCATTAGTGTCCCTTTGGGGCTGAGGGATGTGGGACTGGTGTCACTGGTGTCCCTTGGGGCTGAGGGACATGGGACTGGTGTCAGTGATGTCCCTTTGGGGCTGATGGACATGGGGCCAGTGTCAGTGATGTCCCTTGGGGCTGAGGGACATGGGACTGGTGTCAGTGATGTCCCTTGGGGCTGAGGGACATGGCACTGGTGTCACTGGTGAGCCTTGGGTTTCAGGGACATGGGCTGGGCAGGAGGAATCAGTTTCCACCCTCATTCATGGAGAGGAGGAACTGCTGAATGGCAGGGGAGGAGTGACTGAAGGGGGGGATGCCCAGGTGAGCAGTGGGGACAATGGCCAGGTGGGCTCTGGGGACAATGACCAGGTGGGCTCTGGGGACAACGCCCAGGTGGGCTCTGGGGACAACGCCCAGGTGGCAGCAGCTCTGTACCGGGGACAGTGCCCGAATGGGGACCAGGAGATGGCGCCAGGTCGGTACCGGGGTGTGATGCTCAGGTGGGCACCAGGGATGATGCCCAGATGTGTCCCAGCTGTGTACTGGGGCTCACCGAGCTGTGCCCCGGGTCTGTCCCAGCTGTGTCCCAGGTCTATAAGGCTCTCTCCTAGGTGTGTCCCCGCTCTGTCCCCTCTCTGTCTCCGCTCTATCTCCGCTCTGTCTCGGCTCTATCCCGGGTCTATCCCCGCCCTGTCCCGGGTGTGTCCCCGCTGCAGGTGAGTCCTCCGGCCGCCAGGGGGCGCGCTGTGCGGGCGGTCCCGGCGCTGGCGGAAGCGGAAGCGGAATCGCTCCTGGTTCCTTTTCCGGGCGGGCGGCGCGGCGGCGGCAGCGGGTGAGGCACCGGGAGTTTCTATCCATGACCATCGGGGCCATCCGGGGCCATCTCCGGCCGGCGGGGCCTCCGAGGGGCAGCGGCGGGGAGCGGGAAGGGGCTCGGGTGGCCGGGGGCCGGCCCGGAGCGGCGGGATGGGAGAGCTCGGGCTCCGGGGGGAGCTCGGCCTCCTTCACTCT
The DNA here is from genome assembly GCF_965231275.1 of Zosterops lateralis. Classification (NCBI taxonomy): domain Eukaryota; kingdom Metazoa; phylum Chordata; class Aves; order Passeriformes; family Zosteropidae; genus Zosterops; species Zosterops lateralis. Next base: position 16,238,142 of record NC_139774.1, on the reverse strand, counting down.
GTGCTTGCCTGATGCATTATTGGTTAACAGCCCAGCCCGCACGGGAGGTGCCAGTGTGGGCACTTAAGAGTTCGGAAGTTGAGCAAAACCAGCCTTTAATTTAGTTTATCCTTGGTTTAATTTATCCTTTGCTGTCAGGATCGATGGTGTCCTGACAAGAAGTCCTGTAGCCGTAGCAAAGTATCTTGGATTTGCAGATGTGCCACCTGTACGCTCTGGGGAGGAGCGTCACTGGGGGTGCTGGAGCGGGGCAAGCCCATTGATTAAAGGTCTCTAAAAATAGAATTTTTTATAAATGGATATAAATAAGCGTGGTGTGTCTGCAGGGCAGGATCCAGGTGTCCTGCGTGCTGGGAACGGGGAGTTTTGGGAGGGAAGAATGCTCTGATGTGCCCGTGTGTCAATGACAGGGTCATTATCAGTCAGGGCAGAGCCTTCAGCCTCCTTTGGGGTCCGGGATATCAGGGTTTGTTGATCAGTGGTAAGATTAAAAACACTTGAAAAATTGCTTTTTTAAACCCGGCAGACTGTGAGGGATGGAGTGTAGTGTGTGTGTTGTAAGTGCCTCTCCAACTGTTGGAGTTGTGTTTTTTTTTTCCTGCAGCCAAAATGAAGCTCAACCCGTTTGTGACCTCGGACCGCAGCAAGAACCGCAAGCGGCACTTCAACGCCCCCTCCCACATCCGCAGGAAAATCATGTCCTCGCCCCTGTCCAAGGAGCTGCGGCAGAAATACAACGTGCGCTCCATGCCCATCCGCAAGGACGACGAGGTCCAGGTACTGCCCTTGAACACCTCGGATCCTAAAGGGGCCAGACAAAGCCTGGAACACTCCACACTCCGGTCTGGAGCACCAGGAGGGGCTGAGGGAGCAGGGAAAGGGTCTGGAGCCCCAGGAGGGGCTGAGGGAGCTGGGAAGGGGCTGAGCCTGGAGAAAAGGAGGCTCAGGGGGGACCTTGTGGCTCTGCACAAGTCCCTGCCAGGAGGGGACAGCCGGGGGGGTCGGGCTCTGCTCCCAGGGAACAGGGACAGGAGGAGAGGGAACGGCCTCAGGCTGGGCCAGGGGAGGCTCAGGGTGGACAGCAGCAGGAATTTCTCCATGGAAAGGGCGCTCAGGCCTTGGAAGTGCCCAGGGAGGTTTGGAGTGCCCATCCCTGGAGGTGTCACCTGGAGGTGGCACTGAGTGCTCTGGGCTGGGGACCAGGTGGGGATGGGTCATAATTTGGATTTGATGATCTTGGAAGTGTTTTCCAAACCAGCTGATTCTCAGATTCTGTTTTCATGTGCAGCCTATGCAGAAGGGAAGGACAAGACAAACTCACATTGGTGCTGAAGCTTTGCCCTCAGCATGGCAGAAATAATTGAAGTTAATCAAGCCATGATTTGGGCTGTCCAAGTGTTTCTTAAATGCAATTTAGTGACAAGGATGATACCAGGAAGACAAGTGGCAATTTGGCTGCACTTCAGCTACAGGAACTGATCACTAAAACCTTTCAACAAACAAGTACAAAACAAAGAATTATTTCTCTTTTATAGACTGTTTACTACCTGTGATATTTGAAAGATTGGATTAGAAATTAGTCCAGGCTAAGTCGCTTTTTTAGTATAAAACACAATGATAGGGGAAAAATTAGGGGAAAATAAAAATTGAAACCTGGCTGCAAAGCTACAGAGTTCCCTCATGAGGGTTTACTGCGGGAAAAATGGGGGAGAAGAACAATCCTGATGCATTATGTATTCCATGCCAGTGATGCTGAAATTGTCAAATCACTCACATCTTTGGGATTTGTGGGATTTTATCCTGGGTAACTCAGCCAAGGTTTGTGGGGTGGGGTGGCTGTTCAGGGCTGCCCTGGCAGCGTGGCTCAGCCTGTCTTCTGTGTGCAGGTGGTGCGAGGACACTACAAGGGGCAGCAGATCGGGAAGGTGGTGCAGGTGTACAGGAAGAAATACGTCATCTACATCGAGCGCGTGCAGCGGGAGAAGGCCAACGGCACCACCGTGCACGTGGGCATCCACCCCAGCAAGGTAGGGGACACCTGGGGGCTGGCACCTGCCAGTAGGGACACTGGGGCACTCTGGGATTGGGTAGAACTTGTCACCAAGTGGTGGAAATGCACATGGGTCAGGGCAACTCCTCAGAGCAGAGGATGGAGCAGCCGTGGGGGAAGGATCTGGGGGTGCTGGTGGCCAAGAGCTGGAGCTGCCTTGGCCCCCAGGAGCCCCCCATGCCCTGGGCTGATCCCCAGTGGGCAGCAGGAAAGGATTAGGGTTAACATTAGGTTATGGTTAGGTTAGGAAAGGGGTTGGGATTCTGCCTCTGTGCTCAGGTGAGGCCCCACCTGCAGAGCTGCCCCAGCCCTGGGCCCAGCACAGGCAGGACCTGGAGCTGCTGCAGAGAGCCCAGAGGAGGCAGAGGATGGAGCAGCTCTGATGTTCAGCCTGGAGAGGAGAAGCTTTGGGGTGACACAATTGTGGCCTCACAGGGCCTGAAGGAGCTACAAGATGGAGAGAGAATTTTACAATGGCCTGGAGGGATAGGACAAGGAGGAATGGCTTCACACTGACAGCAGGGTTAGATGGGATATTGAGAAGAAATTCTTCCCTGTGAGGGTGGGCAGGCCCTGGCACAGGGTGCCCAGAGAAGCTGTGGCTGCCCCTGGATCCCTGGCAGTGTCCAAGGCCAGGCTGGACAGGGCTTGGAGCAGCCTGGGATAGTGGAAGGTGTGCCTGCCCTGAGCAAGGTGATCTTTAGGTTCCCTCCAGCCCAAACCATTCTGTGAATAAAGGAATGGAGATGCTGCCTCAAGGAAATGTTAAAGAGTGTCATGAGCAGAGATGTGAATTGAAACCAAGAGTCCTTTCTGTTTCTAGGAGTAGAAAGCTGATAGAGACTTGGGAATCTTGCTAAAATACTTCTTTGAAGAGTGATGTTTTCAAAGCACAAAATGGATCACTTAAAACAGTCCTTCATCCTTGCTGTGTGCCACTTGCACTGGATGAGGAGGTGTTGGAGAGGCTTAAATAGATGCTCAGAATTGTGATTATTTTTGCAGGCAATTGTGAACTGAATACTTCTCAATCTGGGTTTAGCCTGAGGTATTTAGAGCCTGGTGAAAACCAGGCAAAGCCTGTTCAGATCATAACAGGAAACATTTCAAACTAAACAAAAGAACTTGCCAGAACCTGGTTTGAAGCAGATGAATTCAGTCTGCTTCAGCCTTGCCATGTGGGCACAAAGATGGAAGTGTTGGTGGAGAAAATCCAGTTGTAACAGGTTTTCTGGTGTAAGAGGTTGGTGTGTTCAGCACAGGGAGGGCAGAATTACTCCAAAACATCACGACTTGTGTGCAGCAACAACATCTGACTGACAAGGTGACATTGTGGTGGAGCCAGTGCATGTATCTGTGTGCTGAGCAGCAGTGAGAGAAACTGGATTTCCTGCTGGTTCTTCACTCTGTGAACATTTCCATTAATTGGGAGCTAGACCTCAATAAAGCTTTGCATAAAGATTCTGGTTATTGAGGCAAAGAGAGCAGAGGAACGTTTTGTTAGGCTTGTAGTGGGCTGTGTGAACAGTTTGTACCTCTCCAGGGCAAAGAGGTGGGAATTACAATTAAGAGAGACCTAAATGCACAAGGAATTAAGGAGAAAATGTGTCTCTATGGATTTTCTAGGATTTGCTTGTTAGTTCTGTTTTCTGAGTAGTGCTTTCAGTAATACCAACACACCAATTTCTTAGTCAGTTTGAGGAGGCAGGAACAGGAATTGCTGGATAAATTCTTGTTGCTGTAGGATACAAAATTAACAACAGGCACACAGTCAGGTCATCAGGGTAAAAAAAGGGAAGTTTATTTTTGTACTTCAGTTTATATAGATTTTGGACAATGACTACAGATTGGAGGGTAACACGTCTCCAACCACACTGGTTAAATTAGAAATCTATTAATTATCCCTCTTCGAGAGAGGAATGAAAACATCACTTTGTCTACATGAAAATCCATGAGAAACAAACATCAGAAGGCTGAAAAAGATCAGAGCAACAAATCCTTCCCTGGGAGGGTGGCGAGGCAAAGGCTGCCCCATCCCTGGGGGTGTCCAAGGCCAGCTTTGGCTGCTGCCTTTGTGCTGGTGGGATCAGCTGTGGCTCAGGTGGGTTTGGTGTTGGTTGCTGCCCTTCCCTGTGGACAGGGATGACAAATTCCCTGTGCTCTGTGCAGGTGGTGATCACCAGGCTAAAGCTGGACAAGGACCGCAAGAAGATCCTGGAGAGGAAAGCCAAGTCCCGCCAGGTGGGCAAGGAGAAGGGCAAGTACAAGGAGGAGACAATCGAGAAGATGCAAGAGTAGATGGTTTCCTGATTGACATCATTAAAAAAACTGATAAAATTCAACCTGTTGTGTGTCTTCTTTCAAAAAACTTGATGTGTCCTGCTCGGCGTTTAAAGATTCTTTCTTGTGTTTTGGCATTGTAAAAAATACACTAAAAAGCTCTTTGTACCTGTTTTAACTGTTAAGAAAAAAGCCTTCCCTGTAAAGAAGTGGTAAAGAACCAACCTAAAAAAGCAGTGTAGTCCTGAAACATCCATCTTAACAGTCATTGTATTTCTGTCTCTTTTTAGATGTGTCCATTTTTTTTTATATATTAACACATTAATTCTGTGCACTGTATATATAATTAATTCAGGTCTTATTAATTAATTATTAATTAAATACTTAATCTAAATAATGGCAGAGTTGGAGGACAAAGGAGTTTATGACCAGTGCTCCAGAGGCAGAGCTGACTGGTTTGGGAAGGGATGGGGTGAAGCAGTCTCAGTGCTGTTGGTGCTGTTCTGGATGAATTTTCTGTGAGAGAAGATCTTTCCTGGCACTTTGTGCCTCCATAATTGAGAGCTTTCTGCAGCGTGTGGAAAGCAGCCCTGCAGTTAAGTGAATTTACTGGCTCAGTGAATGGCCCTCTAATTGCTGGTACAGAGGGAAAGAAATTCATCTGCCTGAACAATAGGATCTAAAAAGAATGCTGGCAGTCGAGGAAAATTGCATTTCAGAAGCCATTCATTGCCCTGACAGTGGAGCTGTGTTAGGGGGACTGAGCGGGTTTCTCTCAGGAAGGCTCAGAGCTTTTGTCCTTCCACCTTGTGTTGCTTAATGTGAAATTTCTTCCCCCTGAGTGGGTGTTTGAGGAATTCTGTGAGGTTTGTTCATTACCGGGACCTTTCCAGGTGCAGAGCTGTTCTGTGGGGTCATGTCCTGCATCCCAATTCTCTGGGGAGCTCAGAGCCAGCTCTTATCAGAGCCAGCAGGAGCTTCGTGTCCCCTCACCCGGCAGCGTGTTGGGGATGGGGAGCTGGGCTGGTGACCCCATGGCAGCCGTGATCCTATGGCAGTCCTGATCACATCCCGGCCCTGATCCCACTCTGGCCCCGATCCCATCCCAGCCCTGATCCCACTCTGGCCTTGATCCTGGCCCTGATCCCATCCCCGATCCTATCCCTGATCTCATCCCATCCCCAATCCCACCTTGGCCCCAATCCCATCCCAGCCCTGATCCCATGGCAGCCGTGATCCTATGGCAGTCCCAATTCCATCCCGGCCCTGATCCCATCCCATCCCAAATCCTATCCCCGATCCCATCCCATCCCCCATCTCATCCTCAATCCCATATCAGCCCTGATCCCATCCCACCCCAGTCGCATCCTCAATCCTATCCTGGCCCTGAGCCCATTGTGCCCCCATCCCATCCTCAATTCTATCCCAGCCCCAATCCCATCCCATCTCCTATCCCAGCCCCGATCCCATCCCTGAAACCATCCCAGCCCTGATCCCATCCCATCCTCCATCCCAGCCCTGATCCCATCCCATCCCCAGTCCTATCCCCCGTCCCTTCCCATCCCCAATCCTATCCCATCCCAGCCCTGATCCCATCCCATGCTCGATCCCATCCCGGCCCCAATCCCAGCCTCGATCCCATCCCATCCCCTATCCCATCCTCAATCCCATCTCAGCCCCGATCCCATCCCATCCTTGATCCCATCCTATCCCCAATCCTATCCCCCATCCCCAATCCCATCTCCCATCCCATCCCTGATCCCATCCCCACTCCCATCACTCGTGCCCCGCGCGCTCCCGCGGTCCATGGCTCCCTCCCCGCGCGCTCCCGCCGGCCCCTGTGACGTGTCGGTCGCTGATTGGCGGGGCCGCGGGCAGGGCGTGGCGGGAAGCACCGCCCCGTCGCCCCTCAGAGCGCGGCCATGGCGTACGGCGGCCTGGCGGTGCCCATCATCGTCATGAGCGTCTTCTGGGGGGTGGTCGGCGGCGTCCTGCCCTGGCTCGTTCCCAAGGGGCCGAACCGCGGGTGAGTGACCGGGGGGCGGCGGGCACCGGGCACCTTCCCTTCCCTTCAATCCCCCGCGGCTGTGTGGGGAGGCCCCGGCGGAGGCGGTGCCGGAGCCCTGAGGCGCCCCGAGGTTTCCCGGGCCCGGGGCCGCCGCAGCCCCGCGGGGTCTCGGCCTGGCCTGGCCGGGGTGGAGCGGAGCAGCCGTCCCTGGGGCTGCCAGAGCCGGGCGATGCCCCTGGAGCCCCTCATGGGGTTTGGTTTCCCCTGAGGCCCTGGCACAGTGTGCCCAGAGAAGCTGTGCCGGCCCCTGGCAGTGCCCAAGGCCGGGCTGGACAGGGCTTGGAGCACCTGGGATAGTGGAAGGTGTCCCTGCCCATGGTAAGGGGTGGAACGATATGGGCTTTAAGGTCTTTTCCCACCCAAACCATTCTGTGAGACCTCTGCAGACCGAACGTCCTGTGCCAAGGTGGTTCATTGTCAGGCGGTGTTTGAGCAACAACTTCCTCTTTCTTCCCTTACTTGACCTTTCCTGACTTACTGCTCTGGTTTCACGCTGGGTGAGACTGGAAAGGCTGCAGCAGTGGATTTCAGCTCTGGGTTAGATGTGTGCTGGTGTTGTAGCTGAGGACAGCAGCAGGATTTCTGAGCTTTTTGAGGTTTTTCCTGCAGTGGTTGTGGCTGCTCAGATTAAAAAACAGACAAGTTTTTGTCTTTCTCTTTTCTCTAGGAGATAATGGCTTCTTAATCTCTCTTCCTCTCTCTGACACTCCCTCTGCTCCACAGGTACCAACTGTCTTTTCTCTCAGTTCTTTATTAAACCCTCAATATTCCTCCAGCTCTGATATTTCCTGCCTCACTTTCAAACCCGATGTGTGTTTTGTGCCTGGAAACGTGTCTGTCCTCACAAATACCTTGGGAAAACGGCCCCCAGGCATGGAAATGTGAGAATTCTGTGCCTCATCAGCTGAAGTCACTGACCCACCATGAGGTTTTGTTGCTCAGCTGGGGAAGGAAATACAGAGATGGAAATGCCTTTTTATAATTTAGAAAAGAACCACTCCACTTTGCCACTGAGCTGCAGAGATCACTGTTAGAAATCCTCATTTCCTCTCCTCCCATGTCAAACCCATCTCTGTGTGTGTGTTTTTAGCTGCAGTTTTACCATTGCCAGTTTCAAGAGCTTGGTTCTTCCTTCTTTTCAGCCTTCCAGTGCTTTCTGACACAGCTGTGTTGCTCCAAGAGAGGAAAATTTCACACCAGAGTTTGAGCTTTTAGTTTGCATTCGGTCTGTAAAACCCCTCATTCGTTACATAAAATTAAAAAGTGACAATTTGACACTAAAATTTTCTTTAAGTGGAGAAAGGGTTTGTTGAGTGGCTCAGTGAAGGACACTGCATCAGAATTTGCTGCTGCTCACAGTGATTTTGTTAAATCCAGCTGTAAACTGGCAGAGCTGTGTCGGTCCTGCAGGTCTGAGCCTCTGCAGTTTACTCAGCTGGAAGAAACCAGAACATTCACGTTGACTCATCTTTCATATGATCAAAGTTAAACTCGTCCTTGTTTGCTGTGTGAGGGTTTTTTTATTCATTTATTTTATTTTTTTCTTTCTCTGTGGAATTTATGGTCACAACACTCCAGCTGATCACATCTCTCCTTCCTCTTGGCAGAGTTATCAACACCATGCTGGTGACCTGTGCTGTTTGCTGCTACCTGTTGTAAGTACAAACAATGTCCTGCCCCTCCTGTTGCAGTCACAAGTTCCTTTTTTTATGGCCTCAGAAAAGTCAGAAGCTTTTTTGAGTGTATCACAGAGATTTAGACACGTTCTTGGAATTCTGAGTTGTAAAAAGACCTTCAGTGTTCTGAAGGGACTTTCCCATTGGAAAATAGTGAATTAAAAAGAACTTGAATTATTCTTGTCCTCTGCATGGACTTCCTATTCCTCCTCTCCAGTTCACTGCCTCATTTGCTCACAAATAAAATGTTACTTGGTAATTCTAAGGTTTTCCTGATTCTTAGGCTTTTTTCTTCTTTTTTTGCCTTTTTCCTTCCCACTTTATATTTAATTCTGAGATCATTCTAATTCAAACCCACTGAACAGTTTTGCTTCTCAGATTCCTTGAATATATTCTCAAAATCTGATTGAGTGGTGGGTGGAAAAGCTGCTGAATGGTGGTGGGGGTTTTTTTTTAGGGAGACTTTGATATATTTAAGAACATTTCTGTTTAAATGCACAGTGTATTTTGAGGCTGCCTCCTTTCTGTAGGAGATTTAGTAGCAATGACAAAGTGATTTGTTGAGAGCTCTTCATATAATGCTTTTTTATCAGGATTTAAGCCAGCTGGAGCTGGAGGCTGCAAGACAAAGCTTGCTTCTGTTTTCTCTCTTTTTAAAGACTGTAGAGACTTATCTTGTAAAAAAAATTAAAAAAAAACCTGCTGTGCAGAAATAAGTTTGAAAGAATTTGTTATGGAGAGCAAAGTGATAAAAGTCTGGCTTGATCTTAAGGGTTAACTTGTTATAAAAATTATTATTTGGAGTTCCATTCAAACCTGAGCAGAATTTGTACTTTATTTTTAACTATTTAGGCATTATTTATGCTATTCAAAGGAATTTAATATGAATATTTAGAGAAATGCATCTCAGTGTTGACATGTTCCAGGAGAGGCCTGTTGGTTTAGACAGGTTTGGTTTAGATTAATGGTTAATATCATTTTATACTCCAAAAAATGTATTTCTATTCAGATTATTTGATATGTGAACTCCTCAGAATTGACTCTTGCTTAACTGTAAAAGTCCAGCAAACTTGGCTCTGTTTTGTATCCACAGAAGTTTTTAAATTTTAAGTTTTGCTGAGTGGATATAGACATTTGAGAATTTGTGCAAGCAGCTTGACTTTGGGATTGAAATTTGGGAATCTCTGAAGGTCCCCTTGCCCTGCACAGGGGATTTGTAGCAGCCCAGTCTCATAAAAGGTCCCAAATGTTTGGCTAAAAAAGGGAAACTTTTTTGGTGATTTTGACTGGTTTGCTGCATTTATGTTACAGTGAATTGGGTGGGTTTTAATTAGGAGGAGGGCTGAGCTTTGTTTTGGTTGTGTTTAAATTCTAAGTTCTCACTTTTTTTTTCTACAGAAATAATGTTCCACTCTTCTAAAAACTTCGAGGTTTAGAGTTTGGTGTTTATTGTTTGAAGGAGAGTTTTCCTTGAAGCAGAGGCCATGGGGCATCTGCAGCATCCTCTGGATTGTGATGTGAAATGTATTTGTTATAGAATTTCTTCACTTTTGGTTGATTCTGTGAACTCTTCAAATGTATTTGACTTGTAGGTTTAGTTGATTATTTTATCTAAGCAGAGCCATTTTAAAGCTTACTGTGATTAAAATGTTTTATAAACTGCTCTTGCATGTCCAGGGGTTCTTTGGTAATTTTGTGGGCTCTAACTTGTTTTCTGAATTTCCTTTGGCTGTCTCCAATTATACTTTGAAAAAAAAAACCAAAAAGGCAAAATCTTAGGATGATTTCCACCCTCAGTAGTTGTACCCAACCACATCAATTGTATTTTTGGTGTCTGCTTGCCAGAATGCAACAAAAAGCAGATTTTTCTCCTCATGTTCCAAGACAGAACTTGCCTCATCACACAGTCTTTCTTTTTTTATTTGCTCATTTATTGTGTATAAAATTGTAGAACAGCTCTGGTTGGAAAGGACCTGAAAGGATGTGGTCCAACTTTTTTCCTTCTGTTTTATTCAAACATATGGAAGTTTATTGTTCTTGTATCCTTTTCCTTTTGGGGGGAGAGGAGGCACTGAAAACATTTAAGACCTTAATTTTGGGTGATTAAAGAAAGAGATGAGTTTTTCATATCAGTCTTGAAGGAAGCCAAATAAATTGTTTTTGGGGATTCTTCATTAGATATATTAGAATTAAAATAATTTCTGCTGTCCCAGGTATTTATGCATCCTTAGCAGTGCTGATGCTTCTCTGCTAGACCTGTTTTTATACTCTTTGAGTTACTTCTCCTTGAAAATAGGAAAAAAAAAACAATTTCCTGTCTTCATCAAACACCACTTGATTGACAGATTGATTTTCACTGAACTGAATTTGAAGTCAATCACATTTCAACTGAAAAGCTGTTTCATCTGTATTTAGATTTACCAGTGATAATTTTGAATAACCATATTGATTACATGGGATTCATTTGGATATTCTTTGGAAGATATTTGCATCTAATTCGTGTACAGATCCTGCACCCAGCAGCCTTTTGGAGAACAAACCATTCCCAGGAACCTCATAAAATCTAAGGCAAAGTCTGAGGAGTTACTGCTGCAGAAATCAGAGGTTATTCCATGTTGTGAGGTACTGTCAGAGTCTAAATCTCTTTCGCTGTGCACAAAGCAGTCCCTGAACACTGTCATCATGTCCTACCAGAGGACAGAGTGCTTGGAAAATGGTATTATCTGCTACTGATTCTAACAGGATTAAAATATGGATGCCCAAATTGACATTTAAACAGAGATAGCAGGACCTTAATTTGTAACACGAGCACAGACAGATGGCAATTGTGGTGGGAAGACCTTTTAAAAAATCTCTCTGGTACAACAGAAGGGACTTTAATTTCCTTGTCTGAGCTGGATAATTAACAGTAAGTGGGATCTGTTAGAATTTAAGGAGCTGTGGGTGGCTGGAATGCCATACCTGCTTTTAGCAGCTCTGGAACATTGCAGCTTGGATACAGAGGTTTGTTTGACTCTGGATTATTGTATAAAGCAGCATCACTTGAGCAAAACACAGGAAAAGCTTTTTCATGACTTACCTTGAATGCAAGTCTAACAACTGCTTTAAATTGCTCAGGAATGTGCTGCTGCCCTAATGCCACCCTGGCTCAGGGCTGGGGTATCCAGCACAACCCCAACAAACACCTTTTGAAACCTCCACGATGCTTTTCCCAAATCCTGGGGACACAGGGTGACATCCTGGATGTGCTCCCAGCTCCTTGAATCCACAGCCACGCTGGGCCTGAGCTCAGGGAGCAGCAAGAGGTGCCTGGAGTTCCTTCCTGCTCTGCAGTGACAAAAGGAATAATGTGCTTTAACAGGCTTTTAGTGTTCTACCCTCCTCCCACTCGTGTTACTTCAGGATGCTGGAGGCAGATGGCACAGTGCTCTTTGGATCTGTCTGTTGGATGGGAAAAATTAACCCTCACTAAAGAAATTCCGGGATCATTTTAACAGCTGATTTGCTTTACCCTTAAGCAGATTTAACACCAAAATACATTGTTGTCACTGCTTTGGACAGCAAAGCAGAAACGTGGCAACCTAAAGTTTTTTTTGGCTGCTCTCAGTGGTGTCTTGCTGATGTTTTAATTCCTTTGTAGAGCCTGCTACGTGTTCCAAGCCTTGATGGGCTGCTGCAGGCTCAGCTCCTTGCTTGAGCTGGAGTTCCACCCTGTGCAAAACTGAAAGGGGCATTGCAAAGAAATATTGGTAAATTTGAGGAGGATTGATGTGTTTTCTTTAAGTCTGTCCCACATCTTTTTACCCTGTGGCTGTTTGCAGGCGTTTTGCAGCCGACCTGCACTTGGTTTGCTGGTCAGAGCATCAAGGTTTGTGTGGAATTTTCCATGACTGCCTAAGCACTCTGATACATTTGTGGCAGCTCCCATTACAAAGCTGCTCTGCTTTTTCTCCTCCTTACAAAGCATTCTAGAAATAGCAGACAGATGAGCCAGTGTGTTCACTAAATGTGTTTATATAGTTAGTATTTAACATAGATTTTAATCTGTGGAAGCATCCATTGCTTCTTCTGACTCTTGTAACATTTAAAAAGCAAATATATCTTTTAACAGTGGAATATTTATTTCTGTTTAGCTTTCCTGGATATTTTCCACGAGCTACATTCCTCTTGTTCTCAGTCCTGGCCGTGGTTTCTGCAGTGTTAGTTTGTGCTCTGCTCTGTGACAAGGCTGCTGTGCTGATGATCTGGGATTTGTGTCATGTCGGGGTTGGCTTTTGGTCTTTTTTTATTCTTTTTTTATCCTTTTGCTTCAGATCCCTGTATCTTGACCTCTGCACCAGGTTTAAATTCACTTTTGTTAAGTCTCTGTATAATGTACCATGTCTGCAAGGGCAGGTTGTCATGCACTGAGAAACAAATGAGAGAGGATGTTACTCAGAGGTTGTTTAAAGGATGCTTCAAAGGCACTGAAAAAAGGTCTGTCTCTTTTATCTTTCCATCTTCTGAGCTCCCAAATACCTGAGTTTCATGTGTCTCAAAACCCTTTCCTGTCAAAAGAGAGGTGTGAGGGCAATGCCATCAGGTGGTTTTGTGTTGCTTTCAGTTGAACAGGACAATCTATTTCAGTTGCAGAGTGATTTGATGCCATAATTTCAATTGCTGCTGTCTGCTCCTTGTGTATGAGCTTGAGTAGAATTTTTATTTGAACCCAGACCTTCCTAAAAATATCCTTTTCTCCTCTGACAGTCCTCACATTTGGACAACCTTCCCCTTGTCACAAGCTGTCATTTGGCTGATCTGTCTCTCTTGGGTTGGGGGGTTGTCTTGCAGTTGGCTGATTGCAATTCTGGCTCAGCTCAACCCTCTCTTTGGGCCGCAGTTAAGCAATGAAACAATTTGGTATCTCAGATATCACTGGCCTTGAGGATGTCTGTGCTGTGCTGCAGTTCATTGACAGGTGAGTATGATCACATTTATTGATATATTTGGTGTGTTAAAGCTTCAGGAGATGTTGAACAGTAATGCCTCAAACTACTGTAGCTCTTCTGGAGGAGAAATCTGTTTTTTTGTAGGCTGCAACAAAACATTTTGGATGTTAGTCTTGATTGGATACATGAAAAGCTTGAGCTGAATTATTGAAGTTATTTTTCTTTCTGTCCTGTTGTGTGGTGCTGTGTTCAGGGTTTGTAAAAACAAAACATTACTTCCAAAATAAATTGATAATTCAACCAGGATGTTTTTTAATAGCTAACATAAGTGGGTTTCCTAATCTTTACCAGTTGTTAAACCTCTCCTCAAGCCTGCTACCATTTCATCTAAGGCCTGTCCTGATTTCCAAGGCAACACAGCATTGCCCTCATTCATCTGGGAAGTTGGACTGGGAGCTGCCATTAGACTGTTTTTTATCTCCTGAGCTCTCACAGCCTGATGGTTTATTTTGTGTTTAATGACAGCCTGTGTGCAGCTTTAATCCCAGGTGAGCCTGCTGGTTGCTCTCTGGGCAGTGCTGCTGGAATGTGGTTCTTGCAGTTCCTGGGCTTTTTGACAGGCCCAGCAAAAATAAAATGTTGTATTAAAAATGCCTTAACGCTGCTGGGCTTGTCCAGGAGGGCAGCATTTGGAATTGAAGCTCCAAATGAAGGAAATGTGGAAACAAGCACCCATGATTATAGTTTTTAAGCTGGTAACTAAATAATTAAACACATATTTTTTGTCCTTGTACAACACAGTCTCAGTTCAGTGCAGCAGGCAGTGACAGTTGATGTCACAGCTCTGTAAAATGCTTTGTGTGAAGAGTCCTGGACATTTGCTGCCCAGTTTCAGAGAAGGCTTCCTGTGGGGTGGGATGTTTTCAGACTGGGCCTCTGTGTGTGTGTCTGCAGCTCTTTTTAAGCACCAGGCAGAAGCTCAAGGTAGACTTGGCCCTGCTTCAACTCCAGGCCTGTAATTAGCTAAGTCAGTCAAGCAGAATTTCCTAGGAGCATTTTCACTGCTTGGGTGCTAACATATAATTAGTTAGCTAAAACAGAGAACAGTGTGTTTTGGTAATGGGCACAAAGATCCCTGAATCCCATAGGATGATTCAGTTGCCTGGGATCTGGAATTGGAGTTATCTGGACATAAAATTTGGGCTTCATGGTCTGTGTGTGGAAACAGGCAGGAGGTGAGACAGAACCTCTGGACTCCTGCTGACAGAATCAGGCCTTTCCCTCCATCTCAGTGAAGGATTTTCCAGAGAACTGCAGTTAAATTTGTACCAGGGTAAAGAGGGAACTTGTGTGTTTGAAGATGACTGCAGAGTTTCTGAGGAGTTGTCATTTTTAAACTTATTAATGGAGCATTTCAGCCCTGCACAGCACATGCTGTTGTGTTACATGAAGGAGTTTGCTTTAACCTTTCATCTGATTTTATTGGCTTGAATTTGGAATAAAATTAAGGTGGTTGTCTCTGAAAAAGAAAGGTTTAGAAAAGTAAAAGCATATAATAATCCTCAAATACCTGTTCTTTGTTGCTTGAAATGTGCTGTCACAGGTCACACCACTGCAGTGTTGTTGGAGAGCCTTTGCAGGGCTGGAGTGCTCCTTGTCCTGTCCTTGCTCTTGTGGAGTTTGTGCCTAGACAGAAGTTCTGAGTGAGATTCCATCTGATAAGAGCTGGGGTATCTCTCTGACACTGCATGGATTCCCACCAGTGTAGCAACCAGTTATTTCTGGAGTTTGAGATGTGCTTTTTCAGCATTCAGGGGACACGTACTATACTTATTTCTGCCTCCTGTTCCTTTCAGTTGAGGTTTGGGTGGATTAGTACAGAAAAATGCGAAGAGAATGAAGTGCTAACTCCCAAAGTAGAAAGATCCTTAAAAATAAGATGATTAAAGCAAACCTATTTTACTTTACCAACTGAGCAGCCTGAAAATGCTCCAGTGAGCTCCTCCTGTTCTGCTGAGGAACTCTGCATATGCTGTCTTGATTGATCTGTGCCAAATTCCACAAGTTTGCTCTGTGTTTTCAGGCAGTCTCCCTCCCATCCAAGGGATGATTTTACAGCACTTCAGTTGATACATCCCCAAGTTAATGGCTTGGATGGCAGCGTGTAAGAGCACACAGAGCTCTGTAGCCCTGCTAAATCTGGGCTGGGGACTCTTCCAAGCTGTGATCCAGCACTGCCTTTTCTCCTCAGCTTGGTGAATTCACAGTCTGTGTTCTCAGAGCAGGAATTGTCTTTGAGCAAGTGGAGAAGGGCTGTCATCCAGCTCACTGGGTGCTGTTACAGCAGTGAAAACATTGGAGGGAAAGAGTTGTTCTACCAGCTTATAATGTAACTAAAACTACTTGCAGTCACTTCAGAAATGAAACTGCCAAGAAAACATCCACACAGATGAATTACCTCCAGTTCTTGACCCATTGCTCAGTGTGTTTGTGGAATGGAAATAGCTGTGGTTGGCTGCCAGGCCTCCAATTAGCAAAGTGTCTCCATGGAAGGGAATAATGAAGTTGCCTCTTGCTTTGCAGGTGAAGAAGAGATGAAAAACTCCTCTGACCCAAAGGTGCCCTTTCCGTAGCTGGGTGGATACGAAGCCTGCAGTAATGCCTTAACCTTTCTAATGTTCTTCAAGTGGCTTCTTCAAAGTCCTGTGCTTTTTTCCTACTATTCCATTTAACAGAGTGCCTAATGCAATTTATACTCCTCTTTGGTACTGTCAATTTTTGACTGTTAACTCCAGATGTGATGAAAATTTCTTATTTTTACGGGTCACGGAATCACATTTCCTGTTCATTTTATCTGTAATAACTCTTCATATTTTCAGGTCTTAGCTTGTCTGTCCTTGTGCTGTTCACCCATGTTCTGTTTGCACTGGACAAAAATGTGTGCAATAAACTGTGTGAGGAGAGGACAAACAGTGATGCCACGTGCTGATGGCAATTCTTTTTTCTTTGTTTGTTTTTTTCAAATGAATTGTATTCTTGAGAAATCTGGCCTTAAATTTCTGGTGCCTAGAAATAAAACTAATCGTCTGCTTGATACAAAATGTTCCCGTGCCATGTTTAACTGTTACTTTTCTGTGGGTTTAATTGGATACTTGAGGTTGAGCTGGGGATATTTAAATGAATGTGGATAAATTGTAATGAAGTTAAATAGTGGGAATAGATGGGATGGAGACCTCCGGGGTAGATGTGTAATAGGATTAAATTTGCAATCTAAAACTGCTGAAAGGTGCAGGAATAAGTGAATGCTTGGCTTGAGAGCCTCTTTTCCAGGAACTTCCCATTGTCTGAGGGGGACTCAGAGTAGCAAAGGTAACAAACGGGGTTAATTTGGATGGAGCCTCCACAGTGGTTGTGTCAGGAGGCTGATTTAATCCCTGGCACATTTGGAGGATATTTATAGGAGCAAATTGAATTGAACAGCAAATGTTCCAGTTGTTACTGACCTGTCCCTTGCATGTGGCATTGCAGACCTGGGAAAGCACAAGGCAAGAGGTTCCTGAGGCTCCTCAGTGGCTGCTGAATTCATGGGACTGGGGATGGATCTGGCCAGTTGTTTGCTGAGGAGCAGCTTCAAAGGATAGAAACGCTGCTTCCTGAGTGTTTCCTGACCTCATGGCCTGATAAATGACAATTATTCCCTTTATTGTTGTGCACAAGGACAGAATGGAGTGGTAAATGTTTTATTTGCTTTTCCCTCTTGGATACCACCATTGACTTGTTCAGTGGGACAGCATTCAATACTACACAGGAAATTCCAAGATCCTGACATGCAACTTGCAGTGATCCAAAACTGGACACAGTGAATTGCAAAAGAAGGAAGAGCGTGCCCATTATTACAAATAAGCATAACAGCTGTTGGGACTGGAATAGTGGATTTTAATTTTTTTTTTTTGTCATGTTACCTTTTAAGAGCTGCATTTTACCATGCAAGATGTTGTACACCATCACGTTACACAGTCTGGAGCAAATAATTCCTAGGAAAATTGAATCCAAGTGATCATATAAAACTTTAGGTTGTTGTTTGATTTTTGAAGTGTGTGGAGAATAAAATATGTTAACACTGTATGAGGAGAGGGAGAGAAATACTTGAAGATATTGCTGACAGATTTAAGAATTTAAAATATATTGATCTGCTTATCATATTTAGCCTAAAGCAAAATATACCCAAAGAAAACATTCAGTGACAAACAGTGCTGTTTATTGTGTTACCACTGTCTTTAACAAGGTTTCTATTTTAGGTTCTAAGCTATCACTTGCTCTAGAAGAGAGAAGTCAAACAATTCCCATGGGGTGTCTCCCTGGTGCTGAATTTAATGGGAAGAGCTGTTCCAAGCCAGGACAAAGAAGCCATAGAGCAATTTTCACCCAGATGCTTCCCAGGAAGACATTCCCCTTTTCCAGAGTGGTTAATATTTCCTCTGAAGCAGATGCCAGGTGGTAGCACGACTGAAGAAGCTGAAAAAAAAAAAAAGTTTTGTGTCTGTTCTGCTGGTTGTTGCGTGGTAGTTGGGGAATGGTCTGCTCCAAGTGTGCCAGGATTTAACACTGCTTGGGATAATTTCTTTTTTTTTTTTGCAGGAAATGAAAACAGAGGGATTCAACCACTGGTGTTTAACTAACAATGCAGAGCATTTATCACACATCCCTCTGGTTTCTGACAGCAGAAGAGAATGCAGAATGTTCAAGTATAAAATAAAGAAGTTTGTGCTTGAAATGGAAAGCTTGTGTTGAAAGATATTTGGATAAAAAATGAGGAAGGTGAAGGGAACTGACTCCATAATCAAGTTGTGAAGACGTTTAAGTCATAAACTCTGGCAATGTGTAGAGCAGAGTTCAGGTCAGGGTCATTTCAGATGCTTGTAACTGCTTTTGTTGAGATGGTTTAGGCAATGCAAATATCTGCATCTCTGCTCCTCACAGGAAATTGTTCTGGAGACTTTATAGAAGTTTACTTTTCCTCTAGTAGAAATCATGGAAGCATTTTACTCCTCTGAAGGGCTGAATTATCAGAGGTGGGTGGTGCTCCCTTGTTTCCAGAATTAAATGTCATGGGTTCTCTGGGGCAAAAAAAAAGAAAAAACGGGGTGAAACGCAGAAACTTATTTAAAGAAGAGAAGGCATTTTTTATAAATAACAAGATAAGAAGAGGTGGGTCTATTTTTTATTAGTAATAATTTCTCCAGATGTGTCTGAAGCAGTCCAGGCCAGCCATCTGTCACTGTGAAAGGTGGTAAGCTGAAGACAGTAGGAAAAATACAGAGTTACAGCTAGAAGATGGACGGATGAGGAAGGTAAGTGCGTGAGCGGGGCCGCAGAGCAGCAGGAGCGGGCTGTGGCTGTGGGGACGCGATCCGGACCCAGCCCGGCCGCAAGACAGGAGGAGCCGCCGTGCTCTGCCCGCGGGCACCCGCCTCCCCGCCTTAAATACCCCCGCGCGCCGCCCCCACGTGACCGGGGCGGCGCCCCGCCATTGGCTGGGCTCAGTCCCCCTTCCCTCCGCCCCCCGCGCGCGCCGCCCCCTCGGGCCACGTGAGGGCCGAGTCACGCGATTTCCGGGAACCCGTCAGGAAGGGACATAAACAAACAAACCCGGGGCCGCATGGAGGGGCCGGGCCGGGGCGCGCCGGGCCGCGGCCCCCGCTGAGCGCCGTGAGTCGGGGGCTCGGGGAGCCCGCGGGGCTGCGGGGGGCTGCGGGGCACCCAGCGGGCCGGGGGTCGGGGGGCCCGGGTGGTCCGGCGGGAGGAGGCGGTGCCCGTGGGTTTAGGGGGCTGCAGGGAGGGAGGGAGAGCGGGACGGAGGTGTGTGCCTGGCTGCCGACAGCAGCGGGACGGGGATGGTGCCCGCGGCCGCTCCGCTCTGCTCCGCTCACCGCCGGGGGGGTGTGGCTGCCGGGGCCGCGGGAGGGAGAGCGGCGGAGCGCGGGGGGTGCCCGGTGCCCGAGCGGGGTTCTGCGGGCCGGGGCCGCGACAAGGGGCTGTGGGGACCGAGCGCGGGCTGAGCCCAGAGTTGTCGGCGTTGTCCCCTCCAGCCTCCGCCCGGCAGGAGCGGCCCGTGCCTTTACAAGGAAAGCGAGTCTGGCAGCGAGCGCCGGGAGAGGAAAGCGAGTCCTGCCGGGGCTGCCCGGCCGCTTGGGGTGTTCAGGGGGAGGGAAGGGAGAGAAGGGCTCGGCAGGTCCTGCACTCCTCTGCCTTTCGGGCTCGTAGTCGCCTCCTCCGTTTCCGACCTGTTTGAATGCCCGGGACGGCCGGGGGTGCCCCGTGATCTGCGGGAACTCTGTACCCGGGTCTGTTGGTGCCCGACGGGCGGCTCCGCTCCCGGGGCTGCGGAGCAGAGCTGGCCGAGAGGCATCACCGCTCTGCGAGCGCGGGGCAGGGCAGGACGGGACCATCCCCGCTCCGCCGCGGCGTTTATATAATTCCAGAGCGGGGGAACGGCTGTTCTATGCGATCCACGACCCTGACAAGGGGTTTCCCTCGGGCAGCTCGGGTGCGCTCCGGCTGCCCGCAGCCCTGGCGGGGGTCTGCGGGCGGGGGCCGCCCGCGGCGGGACACGGCTCTCCGGGCGGTGTGCGCGGCACGGCGGGGCCGGGGGCGGCCGGGCGGGGGCCCGGGGCGGCGGGGGCGGCGCGGGGGTCGCGGGGCCGCGGCCGGGGCGGCGGGAGGGGGTTTGTTTACATGTCGCCTCACCCTAGCTTGAAAGGGCCGCTGGGCGGGTGAGCGGCGGGCGCGGTGGCCAATAGGAGCGCTCGCGGTGGAGTATTCAGCCAATGAGCGCGCGCGGAGGGCGGGGTGGAGGCGGCCGGGGTAGGCTGCGCTGGGCGGCGGGGCGGCCATGTTGGCCGGAGGTGTGTTAGTGGGTCAGGGCCGGGCCGGGGGACACCGGGGGGACACCGGGGGGATGCGGGCACCGCGCGGGGCTGTGGCCGCCGTGCCCACCCGCCGTGCCCGTCCCTCCGCGGCGCTTTGCCTCGGGGGGACCGTCCCACCCGCGCGTCCGGAGCGGCCCGGGGCGGTGCCCGCGCACGGGGGGTCCCGTTCCCCGCGCTGAGGGGAGGACGGGGCCCGTTCCCGTCTCCTGCTCCCCGCCCGTCCCCGCGGGTTTGGGTTATAAAACATCCCTGAGTCCCCGGGGCCGCCTCAGGAGTGTCCCCGCACGGGTGTCGAACACCTCCTTGTATCAGATCTAAGCTCACACAGGTTTCTAGCCGGGAACACCTTGATGAAAGCCCCTCGTGTCACCGAGGACTCAAACCCAATCTTTATTATTTTATCCCCACCCGCAGCATCGCTGCCGTGCCCTCCCCTCGTCCCTCCAGCCCATGGCATTTCTCAGGCTGCCGGAGGGATCCGGTATCCGCGATAGTTCCGCTGTCACACTCGCTATAAAACACACCCGGGGTTTATTCAGCTTTCCCCGAGCAACAGGCTCAAAGGGCTCGGAGCACTCGGAGTGTGCGATTCTCACTTAAAGTGATCCCGATCTCGCTGTTGCTGCCACTCGAGGGGTGACTGGTGGAAATTCTGCTCCGCAGAACAGGCAGAATACAATCGGGAGTCTCGTCTTGTCTTTTAAACGCTTCGAAATGTTTTAAAGGTGGTGTTTAAAAGGTCTCTGAGGTCGCTTCTGAGCATCCTTGTGGGGGAAGTTAATTGTGGTTATTATTAAATGTGGTTTTCATAGTCAAAGTTACAGAGGGGCAGGTGCTGTAGAAACGTCGGTTTTTATTGTTGGCCGCTTAAAGGAGAAGTCAGAATTTCTATGGAAAATAAATCGTGGAATCATGGAATGGTTTATGTTGGAAGGGACTTAAAGATTTTTTTAATTTCAACCCCCTGCCCTGGGCAGGGACACTCTCCACTATCCCAAGCCCTGTCCAACCTGGCTTTTGACACTTCCAGGGATCCAGGGGAAGCCAAAGCTTCTCTGGGTGTGATAGTTCTGCAAGAAACCTTTCCTGCTAAAATAATCTCCTTTTTAAATCCATAAATAACAGTAGCTCAGAGCCCTCAGACATGTCCATAGCCAGTAGCTCACCTGACCCAAGAAGGAATTATTCTGTGTTTGGTGGGAGAATTCCCTGATAAGAGCAATCTGCAGAGGAGGCATCAGGACCTCGAGCATCCTCCCCAGGTGGTTTTTAAATAGTGAGAGAGGTAAACAGCCTTGAGAAGGACAGAGATTGAAGTCAGCCTTAGCAGGAATTAATTGGGAGCAAACAGAAGCTTTTATCCCACTAATGGACTGATAGTGTGGGACTAATAAAGGAGCCCAGGGGTTTAGACTGGCATGGCTTTTGTGTCCATTCTCTGTGATTTGGGAAGTTTAAGTGGATGTTTTAACATCAAACCTTGATAAGGAGATTTGGCATGAGAGTGCCTGAGAGTCGGCGTTGGAATGAAAGTTAAACCAAAAGTTTTGTGAAAATTACAAATTTAAGGTTTGAACTTTGCTATAATGTTTTCCCTGATTTTTATTTTTTTTTTAATCCTTCTGGTTTTAAACTTTTAAGCCATGTTTGTTTTTTTTACTTTTTGACTATTTTGACCGATGCATTTTTCAAATTTGCTGCTGGCTTTGAAGTATTCCATACAGACGTCCCATTTCTAACAAGAGTATAACAATCATAATTTCACGGTATGAGGAGTAGACCAGACTGTACCGTTCCCTTCATCACAAGACTTGTGCTGCTTTTTGTTTTTTCCTGGAAACTACAGAATTTAGTTTTCTCTTAGTCTGAAAGACTCTGTCAGAAAGAAACATGGAAACAGCCATCCTGTCAGGATGTAGAATATTGCTGGAGATTGGAAGCTGAATTGTTGTTTAGTTTTGCTTTTTATTTCTTTGCCTTTGCTTTCATCCCTGCTTTGCTTCAGGGGAAATCTAGACCTTAAAAAAATTCAAATGTCAGTTTTACTCCTAATTCTCCTGTGCAAACAAGTCTCCTGACTCTGCAGTGTTACTTTAATAAAGGTTTATGCTGTGAATATTTTAAGTTTAACCATTTTTTAAAATTAATTTGTCCGTTAATATCGTTCTAATAAGTTTAACATGCTGCACATCCCACTCTTAGCACTAAAATAAGAATAAAATCTCAGTCTTTGTTCCAGAACATACAGAAAAAATGCTTCTAGTAGGAATATATTAATCTGTTACAAAATGTGTCGATGCCAAATTGCTTGTTAGTTTAAAAAGCAATCACTTTGTTTTGCTTCTGCCTCTTGCATGATGCTCAATCTCAATGCGGGCTGGGATATAAACACGGGCTGGGGATGTACAGATGGAACAGCCCTGGGGGAAGGATCTGGGGGTGCTGGTGGCCAAGAGCTGGATCTGCCTTGGCCCCCAGGAGCCCCCCATGCCCTGGGCTGATCCCCAGTGGGCAGCAGGAAAGGGTTAGGAAAGGGCTTGGGATTCTGCCCCAGGAGCTGGAGCTGCTGCAGAGAGCCCAGAGGAGGCTCCAGGATGAGCAGAGGATGGAGCAGCTCTGCTGGGAGAGCTGGAATTGTTCAGCCTGGACAGGAGGAGCTTTGGGGTGACACAATTGTGTCTGAAGGGAACTGACAGGTCAAATGGAGAGGGACCATTTACAGGTGACAGGACAAAGGGGAATGTGTTCACACTGACAGAGAGCAGGGTTAGATGGGATATTAAGAAGAAATCCTTCCCTGTGAGGGTTCTGAGGCCCTGGCACAGAGAAGCTGTGGCTGCCCCTGGATCCCTGGCAGTGCCCAAGGCCAGGCTGGACAGGGCTTGGAGCCACCTGGGACAGTGGAAGGTGTCCCTGCCCTGAACAAGATGATCTTTCAGCTCCCTTCCAGCCCAAACCATTATGTGTCTCTGTGATTCCATCAGTTTCTGGGATCTGCCTGTTTGCTGTCACAGCTGGAGCGCCCCCAGGGCTGGGAATTGCCTGACATGGGGAGTCCATGAGTTCTATGTTCTCCTGAGGACTCCTGAGCTCTGCTGCCTGAGGTGTCCTGTGTGTGATTACAGAGGTATCACTTCCAGGTCTTGAAGTCTGTCTGCTGTGGGTAAGTAGGATTGGAAAAATAACAGTGGAGAGGGGGAAGGGATGGTCAGTGGAGGAACCAGAACAGAGAGTGAAGTAAGAGTTTCCCTCTCCTGGAGCGGAGATGCTTAGAAGAAGTGAAACAGTCTGTGTATCTTTAGTTCTTTTAAGTGGCAGTGCTCCATCCGAGTCAGGGTCTGGGTGTTTTAAGCAGGTGGTGTTTTCTCTCCAGGACAGAAAAAGCAAAGAGCATAATGCCTGCCTTAGATGCTTGTGCTGGCATTTTAATAGAAATCCTTCATCAACAAGAGGGACTTGGCTGCTTTTGTGAGTCCAGGAATGAGACTGTCGTGGGTGGAAATGCAGGAAGATGTTTTAAAAGAGTGTCTTTGCTCACTGCAATGAAATAATAATAATAGTACCAGTAAACTTAGTGTCTTTGTGGTGGGGGAGAAAAGTAAAAGATTTTTTTGAAGTCTGGATAATCATTGAAGAATCATGTAGAAAGAAAGAAAAAGAAACGTTACTCGGAAAGAAAAGTAAGAAACATACACATTCACTGAGATTGGAAAAGTCCTCCAAAGCCATTGAATCCAACCTGTGAATGATTCCCACCTTCTCAACCAGAGCAGAGCCTGGAGTGCCATGTCCAGATGTTCCAGATGTTCCCTGGACACCTCCAGGGATGGACTCCAGCCTGGGCACTCTGCACGTTCTCAGCCTGAGCACTGCCCTGAGCAGAGGCTGTTCTGTAACAGAAAACAAGTTGGCACAAACTGTGGAAGGAAAAAAATGTTTTCAAGGGACCTGCAGGAGAACTTCTTGCATCTCTAACTCCAGTATTTCATAAAATGTCCAGATCCAGCAAAAAGACCATGGTACAGAATGGTTCTTTCCAAGCACGTGGTGGAGTTTTTGTATTTTCTCTGAAATTCAGAGTTGGCCATGAATATTTCAACCTTGAGCTTTTAGGTTTAGTACTGGCAGCCTCTCGTGAGCTATTTTTTAATACCTGCCTCAAAATTGTGACTTTGACAAGCTGTGCTGTGTGATGCAGTCACCATCATGAAAGTGTAATTGTTCCTGTAATGCACTTAGAGCAGGCATTTAGCTGCTGGGATAATAAGCACTGTGCAGCCAACAAAACAGCACAGCCACGCTCCGTGTGCCTTCCCAGTGGTACAAAACACACAAAATACAGCTGAACTGGGCCAGAAATAGCAACTTTCCTTCCAGCCACGGTACAAATGATTCACGCAGGTGGCCAAGAAAGACTTTCAGAGGTGATAAGTTAAAAGCTGAATTTTGGGGTTTTCTCTTCTAGAGGTTTCTTTGGAGGTGCTGTGTTGTGGCAGGAGGGTGTTTTAGTGGCCCAAGAGGCAGCACAATGTACAGGAGCTGCACTGTTTGTATTAAATGCTGCATATTTGGGGGTTAGCTCCTGCTGTGGGCTGGGTTAGAGCAATAATCCCAGGTAATGCACCTGCTGCTCCCCTGTGTGAGATTCACTCTTCCTGGGCATCTTGGAACAACTGTTCCTCTTCAGAAGGTAAATATTAAATGCAGGGGATCATTTTTAATTAGGATTTGACATTAGATTAATTAGGTGTTAACTCTACAGAACAGGCTTTGGTGCCTTGTTGATGACTGATGGGATTTTAACCAATGTACATGTGCATGTCTCCATCAGTAGCCCAGATTGTTAAATGTTGGATAGACATAGCTGTTCCCGAGATCACAGAGTCATGGAATGGTTTGGGCTGGACAGGACCTTAAAGATTATTTCATTTTAACACTGCCCACTATCCCAGGCTGCTCCAAGCCCCATCCAAGCTGACCTGGAATACTTCCAGGCATGGGGCAGCACACCTTCTCTGGGCACCCTGTGCCAGGGCCTGCCCACCCTCACAGGGAGGAATTCCTTCCCAAATCCCATCTAACCCTGTTCTCTGTCAGTTTGAAGCCATTCCCCCTTGTCCTGTCCCTCCATCCCTCGTACAGAGTCCCTCTCCATGTGTGTTGCAGCTCCCCTCAGGTGTCCTGCCCTTCCTCAGCCTCCAGTGAAGGAAGGATGCTGCTCCCAGGAGCAGAGCTGGGCACTGATGTGACTCCAGACCTGCAAACACAGAACCAGCTCCAGGCCTGGCTCTTTAATCACCTTAATGTGATTTCCCTGCAGGCTGTTGCCAGAGGAGCAGCACCCTGCCTGCTGCTCCAGGCTCTGTGTTCCACCTGTGCCTCTGCACTTGGGAAGGGCTGATGGAAGGCATTAATGGAAATTGTCCTGAAGTAGAAATTCCTGCTATATTTATCCTCAGTAATCCTTAGTGCTGCTGTGCTTGAGCTCTGCCACAGCTCTTTTAGTTCATTCAGAGCTGCATTCATTATAGATAACACAACAGCTGGACTATTCTTTTCTAACTCAGTCTTGGGCTGAAAGTGCCAGTAATGATAAATTCTGTAAAAATGGGACTTTAACTGCAGTCTGCAAATTACTTTCCTTCACAGCAAGTTCTGATTTTACACCTGTGTTTCCATATGTGCCATTGACTTGTGCCATACATCTTTATTTACCGGTTTGTGAAGAAACACTGGTAGTTAAGTATAAACAGCAGGAGGCTTTTAATGATGACCTTGATCTTTCTGGGAAATTTGGAAAGCAGTTGGAAGTAAGGCTGATTTGTTGGGAGCACGAAGGATATCTGGATTGTGCAGCTCCCTGAGGCAGTGTTTTTCTTTTCATGGCCTCACTGTGTTTTCCCCCTCCACAGAGCTACTAAGAAAAATCCTACGTTGTGGAATAGTTGACTAGATCCTACTGAGACTCAAGTCACACTTAAATATTAATATTATAAAACGTCAAGAACAAAATATAAAGAGAATTATGGAAATAATCGGGTTAGTTGATAACACTGCTTTGACCTGAGAGGACATGGCATTCTTAAATACACTGGCATTCTTAAATAGTGCAAGAAGTTTATCACTCCAGTCTTGGAGATGACAAAAGTATTTTGAGCCTTTAATGTTTGTTTTGAGGATTTGGAAGTGATCCAAAAGCTGGCACCTGAAATCAGTGTCAGTAGAGATGAAGTTTCATCTTCCTTTGGTGATGAAAGCCTTTCCTGTGTGTGGAACGCCTTGAGACCCACGTTCTAACAAAAAAAAAAAAAAAAAAAAAAAACAACAAAGAATATCCAGTGGAGAAGCAGCAAATGTTTCCTTTCTTTCCCCTTTGTATCATGGAGAACTCTGGCAGCCTTCTTGTGAATGCAGTCTGGTGCTGATGTCAAAGCATTAATCTGATGTGCTGGTGGGAAAGGCACCAATCTGCATGGAAAGAAAGGGTTCAGGTATTGAGGATCATAACCTTTCCTCTCTCCTTGTGTCTGAGAACATCCTGTGCTTGTTTTAAAGAACAGATCTCTTCTCCCAGGCCAGGTGAGGCTGAGAAGTGACTCAGTCATTCCTTCCACGTCCCCACCTGGGAAGGGCCAGTCCTGCCATGGTGTGGCCTTTGCTGGGTGAAGGGACACGGGGCTTGCTGAGGCACAAACTTCACTTTAAATAAGTGAAAGGTTCCCTGGAGGTTTTGGAGCAGAAAGGAGCTTTTCTCACAAGGAACTGGTTCACCACAGGGCCCTGTGAGGAATGGCCACTCTGGCAGGGGCAGCTGAGAGCTCCTGTGTAACTGGACCCGTAACTGTTGTTCTTTACATTCCAGCTGCTCTTTGCAAAGCAGCCTGCTTTGATAAGTAAAGATTTCTTTGCATAGTGTCTGTTTTTACCACAGTCTGATGGTCCATATGCTAAAGAGGACAAACTAGCTGAGATTCCATCTGAAAATGGGAATAATCACGGGGATTCTGTCATGTGCTGCTGGGGGAGGACTCTGAGCTCTGGGAGAACACTTCGAGTTTACTATTTGTTTGTCAGAAGAGGAGAATAAACACAGCCTGAGCAGATTGCACCAAAGGCTGACTCGGGAGCAGTGCTGAGTGAGGGTTTTCCTTGCACTGTTCAAAATGCTGGATTGAGCTCAGAAGAGTCAGTAGACAAACATCTGAAATAGAGCAGGTCTGTAAAAATACCAGTAGGTAAATTGGTCCAATTTCAAAAATACACCTTGCTTGAATTAATAGAGAAGATATTTTATTAGACAGCTGTGAATTTGGCAGTTTTTAATTTGTTCTCTTGGGGAAATCTGTCTCTTCCACTCTGCCGCTGGATGGTTTCTGTGATCCTCTACCACTAGATGTTGCTGTGTGAGTGATTGATGTAATCTTATCTGATGCTGGATGGATTAATCCCTGAAGAAAAGGAGGAGATGCCACTGAAACAGCATTTCTGCCAGTTCAGAAATTTGTATTTTGAGACTTTTGCCCGAGACATAGTTAGAGCTTATTGGCTCTGTTACATTAGTCATAAAGGTTGTTTCTCTCTTGGATACCCAGCAGTGTGCTGATTATTGTTCCCAATTTGGCAAGGTTTTCTGCTCAGGTGTGTCTGTAGAGCTGCTGGTCTCAGCAGAGAGGAAAAAAGGCAACAAAATATAGCTTTGGCCAAAAAATGTTTTTGCAGCACCTCTGTTCTGTAGCATCTGTGGCTTTTCATTCAATGAAATATGGCAGGGGAAGAAAATTTCTATACGTTCCAGCATGAGGAAAGATCAATTTTCAGGGGAAATTCTTGCCTTTGGCTGTTTTTTAAGCTTTCACCTTGTTGGTGAAGGATTACTCACCTCCTTGGGGGTTTGCTGTGTTTATTCTGCACAGAAGTCGACAAAGAGAAAAGCTCCATCAGGGTGAACTGAAGTTATCCTAAGGAAAAATTTCATTGCATGGAGAGTGTAAACTCCCTGAGACTGAAGTAAAGCTGGAAAGGAATCTACAAGTGAATAAAACAAGAAGTTTGGAATTGGACTTGGGGAATCTGGGCTTGGAAATGCCTCAGGTAAGTCTGCTAGGATTTTATTCGCTTCTGTAAATAATTCTGCCTTTTGTTTAAGAACAAATTTGACCAGCCCCAGGAAAGGAGATGTGTAAGAGATTAAAGGATGTCTATTTTATAGGGTCCCTGTAGTGTCTGTGGTGCTGCTCTTGGCCCTGTGTTTGTTCAGGCTTCAGCCTGGCTGTGTCTTGGTGAGGGAGGATGCCTGGAGAGCAGAACAGCCTTTTATTACTGCAGTGATTCACACTCAGCACACTCAATGACTTTCAGCAGCACAGTGTTTCTCCCTTCCCAACCCTCAGGGTGAGAGTGTCTAGAAGAGAAATTGAGGTCTGGAATTAAATGCAGCAGAAGGCCTTGCTGCCCATTCCCTGCATGCCCAGTCATCCTGCATAATGCTTTTTTTGCCAAATTTTACTTCGCTCTTGAGAGAGAGAGGTAACAATCTTGATTTAGTTGTCATAAATTTTGCTTTCCTTACGATTTCATATGGAAGTTTTATGAGTTCTAATGGCTCTCAACACAGTCAACACTGCTTTAGTACAGAATGATTTGTATTTGAGGGACTCCCAGATCTTGCCAGGACTGGCCCTCATCCTCTCCAAATGCCAACATATCCCAAAACTTGGCAAACATCAGACTTTCAAACCAACAGGGAAGAATGAAGGAGCAGTGAATGCTCTTGCAGCTCTGTGGTGGATAGAAATGTGTCCTTTGATTGCTCCTGCATGTTGCCAGCTGCTCTTGAAGCATTCTCTGTTTCTGGGGAATAATGTGCTTATCTGTGATGGTAAAAAACCTTTGAAGACTAGGAGGAAATAGTGATCTTCTTTCTGTTTGTTGAAAATGAAAATGTGCCTTTTTTTAGATCATACCGTGTTTGAAATGTGTGTCCATTGTGTTGCAGCCCAGTGTGAGTGGAATGGACCCTCCTTTTGGGGATGCCTTTCGGAGCCACCTGTTTTCAGAGCAGACTCTGATGAGCACGGATCTCCTGGCCAGCAGCTCAGATCCAGACTTCATGTATGAACTGGTAGGTCACCTGTGTGTGCCCAGAGTTTCATCTCCTGAAGGAACTGACACCAGGAATAAAGGGGTGTTGGTTCAAGAATGCTGGGAAATGATTCATTATTGCTGGTTGATGATAAGGGAAGAGCTGGACTGCTTGTCCAGCAAATGTGATGCTTCCTCAGCAGGGACTTCTTCAAACTGGTCATTGGGACAGGCTCAAATCCACCTTCCACTGCCCCAGGTGGCTCCAAGCCCTGTCCAGGCTGGCCTTGGACACTTCCAGGGATGGAGCAGCCACAGCTTCTCTGGGCACCCTGTGCCAGGGCCTCCCCACCCTGACAGGGAAGGATTTCCCCCTGCCATGTTCTCCTTCACCCAAGCTGTGAATCCAGGGGGAGGAAATTAAAAGTTGACTCACAAGCTACTTAATATGAGCATTTCCTTTCTCATTTTCTCCCTGCATCAAAGGAGAAAGGTCACTCTTGGTCATTAATTGGTCGTGCTAGAATGAGGTTTTCCAGGAACTGGTAAACTCAAGCATATTTTGTTAAGCAGACAGCAAAGATTGACCTAGATTGTAGAGATGCCTGTGATGTCTTTCATATTTTAAATACATGGATATTGGTGCTGGTTTAGTTCCTGATGAGCAGATGGATTTGCAATAGCAGGAAAATACAGTGTTATAGGAAGAACAGTGTCTAGAGAAAGATCTGTTGCCAGAGCACAGGAGCTGAACTTCATTCTGACCTTCAAAAGAAGCTTTTAGCTGAAAGTCAAGGTCTCTTCCTAGGTCACCACTCTCTCATACTTCACTGGAATTGAGATCTCCTTACTAGATTAAGTAGAGGAAATAGATTATTTTTGGTATTAACTTTTAACTTATCTTATTGTGCCCAGGACAGAGAAATGGACTATCAGCAAAGCTCCAGGGACAACTTGCTTTTGATGGAGGACTGCAAAGACCTTGAGAACTTGGAGTCTTTTACGGACATCCTGGACAAAGAAGCTGCTTTCACCTCCAAATGGGAGCAGTGGGATACCTACTGTGAAGACCTGACTAAGTACACTAAATTAACCAGCTGTGACATCTGGGGAACAAAAGAGGTGGATTACCTGGGCCTCGATGACTTCTCAAGCCCATACCAGGACGAAGAGGTCATAAGCAAAACCCCCACACTGGCTCAGCTGAACAGCGAGGACTCCCAGCCTGTCTCAGATTCGCTCTATTACCCTGACTTGCTCTTTAGTGTAAAACAAAACCCTTTAAATCCTTTGTTACCTGGCAAAAAACTGGCCAGCAGAGCAGCGGCGCCGGTCTGCTCCTCCAAGAACGTGCAGGCTGAGGCTGCACTGTCAGACTGTGCCCAGAAGGCCAGCAAGGCTGGCAGCCAGCCTGCCTCCAGCACACAGATCATGGCCAAGACCAACGTGTACAGCAGTGACAAGGTGAACATTCACGTGGAGTGTAAAGATTACGTGAAAAAGGCGAAGGTAAAGATCAACCCCTTGCCGCAGGGCCGGCCCGTGCTGAGCCAGGCGCACGCCGACGCCGCCAAGGAGAACACCTGCTACTGCGGGGCCGTGGCAAAGAGACAGGAGAGGAAAGGACTGGAGTCCCCCCATGGTCACAGTACAACCCCTGGTTTGCCTTTTAAAGAGACTCAAGAGCTGCTCCTCAGCCCTCCCCAGGAGAGCCCGGGGCTGGCGGTGGGGGAGAGCAGCCTCTCGGCCAGCACGTCCGTGTCGGACTCCTCGCAGAAGAAAGAAGAGCACAATTATTCTCTTTTTGTCACAGACACTTTGGGTGAGCAGTCAGTCAAAGCAGAGCCCGAGGAGGAGGAGGAGGATGAGGATGACATTGAAGATGAGGACCACGATGAAGGATTTGGCAGTGAGCACGAGCTGTCTGAAAACGATGATGAGGAAGAGGATTACGAGGACGATAAGGACGATGACATCAGCGATACCTTCTCGGAGCCAGGTACCAGCATTGTTGGGCTTTGGTAACGTGGGGGTTGATGGATTTGTCCTCTGAGTGGGAAGGAAAGCTTTGGAGCTCCTGGTAGTTACAGATGAGCAGCACTGATCTTAAGTTGTGAACTCTCCTCCCACATTTTCTGAGTGCTTTGCAAAATGCAATTAATTCAGAGTATACGAGGTCTCTGTTGGCCTGTTCGGTGAAAAACTACACAAACTGTGGTTGTGCAACTAAAATAATAATAGAGAATACAGGAAGCCCAGCTGTAGCCTGAGGTGAGAACAGCTGCCTTCAAATGTGGCCTTCTATTTTTTTTTTTTTTTTTTTTTTTTGTAGCTCTCTGGTACTGCAGAGCTTTCCAGCCCTTCTTGGAGCTGTGAATTTATCCAGAGTTGGATCTGTCAGGATGAAATCACATCCTGAATGAAATGATTTCATAATTACTCAAGTCTTACTTCAAGGTACAGTTTTTCCACAGAATCCAAAGAGGGACTGAAATTACTAGAATCATTTCTAGGTGGTTTTCAGCAGTAAAGCACTTAGTGGGGTTTCAGAGGATTCTGAATTCTTCTCTCCTGCTTGTAGAAATGGAGTTCTAACAGCAGGAATAAGAACTAACCTTCACCTAGAAGGCAACGAAACAGTAACACTGTATAAAAATAAAATCTGCAGGAAAAGCCACAGGATTGTAACCAAGTATTAATTTCATTCCAGAAAGTATTGCAATATTCACATCTTATAAATGCCCTGTAGTAGAGTATAAGAATTAAAGTATTCAGACATTTGGCAATATGTAACTTTGAGGGGATAAAGCAGCTGAAATTTTTCCTTGTTGAGAACAGCAGCTTCCCTAAAGCTTGTCAGTGTTTGTCATAATGAACTCTCAGATGAAATTATTTTCTAATTAGATTTCCTGCGTTGGCATTAAGCTCGTTAAGCATTCTGCCCTTTATGCTACTTTCACATGCACACAACACATTTCTATTAACATTTTGAAGCCTCTTCCTCCCTTCTGGAGTGAACTCCCTCCTTTTTCTGGGGCCCTGGGCAGCTGTTCCAGCTCTGCAGCCCATGGGGGGATGTGTTGCACTGGGAGCCATGAAAAAGAAAGGTTGTGTTAAATGCTGTGGGTGGAATTAATTAACTTAATTATTTTACTGACCAACAATCCACATGCTGCAGCAGTAGCTCAGGATCTGGGCTTATCCAAGCTTGCAAAAACCCTTCTGTTAATGAAGCCTAAAACCATCCATCTCAAATGTGGTGTTATTAAAAAATTTTATCATACATTTTGTCTGTTTTAGCAAATAACATCTCCAGGTATTCTAATTACGTTGCTCTTGTACTTTGTGTTGCTGTTTTACCTCTAAAGGTAAATACTACGGGGAAAGTAGCTAAAAATAAGCACAGCACAAGAAAATTAAACCTTCCACAGCTCTGAAAGCAAAATCAGTCGGTGTTTTGAGTGAGGATGTAATTTACTGAAAGGACAAAAACCTACTCGTTATTGCTGGCCCTCTAATGTTTTTTTTTATACATAATTTGCTTTTGGTTATTCTTCACATATGCTTTTAGAGTGAATGAAATGTTTTCTTCAAGTGTTATCTGAGGAAATATTTAGATATAGTGAAGGAGAAATAGCTGAAAATGTGACTGGCTCTCAGGGAAATTTGGACAACAGCATTTTTATTATCACCATGACACAGATTTAGCAATTTTGGTCCCCTGCAAAGGTAGTTTATTATGGGAATTACCAGCCCAGGCTTTTTCTAGCATTTAAACGTGGTGGTTTTGCTATTACTGAGCATATTTTTCCTATCTCATTTAGCAGAAAGGCTTTTAAATGACTGTTCTTGCCATCAAGTAGTCAGGAGATTCCAGAAATGGGAAACACAGCAATTTATTCAGTTGTCAGTAGCAGTGGAGGAGAAATGAGTGAAAAGGTGCTCACAGAGATTGTTTTAAATTAAATCAGTCTTGAGCACCTGGACCATCAGCTGGGGGAAAACCACTGGAAATGATTTGCCAGAAGCCTCTGAGGTGAAGTGGTGAGGAGGAGGAGTTCTCTGCCTTTGTTTCACTGGGGCTATTTTTGGGTCTCACCTGGTGAGCTGCAGAAGTCGCAGGCACACTGTTCTCTGTTCTGCTTCATTTAACCCTGGTGCATTTAAACCCCAAACCACAGACAGGGGTGTGAAAAAAAGCCTTTTAGGAGGGGTTTGTGAAAGGCTTCAGAGTTAAACACAAGAACCCTTTCAGATTTCTTAGAAGGGGAGGAATAAATACAGTGCAGAGCAGCTGCACAAATCTGTATTTTAGGTTAGGACCCTGCACTGGATTCTTTTCTGTAACTTTATAATGGTGGCAGGTCAGGGTTGGCCTTGCAAGGCAGGATGTATTAAGTCAATGTAATTGGAGTTGCTAACTTAATTACAGTTTGAATGAGCAAACAGGAAGTCCTGATTTTAACCTCGTTGGACATTTGTACACTTCAGCTCCTGCAGAGATTTGTTTTCATTGGTTGGATTAATTCTGTGTTATCATGAAGATGGGCTCAATTTATATATTGCTGTAGAATGAGTTACATAGCTTTTTTTTTTTAGGTGGAAAGTCAGTGGGCTTTTTGAGTGTATTTTGATCCATATGTCAAACAGAATTTGAGTAAAATGGAGCTACAGTTACGAATATTTATGGCATTTGAAACTGTATGTAATGTAAATCGTCAATAATTTTGGCTATACAACACAAATGTTTTATCAAGCACATTTCATTGTTTGATTTGCCTTTAAAATCCTTTCCAATAAACCAGAGAATCCAAGTAAATGAGTAAATTGATGAAATTATGAGAGGCAGAACTTGAGGATGGATTTCATCCTTCTGCATACCTGACTTCTATTTGTGCTTTGGGTTATGACGTGAGAGTCAGACCAAAGCAAGAAAATTTGTTTTTCCTCTTTCAACTGGTTGTTCAAGTGCAAACAGACTAATTGAATGGACTGTTTTAAAAAGAAGAAAGTGTTCTTTGTGCTGGTGGAAGATGAAGCAGAGCTGAAGCATATGGGGTCCAGGCTTGCTAAGCCTGCAGTCCATGCGATAAGTGGCTTTTCCTTGAGCTCCATCAGAGTATGTGATGTTTAGAAATGCTCCTATTCTAAGTAAATGTAAACTGTTATTTAATATTTTAACAAAAGGCCATGCAGTGGGTTGAGATTTTTTTTTTAATCTTAACATAGCTTATCTTTATTTTCTAAAGCATATCTGAGGTTTGAAAACCTGTGGTTTGTGTTTACATAGTCATGGTAAAATATTTCTGTGATGTGGACAGTGCCATTACAATTTCCATGTCCTTCATGAGCAGCTCATGATACCAAGTGCATCATAATTCACCTCTAAAATATTGTAGAGCTTTACTGAGGATCATTTCTTCTTATCCCACTGAAGAGGAGGAAGAGGTTGGACAGTGGGTCCAGATCTTTTCAGCTCAGATGGTCCTTTGGTCACTGTCCTGATAACAGAGCCCCCTTCTCCAGCCTAGGAGGGATCAGTGCTTGGATTTATTCCCTGCAGGGCTTTGGATTCAAGGACCAGCAGGAGTTGGACTCGATCCTGTGGGCCTCTTCCAGCTCTGAGTGTTCTGTAATTGAATAATCTTTTCTTTATTGTCTTTTCCTAATCTGTCTTTGTTATCTGCTTCTCTTTCCATGCTTTTTGTCAAATGTGGAGGTGAGTTAGGATTGTGTTCCTGCCAATTCATGGAGGAAATTGTCAGGATGGAAGAACAGGGTCCAACATCTGCTGTCTGTACTTGGCACTGCTGGGACTGTGGGGCCTGCAGCTTAGGGGGTCACAGAGCACAAAGGGACTTTAAATGCAAAAATAATTTTGATTTTTTTCCAACTAATGAAGCCACATCAATGTCTCAGTGTCTATCCTGGATTTAAGGCAAGTACTCAAGAGCAGTTGATGCTGGAAACCAAATCTGTTAAATAATGCAAAACAGATCTGTCTGTGGTTTTGCCTTTAACTCGAATCCTCAGCCCGCAAACAATTCTGTCACCAGCATATAAACAACCCTTTGCATCCTTTTAGGGTATGAAAACGATTCTGTGGAGGATTTGAAAGAAATGACTGCAATATCCTCTCGGAAAAGAGGCAAGAGGAGATATTTCTGGGAGTACAGCGAGCAGCTGACGCCGGCCCAGCAGGAGAGGATGCTGAGGCCGTCAGAATGGAACCGGGACACCCTGCCCAGCAACATGTACCAGAAAAATGGGCTCCATCACGGTAAGAATTCCTCATCCTGGTCACAAATGGCTGTCTGCTCCTTGTGACACCTCCAGCAGCCACGTTCCCCTCCTTGCCAGTGCTGAGGAGTTGTGTTTTGGCCATGAAAAGTCGAGCACTGTGAGTCTGTTACTCAGGTCAGCAGTGCCCAGGGGAGGTGAACACACAGTAGGGACTTTCAGTGTGGTTTCTTCCAGAAGAGCAGGGATGAATTGAGAATTGTGGCTTCCAAGAGCTCTCAGTGGAAACCCCCAGAGTTCAAAGCTTTCTCAGTGTGATACTGTAAATATTGGATGGGTGGCTTGAGTGGTGTTTGCTGCTGGTGGCTGTTCCTGTCAGTGCTGCCTGTGTTAGCAGGAGGCCGGGAGGGCTCTGGGCTGCCAAACTCAGGGGGACTCTGGTATGAGCTGAGGACAAGCTCTGAGGCACAACTGTCTCTCTCTGCTCCTCCCTCCTTGTTTTCCCCCTGTGAATGCAGCACAGTGAAGCAGTTACTCCTCTGGGAATAAACTATTTCCTTAAGATGCCCTCTTAGAAACTTAAACCAGTTGCTCTAATAACTGTCATTTATTCCCAGTGAGCAATTACTGCACCACAAACATGATTAACATCACCCAAAACAAGCCACTCTTAGGGGTATTTTTGTTTTCTTGTCACAGGACCTCTTTTAGGCTGCTCCATTTGATTTTGGCTTTGAAGGAGCAAATTAAACCAACTTTCCCTGGTTGTAAGGTTAATGTTCTCTTAGAGTTGAAAATTACTGCTTGTAAAAAGGCAATTGGCCTTCTCTTAAATCAAAAGATGGCTTTTTGTTGTTCTTACCTGTAGATTTATTCAGGGAAGAAAACATTTTTTCTTAAAGTCTCCTTAGTTTTTAAAAGCTTTATCCTGTAGGGAAGTATCAGTACCTAAAGTCCCAATCGCTGCTCTTTCTCATGATGGACCTCTGAGCAGCCTGGTCCAGTGGAAGGTGTCCCTGCCCATGGCAATGAGGAGAAAAATATGAGATTAAGGTCCCTTCCAACCCAAACCATTCTGTGATTCCATTATTTTATATTTGTCATCCACCACCAAATAACCAAACATGCTCTGAGGACTCAAACCCACCAGACACTTGGACACTTGACCTTTAAATCAAGTGCAAACCTAGACCTTCAAGAGTTTCAAATACATAAAATAAAAGGGCTTAACTGGCCTTTATGTGGATCATTTCATCTCAGCATCACAGAAGATTGTTTCAGCACCAGGCCTCAGCACTCTTCCTTAGTACAGAACTTGAGCAATAAGATTATTTAGGAATTGAATCCACTGGAGTGTGCAGGAGGATATTTTGGCTGAATAGGAGTTAACAAGTTTACAGCTGGAGCAAAACAACAGGGTTTGAACTTGTGACATACATTTTTCAGCAGAGTTGTGTGTATGCTCTCTGTCACATCCAGTGGCCTGGCCAGCAGTATTTGCTCTTATCTGATCTGGATAGAATATGAATTGTACAAAGCTCTTTGTCTGGAAATGCTCTTTCCATTGTGAGAGGCCACAGGGATCACCTGATTCCGGCCCATTCTCCTGCAATGAACAAAGGGACTCAAACTGCACCCAAAAAATGCCTGTCTTAGAGGATTTTCTCACAGGATTGTGCATGCATTGTGTCACTTCCCCTACCCATTTTTCTGCATGTTTAAAACAGGAAAATATGCAGCAAAGAAGTCACGGAGGACTGATGTAGAAGACCTGACTCCCAACCCCAGAAAACTCCTGCAGATTGGTAACGAGCTGAGGAAGCTGAACAAGGTCATCAGTGACCTGACACCAGTCAGTGAACTCCCCATAACTGCCAGGCCCAGGTCAAGGAAAGAAAAGAACAAGTTGGCTTCCAGGTATGGACTGGGTAAAGCTGCAGGCGTGAGAAAATTTGGATTGCTACAAGTGAATGATAAAAATCTAAATAATTTTTGCCTAAAGAAATTCTGCTTCACATGGTAGCTCCTGCAATTGGAGTTGCAGTTTATCCAATGGGAGCTACCAGTTTATCCAATGGGAATTACCAATTTATCAAACATAAATTACCAGTTTATAAAAAAAGCAGGGCAGCTGGGAGCTGTGGTTTGCCTGTTTTTAGATATAAGGATGTGTTTCCACTGGAATTGGCTTCCTCAGATGTGGGGAAAACAGTTGGGACAGTGGCAAATTCCACAAGAGCAAATGCAGGTAGCAGAGTGTTTTCAGTGGAGATGAGGATGGATGAGTTTGTGCATCACAGCTCTGGGAGGGTTGGTTGATGAGTTCATGTGGCTCTTACTTCTCTGGAATTTCTGGTAGTGTTCTAATTCTTCTCCTCTTCTTGCCACAGGGCTTGTAGACTAAAAAAGAAAGCCCAGTATGAAGCCAATAAAGTAAAACTCTGGGGTCTCAACACGGAATATGGTAAATACAACTCTTCACGTCTGAATTTTTTCTTTTGTTTGGGCAAGTTTGTGTGTAACAATGTGATGTAATCTTTTCTCACAGAGAAAAGAATTGGTACCAACCCAGCAATTCTGTTGGTACAAAACCAGCCCATTGAATAAAGGGAATGTAAATTGGGTTACCTGCAATGTTGAGCTACTTTGCAGATGTGAATTATGTAAATCTGTACATGTGCTGTAAATATTATTGAAAATATTGGTAATATTTGATGTAAACTATTACATTCAATTTTATAGTAAGTGTAATTTGACAGAATGCTGTGTGTGGATAACTGTGAATAGCTTCCAGGGGAATGTGATGTAAAGCTAATACTTTCTTTTCCTTTGCAGATAATTTACTCTTTGTCATCAACTCCATTAAACAAGAAATAGTTAATCGGGTGCAGGTACCTAAAGATGACAGAGGAATCAACATGGAACAAAAGCTGAACATACTTATTAAAGACACTCTTGGTAAGCAGAGAACTTTGTGTATTTACCTGGATATGAAGATATTGAATCATAAATTCCCTGAGTTGGAAGGAACCCCAAAGCTCATCCCATTCTACCAGGGGCACTTTCCACTATCCCATGTGGCTCCAAGTCCTGTCCAACCTGACCTTGGACACTTCCAGGGATCCAGGGGCAGCCACAGCTTCTCTGGGCATCCTGTGCCAGGGTCTCCCCACCCTCACAGGGAAGAATTTCTTCTCAATATCCATCTAAACCTGCTCTCTGTCAGTGTGGACCCATTTCCCCTTGTCCTGTCCCTCCATCCCTTGTAAAAAGCTTCACTCCATCCTGTTGCCTTACTCAGGCATTGGAAGGGCACAGTGAGGTCACCCCAAAGCTCCTCCTCTCCAGGCTGAAGAATCCCAGCTCTCCCAGCAGAGCTGCTTCATCCCTCTGATCTCACTACACTCCATTACAAACCATTCCTGAAACAAAGGAAAGAACAAACCCTTTCCTGATTCCACTCATCCCAACCAAAGTGTCCCCTGGCTTTGTGTCATGTTCCACGAGCAGTGATCTGAGAGCAGCTTCTCTTCCATCCATTCCAGGGCTCCCTGTGGCTGGACAGACATCGGAGTTTGTGAACCAGGTCCTGGAGAAGACGGCGGAGGGAGACCCCACGGGCGGCCTGGTGGGGCTGCGGATACCCATGGCCAAGGTTTAGGGAAGGGCTGGAGCTGCTCTGGGCTCAGATTCCACCCCTGCTGTCGAGTTCCTCGTTGTAAATCTGCTCTGCATGTCAGCTTTAGCACCCTGTAAGCACTCACCTCTAGGTTCCATTGGTTTCTCCAGTAACAGCGTAGGAAAACAAGTCACGGCGTGGTAGAAAATGCCGCCGAGCATTTTTTTGGACCATAAACCAGATAGTTGTCAAAGCTGCTTTTAAGCTCAAAGGGCAGAAATGAGAGTTCTCTTTCAAATGATCTAGGACCAGAAGATATCACTTTTGTTTTAGAAGCAAAAACGTGGGTTTGCTAGTGAAAATTTTTAGCATTTGCAAGACATTGTGAGAGGTTTATGGTCCAAGTGACGTAAGAGGAAGCATTTTTTTTGGTGAAGCTGTCAATGTAGGGAGTTTTTGTTCTTTTTTTTTTTTTTTTTTGTTATTTTTAAATAATTGTATTTCATTTTCTTGTTCTTAAAAAAAAAACCCAGTAAGCTTTCTTTGCAACCATTAACTTGTACATAGCACACGCAGCATTAGAGCTAGTGTGCCATATAAGACTTTAATTTTCTGAGCTTAATAGAGTATTTAAATGTCTGTGCAAGCAAGAGAAAAAAAAAGTATATTCTTTGTGCCTTGTATTTTGTGGGGAGAGCTATCAGTATAAGCTGGTAAAGTTTTGTATGAAGAAAACCCTGAGGGGCAAAACCAAGCTGTATAGATGGTGAGAT
Organism: Zosterops lateralis; assembly: GCF_965231275.1. Lineage (NCBI taxonomy): Eukaryota > Metazoa > Chordata > Aves > Passeriformes > Zosteropidae > Zosterops > Zosterops lateralis. The sequence continues at coordinate 16,198,498 of NC_139774.1, read as the reverse complement.
TTTAGGTTTTAATGTATTTGTTCCAGCTCTTAAAAAAATTTTTTTGAATGTATATAGGAATATGTTGAAAATGTAGATATATGCCACAGAGTCTATGTATTGTATAAAAGATGGCTCTAGAAAACTCAATTTCGGTACTTTGGCCGGAAGAAAACAAATACTTGCACATTAATGCGATTGTTTATTTTTGTACCAAAGACAAATGCAACTGATATGGCGAACTGCCAGTCTAAGTAAAGTTTTGCACAGCTTATATGATACTGTACTGAATGTAAAAACAAAAGAAAAAAAAGAAAAAAAATTAAAGGTCAGGGTTAGGGATCTTACTGAACTGTGAATTTTTTTGTTTGGGTCCAATTATCTACAGAAGGAGCATTCATACATAACAATATTATTTTGCTGTTCTTGTAGTTTCGCTTCCATGGTAGATAAGTTGGTGGCCGTCTTGGAGTCTTTAAATCTTTTTTCTCTGCACTTACTGTAGGAGATTTTAATATATTTGGATTTTAGTAAGCTATTGGTAAAATAGTTTTCGACTTTGAGAATTTAAAAAGAAAAAAAAGTATTTAGCTTGTTGTAGTATACTTCCACCAAACAACCAAAATAAAATTATTTTTATTGTAACGTGTATATATGTAAAGAGGAAAAAAAAAAAAAGAGCTACAAATATCTAATTCCTTAGTTGCCACTTTTCCAGTTGATGTATTATTATGCATGTGATGTTTCCAAGGATCAACACAGGCTTCAAACAAAACAACAACAAAAAAAAAAATTTATAGACTTTTATATTTTTGTACAGGTATTTCGAAACTAGCTTCTTCAGACTTATATGTGACTTATTCTTGTTAATTCAGTAGTTTCTATGATTGAGGAATATTAACACAAAGTTCTTATTTGCTCTTCTGCTAATAAGAGTTGGCTTTGTAGTCAGTGTTAACGTACAGATTAAAAGCTTTAGCCTTTGATGAGAAAGTCCTTTATCTCAAGGCAAGATCATTCTCTGGTTTCATGGACCGCCCCCCCCTCCTTTTCCTCCCTGTTCTTTCTCTCCCTATTTAAAGACGACAAAACACTGTTTACTGAAAATAGAAATACCAAATATTTTCAAATGTAGCTGCTGAAAAGAAAAAAAAAAATGCAAAAGTCCATGAAGGCTTTCTCCCCGCTCCCTTTGGGGAATTTCTCCACTTCGTTTCTAGTTTGTCTGAGTTTGTTTGTACTGTGATTCCTTTTTGTTTATAAGTAGATTATTTTTATATCCAAGCTTGTGTACTCTAAGAGAAAAAAGCCTGAATCGGTAACAGTGCAGGAGGAGTGGCCAGTGAAAGTGGCAGCCCTGCCACACTCACAGCTTCCTTTAAACCTAAATATTTTGGAAGAAGACTCAAAAGGGAGGAGGAGGCCAAAATACCACTACTGAGCTGTACAGAAAGTCTTTCCTACAAGAGACTGAACAAATACCCAGGGCAATTTAGGCAAAAACTTTGTAAATCCACTTAAGGCTTGCAAAATCTGAGTGGAATGTGGGTGTTTTCCTTTGAGGCGTTCTTGTTGTTGTTGTTGTTTGGGTGAGGTGAGAGTTGGCTGCTGCTTTCCACGGTGGGTCTGGTGTATTATTTTTGTTCTTGTGGAGCTGCCCAGGGCCCCGAAAACCCCGACAGAGAATGTGTCCTGTGAGGTGCAGGGCTGGCACACAGAGCTTGGCCCTGTGCTCCATCCAAACCCTGCAGCACCTCTGAACAGTGAGAGAGAGCAGTTTGAAATCAGGTAAAAAAACTTCTGTGACAAATTCAACTGACAAGGTATTTAAAAGCTCTCCCCCCACTTTTTTTTTTCACTGCCTGGGAATCCTGGGCAGCACACAACTTTATAGCTTTTTATTTTTTTTTTTGTCTGAAAACCAGACTATGATTTTGGTCTCGCATTTCAAAGTAGACTTTGAATCTTTAGTGAGTTCCATACCCTTGCATTTCAGTGTTTCCTATGTATTATTTTAAGTTAAAGCTTTGAAATAGTTGAGCTTTTTAATGTTGACACTTTATTTTGTAACTATTTATATGTATGTATATCTTAGAAAAGCACTTTGTTTAAAAAAAAAAAAAGATGAAAAAGGAAAAAAAAAAAAATAAGAAACTGCATTTTATATGATTCCTGCCACTTGCTGCTAACTCTGGGCTGGTCAGAATGCTGCAGCGATACTTGAGATAAATAAAACCTGGCAGTAAAATGTAGAGTAAAGATAAGACCTTTTGCTGGTTTAACTTTATCATAAAGGTGACATAGGCAAGCTGTGCAGCTTTACATTTTAACCAGGGGACTCTGTGGCATTTAAACCGTCTAGAAATGGTTGTACTTTAATGCCAGTAACAATCTGCTTCCTCTAGTGTCATTAAAATATATACATTTAGTGTATACTTATCACAAACAAAAAATCTTATAAGGGTATAAAAACCAACAAATGTACATGTTCTGTTTTTTGGCAATTGTGGCATGCGTTTTGGGGTGATCTTTAGAGAAGACCATTTTCTAAAGATTTTTCAGTGTTCATACATAGTATGTGGATCTTAACAAAGTCCTGGGGTTTATTTTTTTTCTGTTTGTTTTTGAGTGTAGGCATTGTGAATATTCACTTTTAATCCTATATCCAAAAACAATGATCTATATTTTTTTTTGATTTAATACAACCAGAAGCTCTTCCTTTTTTTTTTTTTTTTTTTTTTTTTTTCTGATACACTGGATTCTCTAGGATTTGTTTCCATATTAAAAGCATGCTGTCATAACTGCTCTTGTCGAGATCTTGTCAGTCTGAACGTAGGTGCCACACTTGGAATCGATGGGCTGCTTGTTCTGCTGTACCATGTATGACCCTCGTCCTTCCCCCCCTCCCTTCATGACAGATGATGATGTGGCTTTATATTGTGCCTTACTTGTACATCTAGAACTAAATGTTTCTCATTCCCTCTGAACTCGTCAAAGCTTCTGAGGTGGCGTCAGAGCTGACTGAAGCGTGTTGTGCGGATAGGGCTGATTTCAGTTTCTCTCAGTTGTCCTTTTGTATTTCTGTGAGAGACCAGTTTTTGAATGGCCTTGCAAAAATGTGGGGGTGCTCCTGAAAGGGTGTTTTTAAACCCAAAACCCCTTTTGCTAACGCTTCCTTTTATGGTTTGTTGAACACATTTACTGATGCTTGGTGAGTACTTTTTGTTTTTTTGGGATGAGAGAGACTTACTACTAAAGCTATGTTTACGTGTGGATGGGCTGGATTTTCTTATCATACCAGTTGAAATCATTGTGATTTAATAAAGTTGCATTGCTGTAAAGCTGATATGAGAGTCAGGCTCAGCTGTGTTCAGTTCCTAATTTATAGATTGAATATTTTCCATATTAAGAGGGCCAGGGAAAAGTTTGGATTTTTTAAAAAAAGCAAACAAACAAACAAAAAACCAACCTAAAATGGATGAAGGGTCTTTTGACTAACCTAAAAGCAGACAGACACTTTGGAAATATAGAGGTGTCAGTTTAAAATTTATTTTTAAAAGACATGCCCCGCTCCCCCACTTCCCCCCAATATTTATCTAATATTTGCCTTCATTAATGAAACAGCTTATTCACAACTATAATGACTGGATGTGCTTTTCCATAAATCATTTAAACACAGCTATTATTATTAATATTATTATTATTATTATTATTTAAAGCTCTAAAAGGTTTTATCAGGAGAATTTCCAAGGGTTGTATCCAAGCTGCCTCCAGCAGAAATAGCAAATGCAGTTCTGTTCCTCAAAACGTGCTTGCTCGTCTTCCTGAAATTCTGCTGAGGCACAACCCAGTTCTGGACCGTGAATGTCAGGATCTGTATTTGGCCTTGAGACCTGAGTTTCAAGAGTGCATCTTAAGCATGATTTGATTTTTCCTTTTGAAGTCGGAGGCTTCAGTTGGAATCACCTAGTGGAGTGTGCTGCTAGATGTGGTCTTGGCTTGTTGACACAGCCTTGCACACAGCTGAGGTTTATTTTGTTTACCCCAGGGATCGTGTGAAGTACATTTCAAACAGTTGCTGCCTCAGTGACTGATCCTTCTTGTAACTGTATTAAGGGCATTAGTCTGTTGAGAAAACACCACTCTTGAATATCTCCCAATGTAAATTGGGGCTCTTCAATGTCATTAATCAAAGATGGCACTTTCAGGCTGTATCTTCTTTGCAGCAAACAACAAATCTCTTGTCTTTCTACGACTTGCATTTCACAATATGCCATGTTTTCCCTCCAGTGCTTCTAAAAGGTGTCTTTGCACTCTGAATATAATCCTCAGCCTCTTAGACATCCATGAACTTCCACGGGAGCAAATACTGACTCTGCATTTATCGTCTTTCTGATGAGCTGTGGAGCTAAAAGTGGAACCAGAGCTCTTTTAAGCCACCCTTGCGTTTTTTTGTTTCCCCCATAAAAAGAAATAAAACTCCAAACTTTACGGATAACATCATTGTTCAGAGTTTTTCTAGAGTTTAAAACTATTTTGTAGTTGATTTTAAAAGTCAAATTTGAGTGACTTAACCAGCTCCTGTAAGCAAAACTTCTGGATTGGATTTGGTATTGGAAAAAGCACATCCCACCCTATCAAAATCTTCTGATTAGGAAACAGAACCTTAGTAAGAAAATTTAATTTTAATCTCTCTTATAATGATGGATATTCATCCATTCTGATTGGAATCATCCATCTTCCTGGAATATTGTATATCCAAGGAAAACGTTGCTCAGTATTTGTGGTTGGGTGAACTCTTAAGGCTGATGGCACATGCAGATGCAAAAAAAGAAAAAAAAACAGGCATTTTAAACAAAACATGGCATCCTGTTCCGCCTATGCTTGGGGTCATGATTGTAATGCTGTCCTTGATATTCTATAATCAACTTCCAACTGGAGCTCAGAAAAAACTTACTGAAAGTCTTGTCTCTGTTAGAAAATAAATTTACCTTGTTCAAAGCATGATCTGTTAAGAGTTGCAATGTTAAATGTTGGTTAATAGTTGTGCAGCTTTATTTTTTTGAAAAGAGGCACAATTAAACTATTGACTTTGTTTACTCTGTCACCCTTTGATCCCTAGCACTTCTATTCAGATACAAATTCATCAATGTATGCAACATCCTTTGTAATTTAAAATAAAAATTGTGGAGGAAATATTGTCTCAAATCATTGTGTGTGTGGAATGATAGTGAATGGAACTTGAGCTGAGTCCCGAGTTTCCTGGTATTTCCAGGAACTTTCCTTTGGAAGAGATGACAGATAGGTAAGGAAATATCTGTTTGTTTTTGTTGGGTGTTTTTTTTTTTTTTTTTTTTTTTTTCATTTCTTGTGGTCAAAACTGTCTCGCACTGCTGGGTTGGTGTGGGATCATCTGGAGAACCTGGATTAGTGCCTGGAGGAACTGGTTGTGGAAATGGTCTCCAGCTCCTTTGTCCAGAGGGTCTGAGGGCAGCAGGGAAAGGACACAGCACTGAGGGGAAATTGTTGGAAAAGCAAAGCACATCGCCCTGCTTCTCATTTTGGGGGTACGGGAGTGACCTTGTGTTCCCCCACCCTGCTCATGGCCAGTGTCAGCCTGGCCTGTGCAGAATTCCAAGGAGGCTCCTGGATTTAAACCTGGAACTTCTCCAGGGGAATCCTCTGGTTCTGCACAACTCCCTGGCAGGAGGGGACAGCCAGACTGCCTCCCTTGCTTCATAAACGCTGCACTGAGGAGTGGGAATGTCAGGATAGAATGTTGTGTGTAGGAATACAGAGAAAGTGAGGGGCTGAGGGAGCTGGGGAAGGGTCTGGAGCCCCAGGAGGGGCTGAGGGAGCTGGGGAAGGGTCTGGAGCCCCAGGAGGGGCTGAGGGAGCTGGGAAGGGGCTGAGCCTGGAGAAAAGGAGGCTCAGGGGGGACCTTGTGGCTCTGCACAAGTCCCTGCCAGGAGGGGACAGCCGGGGGGGTCGGGCTCTGCTCCCAGGGAACAGGGACAGGAGGAGAGGGAACGGCCTCAGGCTGGGCCAGGGGAGGCTCAGGGTGGACAGCAGCAGGAATTTCTCCATGGAAAGGGCGCTCAGGCCTTGGAAGTGCCCAGGGAGGTTTGGAGTCCCCATCCCTGGAGTGTCCCAGGAAGGGCTGGAGGTGGCTCTGGGCTGGGGACAAGGCGGGGATCAGGCACAGCTTGCACTCTGATGGATTTCTGAGGTGTTTTTAACCTCAAAGATCCTAGAATTCTGTAGTTTTGCCCCTGTGGAGCGGCGCGTTCCCCGCGGATCCGCCCCGACCCCGCCACGTCCCCTCAGCGCCGGCAGAGCCCGCCCGGCCCCGCAGGGGGCGCCCGCCCTACCCAGCCCAGCCCGGCCCGGCCCGGCCAAGATGGCGGCGGCGGCGGCCGCGGCGGTGCCGCTGCGGGTCTGTCACCAGGAGATCGTCAAATTCGACTTGGAGATCAAAGCGGCCGTGCAGGTACCGCCGCCAGCCCCGGCACATCCCGGCACGGCCGCGGGGAGAGCCAGGCTCGGGCTGACCGCGCCGTTGTGTTCCAGGACATCCGGGACTGCCCGGGGCCGCTCAGCGCCCTCACGGAGCTCAATGCGGCCGTCAAGGAGAAATTCCGACACCTCCGCGGCCGCATCCAGGTGAGGGGCCCGGCCGGGGCTGCTGAGGGCGCCGAGCTGTGCTCCGGGCCCACCGGCTGTGCTTTAGGGGGTCCCTGGCTGTGTTTTAGGTGTCCTGGCTGTGCTTTGCGAGGTGCCGGCCCAGGGCTGGAGGATCCCGGCTGTGGGATCCTGCCGGGGTTTGGGGTGTTCTCTACGTGTTTTGGGGGATCCCGGCTGTGCTTTAGGGGGTCCCCGGCTGTGCTTTAAGGTGTCCTGGCTGGGCTTTAGGAGGTGCCGGCCCAGGGCTGGAGGATCCCGGCTGTGGGTTCCTGCCGGGGTTTGGGGTGTTCTCTACGTGTTTTGTGGGATCCTGGCCTTGGGTTTGGGGGGTCCCGGCTGTGATTTGGTGAGTGGCAGCCCTGGATTGGGGGTTTATCAGATAAATCCGCTCCCCGGGCGGGGCTGGGCTGTGCGGGTCGGTGAGGGGCCGGTGTTTGTGCTCTCGCCGAAGGAGCTGGAGCAGATGGCCCAGGAGCAGGACAAGGAGTCGGAGAAACAAGCCTTGCTGCGGGAGGTGGAGAACCACAAGAAGCAAATGCTCAGGTGGGTCTGGCAGCTGTTCCCAAGTCCTCTGGAACCAGAGATTGGCTGACTTTTGTTTGGAAGTACAGACACTGACACACGTTTCACCCCAGACCAAGAGATCAGGGACAGAAAGGGTTCAACTCCTTTTCCTGTCCTGACTTCCTAACTCTGCTCTGTCCCTTTGAGCACTTGAGCTCAAAGAAGGTGATTTAGGAGTATGTTGTTTGACAGCTGGCACAGTTTTCTTCCTCCCTTGCTTCATAAACGCTGCACTGAGGAGCAGGAATGTCAGGATCGAATGTTGTGTGTAGGAATACAGAGAAAGTGAGAGGCTGAGGGAGCTGGGAAAGGGTCTGGAGCCCCAGGAGGGGCTGAGGGAGCTGGGAAGGGGCTGAGCCTGGAGAAAAGGAGGCTCAGGGGGGACCTTGTGGCTCTGCACAAGTCCCTGCCAGGAGGGGACAGCCGGGGGGGTCGGGCTCTGCTCCCAGGGAACAGGGACAGGAGGAGAGGGAACGGCCTCAGGCTGGGCCAGGGGAGGCTCAGGGGGGACAGCAGCAGGAATTTCTCCATGGAAAGGGGGCTCAGGCCTTGGAAGTGCCCAGGGAGGTTTGGAGTCCCCATCCCTGGATGTGGCACTGAGTGCTCTGGGCTGGGGACAAGGTGGGGATGGGGCACAGCTTGAACTTGATGATCTTAGAAGTATTTTCCAGCCCAAGTATTTCTTGGATTCTGAGGGTCCTTCCATGCCCAGTTACTGTGGTGGTGGCTTTGTGAAAACTGTCTGTGCTTGCACAGTGTTCCCATCACATTACAACACTCTGCTCTTGTGATTTCAGCAACCAGGCAGCCTGGAGAAAGGCAAATCTGGCCTGCAAAATTGCTATTGACAACTCTGAGAAAGATCAGCTGCTGCAGGGAAGAGACATCTTAAGACAAAGGTATTGGACTGTCCCACTGTACTGTGGGATTTGAGCACTGTCTCCTGTATTCACTCATTTTAAATGGAAGTGACATCATATTTTTAAGTTATTTAATGATATCGAGTGTAGCTTTGCTTTTATGAGTGCATTTCCCTTTTGTGGAGATTTGGGCTGTTAAGGATTGTGATGAATTCAGGTTTTCCTGGCATTGGCATGTCTAAGCAGAAAAGGGGATAAATTAACCTTCATGGCTTTACAGATTGTCTTTTACATTAATTGCAAAAAAGTTCTAAGCAAGAACTGGATCATTATCCAAGCTGTTTTCACATACAGAACTGGATGTGAGTGAGTGCAGGTCGTGTATTGAAAGCAACAGCTGGGATGCTCAGGATAGTGAAATGGGTTTGTGTTGGTGCTCCCACAGCAGCTCATGGAATTACACAGTCCTGGGTGAACAAGTGGTGAAATACAGGCCCCTGTGAGATTCTGGGCTCTTGTTTGGGCTCAAGACTTTCATATTTGATGATTATTTCTTATTGTTTCGTAAAAATAATCTGAATTTCTCATGCAGTGAAAACCAGTTGTGTCTTTTGTTTAGTGCCAAGTACTGTTCTGATCTCCCTATCAGCAGCATTTTCCCAGAATATCCAAAAAAATAACTTTGCCCCTTCCTGCTTTGCTTTTTTTCCCTTTTCCAGGAAGACCACAAAGGAAAGTCTGGCAGAGAGTGCAAGCAACATCACGGAGAGTCTGATGGGCATCAGCAGGATGATGTCCCAGCAGGTGCAGCAGAGTGAAGAGACTGTGCAGACCTTAGGTACAGCTGGAATTTGGGCATGGGTGGGGTGATGGAAGCACCTTGGGGCAGCTCTCTCAGCCTGGGGAGAGGAGCAGAATAGGACAATGTGCTGCAATGATGATTAAAGGAGTGGCCAGCAGAACTTCTCTAAGAGCTGGACATAAACAGGAAATATCAGTGTGCTTTGTGTGGAGTTTCTGTTTCATGAGCACGAGGAGGAAAAGGGGTCAGGACAAGGTTTAGTTTCTTTTAAACACAACATGAGCTCACAGAGTGCCCAGAGTGAGTTTGGTGTTACTCTGTGCTCTGTCCTGGCCTGGATTTGGGACCAGCAGAGGAAACAAAAGCAGAGATACAATCCCTGCACAGGGAAGGAGTGTCTGGAAAGCTGCTCCCAGCCAGGCTCCAGCTGGGATGGCTGAGACACTGAGATCAAGTGCCTTGAACCCGAGGTCACTTGCTCTGTCAGCAGAGCATCAGGGACTGTGAAACCAAGATTTCACCCAGTTCCTTGGCTTTGGCTCCCAAAACAATAAATCAAGTGACCTGTCAGAACTGGTGGTTCATGGAGCATTTACAAGTTGCTGCCTGGGCCTCTTTCTTGCTGTGCTTTTGGGTAGGAGGGAACTTTAAAGACAAGGATAAATAACACAAGTTTGCCCTCCTCACTTTCTGCCCCCTCTGAGGGTGGCAGCTGGGCACAGTTTGTTGCTGCAGGAGTAGCATGTTCCTTCTCCCATTAAAAGGACAGTTTGGCAGGCACTTTTTCACCCTCTTTCTGAATGAACAGCACTTGGAATTCATCAAGGGAAAAACTACCAAAGGTCGTTTACAAAACCCAGCTGCAAATTCTGAGTTTGGAGTGGGAATTCCTGTGTCCTGAGCATTCCCTGGGATGCAGAGAGTGTTTGAGGCTGAGGCAGGGAAGCTCTGCTTTGTTCTGAACTCTGGGAAACCAGTTTTCTGTTTTCACTTGGATCAAAATGCCTCTTGAAATGGGATGGGACAAAGTGTTTTACAAAATATTGCAGACTTATTTCTGCTCTGTTCTTGTGAACCAGACAATGCTGGGTTTGACCTTTCCGTGAGCAACCAGGGCAGTGTAGGGTGATGCACTGTCCTACAGGCTGTGCTTTCTGTACAGCAGGAAAAAGGGGATTCCAAGCCTTTTGCTTTCATTTAGCAATTTGAAAGGAACAAGGCTGAGAGGTTTGGGGCATTTGTTTGTTTTCTCACACACTTCTAGTTGACCCTTCTCATTTTTACTAGGCAAAAAAATTGCTGTGTGTGTCAAAAATTACTATTAAAACTGTTTTGAGCTGAATAATTCTGCAAGCCCATTTGTATCTCACTGATTTACTGCTGGGGCTTGGGGGAGCACTTTCAGTGCTGCAATTAATATATTCAAATATTGCCCTGTCCTGCTGCTGGTGGTGATTTCTCTCTCTACCTCCATTCCTATTTCACTCTGCTTCCAGCTGTGCTGACTGAAAAACCTGAACTAGATTTGACCTGCTAACCCAAAAATTCAAAATTCAGGAACTTAAGAAGGATGTTTAAACTTTTCAGTGCTTTTATTTCACTCTGCACTTTCCCTGAACACAAAAAGGAAAACTGAACTCTCTGTGTCTGTCTCACCCACAAGTCACCCTGACCCAGGAGGATCCCTCAGTCACCAAATACCTCATCCTTACCCACTTCACTGTGTATTTCTGAATTTGACTCAAATTTTTCTTCTCTTCCCCTTTAATTTCAGCCAATTCTTCCCGAACCATCCTGGAAGCAAATGAGGAATTCAAATCCATGTCTGGGACCATCCAGCTGGGGAGGAAACTGATCACCAAGTACAACCGCCGGGAGCTGACGGACAAGCTGCTCATCTTCCTGGCCCTCGCCCTCTTCCTGGCCACTGTGCTCTACATACTCAAAAAGAGACTCTTCCCCTTCTTGTAAAATTCCAACAATCACTGAACTATTAAAAAAAATAATAATCAGAAGGAAATGGTTAATAACGGCGGGGGTTTGAAATGAAATAATAAAGGGATATTGGAATAGATGGAGGAGCAGGCAGGAAATGGTGCTGTCCCCACAGAGGTTTTGAACTGCCTCAGAAGAGATTGATAGATCATGCTGTGGAAAGAAGAAATGCCAATTTGCTTGCAGGTTTGGGGACTCAAACACTTAAGGAACTGGGCATTCAGAGGTGCCAGTCTGAACTTCCAGCCTCTCATTGATCTCTGCCTTGAAATTAAATTTTATCCTTGGCTTGGACTGGAAGCTGCTCTGATGTCTCTGCTGAGAGTAAGAGGAAGGATGGAAGAGGAAAAACTCGCACATTCCATTAATAAAATATTTATTGTATTCATGTCAACAGAGTTTTGTTTGAAAACAAAGTCTGATGGCTTGAGAGAGTGTAAAAATTCTGCTTTTTTTTAGCAGCAGTGGTTGCTTATGGATTGTTTTTCTGGGGGCATAACAGCCTGGCTCTGTCCCTCTGGTCTTGGGAGGACTCTGAGCAAAGCAGAAATGGGAACCTCATTTGTTACTATGAATTCACACAATAGATAAGAGAATTAGATTGTCAATCTGTTAAAATCAAAAGCCTGTTTCCTCCTTTTCTTTATACAATTTCACTTCATGCTTTATCTTTGCAAAATTACTGCCAAGGTGTGCATTTGGAATTTGGAGGGTTTTACTCCTGTTTTGTGGTCCTGAAACAGGCAGACTGGACAGAGTGGATGTAGTTTTCCATATTGTTCATTCCTTGTATTTCAGGGCAGTTCTTCCTCACAGCCTTTCCTGAGATACAGAACAAAAGAACAAAATAAATTGATTATGTGGACATTTAGGGTTTGAATAAGAGAAATGAGAAATCTTTATAAATAAACCTATCTGCATAAACTGTCACTTTACAGAGAGACAATTGGAGACAAAGGAATTAGGGGGAAAAGAATAGCAAGGACTACTGCATTTTTTGAGAGAGGGGAGGAGTAGAAATTCCAGAATGCAACAGGTTGCTCTGCAGCACTTGGTACTCCTGCTACAAGTATATATATATACTACTATACATATAGGGCTGAAATCATGATATCTGTGGGGCTGAGCCAGGCAGCTGGCAGCAATCAAGTAGGTGTGGGTTAATGAACTCCTGCTCATTAGCAGAGTGGTGGTTCACTGGCTGTGTCCTGAAGGGGCTGTGGCTGCACAGCTGGAGCTGCTCAGGGATGAGAATGGGGCAGCTCTGATGTCTCAGCACATTTAGAGGTTCAGAACTTTGAGGTTTGTGGTGAGTGTAAGTTGGAGTCCAACTCGCTGAGAGCAATTTGCTTTGTCTGGGCACCTGTGGAAAAAGAGGAAAACACCTGGAAGTTGCTCCTTGGTGTGTCAGGAGCCAGGCAGTGCTGGTGGATATTTGGCTGTGGGTACAGATCCAGTCCTGGTCTCCATCCCCCCGTGGCCGTGGTGGGAAGCCTGTGGGCAGGAGCAGGTGCCTGCCAGGTGTCCATTCCATCCCTGAAATCTGCAGCGTGAGGGTCACTTCCAGAGCCTTCAGCTGGGTCTGTGTTTCCTTGGAAAATCTCCTTTTAGTGGTTGCAATAAACGTGGACCTGAGGATAACTGGAAATTTAACATACACTGTCAATGTGCTGAGAGAAACTGACTTGATTTGACTCATTTTATTATTCATTGTGGCATTATCAAATACAGAAATATTGCAGAATAACTCTGGGAAAACAAATGAAGAGTGTAATACTATTTATTCCCTTCTCCCCTCCAAAAATCAAGGGAGAAATGAAATTTCTATCTGAAGTTGTTGCTTTTGAAATGCTTTCCACATAACTGACTCTACCAAAATGGAAAGGTGAATTCATAGCTTGGAGGTTTCTAAAAATGTCTCTGCCAAATGTGCGTGGCCGCTATCGCCTGCCAAGTGGCCCAGAGCAAGCCAGGCAAGTCAGGCTGGAATCTTTGGGGGCTGAGAATATCCAGGGGACTTGTGCATACTTGTCTGCAAATATGTGGGGCTCTGCTTTGGAAAAAGTGGGGATGGAAATGGAAATCAGCTTTTGTGTTGTTTTGCCACCCTGTTTGTAATGGTAGGAGTCTCACAGAAAAGAATCTGAAGCAAGATTTTCCCCCAGATGTGTCTTGGTGACTGTACAGCCCTTTCTGTCACTGAGGAGGTGCTTGTTGTGTTTCCTTCCCACAAAGGTGAGAATTGTTCTCCAAACTGGCTGCAGGTGCTTTGTACCACAAGCAAATGCCACATCCAAGGCTCTTGAATCATCCTGCTGCTATTGAAAACTGATTGTGGACTTGTTCAGGCTGAGGCCATTGAAAAGACACAACTTTATTATTATAATAATATTTTGTATATATTGTATTGTATTTATTGTATGTATTTATTGTATTTATTATATTGTATTTATTATATTTATTATATTGTATTTACTATATTGTATTTATTATATTTATTATTTATATTAGCTTATATAAAGTGGTACAAACTCTGTGCCACAAAGAGAATGACAGTTCCACTGAGCTAAAGTTTGGGTTTTCTCACAGGAACCTGTGATAAGGACTCTGCCAGTTCCTTTGGGTGATGGATTGAGAGAGGTGGTGGCTTGCTGTACCTGTGCCTTGATGTTGATCCTCACCCACATAAAGAGAGCTGCAGCCTGAGGAAGGGACTGGGATCTTTATTAACTTAATTGGGTTTAGACCCTGGCCCTTCATGTCTTCACTGAGATCCCCACTCAGGTTAGCACCTCCAGGTGTTTGTTGCCTTGGGCACTGAAATGCTGAGTGAATCATGAGGCTCCTGCAGATTTGCAAATAATTTAAAAATACTTAAAAATAATTGGGCTGGACTTGGTTGGCTCAGCCAGTCAGAGCCTGGTGCTGGTGACCACCAGGCCATTTCCCCAAGAGCTGGACCTGATGGTCCTTGTGGACCAACTCTGAATGCTCTGTGACTCTGAGTTGAGAAGCAAATCTGGTGAAGGTCATGCAGGCCGTGCTGCTCCGAGATCCACCCAGGGCTCTGCCCCGAGATCCATCCAGGGCTCTGCCCCGAGATCCCTCCAGGGCTCTGCCCCGAGATCCATCCAGGCACTGCTGCTCCGAGATCCATCCAGGCTCTGCCTTGAGATCCACCCAGGGCTCTGCCCCGAGATCCATCCAGGCACTGCTGCTCCGAGATCCATCCAGGGCTCTGTCCTGAGATCCATCCAGTCATTGATTGCCCCGAGATCCATCCAGGCACTGCCCCGAGATCCATCCAGGCATTGATTGCCCTGAGATCCATCCAGGCACTGCTGCCCCGAGATCCATCCAGGCTCTGCCTTGAGATCCACCCAGGGCTCTGCTGCCCCGAGATCCATCCAGGGCTCTGCCCTGAGATCCATCCAGGGCACTGCTACCCTGAGATCCATCCAGGCACTGCCCCGAGATCCATCCAGGCATTGATTGCCCCGAGATCCATCCAGGGCTCTGCCCTGAGATCCATCCAGGGCTCTGCCCCGAGATCCATCCAGGGCTCTGCCCTGAGATCCACCCAGGGCTCTGTCCCGAGATCCATCCAGGGCTCTGCCCCGAGATCCACCCAGGGCTCTGTCCCGAGATCCATCCAGGGCTCTGCCCTGAGATCCATCCAGGCATTGATTGCCCTGAGATTCATCCAGGGCTCTGTCCTGGCTGGTGATGCTGTGGTGACCTTGGGGGACAGTGACCCCGGGGGACAGTGACCTTGGGGGACAGTGACCCTGGGGACAGTGACCGCTGCTCCCATGAGTGCCCAGCCCGCTGTGACACCTCAGGCCGCTTCCACTCGTCTTTCCTTTCATTTTTAACCGCGAGGCGGATCAGGTGCCATCACCGCCGACCTTTGTCCCCAGCTGCGCCACCAGCGCCGAGTCCCCCATCCCGCTTATCGGGGGGCAGTGCCGGGGCTCTGGGGAGGCTCTGCCCCGCTTGGGGTGTCGGGGGCGGCATGAAAGGAAAATGCCACTCGGCTGGCCCGAGCCTGGCCCGCCGATAAAGCCGCGTGTGTCCCGGGCCCGCGATAAGCGCAAAGGGCAGGCGGGGAGAGCGGCATCAGCCACAGCCGGCCCCGGAGATAGAGCCGTATATATAGAACCACATGAAAGCCTCTCGCTTTCCCCTTTTCAACAGCGGCACGGCTGAGCTGTCACATCCAGGGACAGCTCTGGGAGCTGACCCCGCCGGGGTCCGGGCTGGCTGTCCCCGCCAGTTCTTCACTTGGGAAACCCAAACCCAAACCCGAATCGTGTCCTGGAGTCCCGATAAAGCCTCAAAGAGCGGCCACGGCCGGCTCGGTGTCCTTTTATCTCCTAAACGGACAGCGGGACAGAATTTTCCTGTTGGGGTTAGTGGCTTTCCCGAGGTGTGACCCGGGCGGGGCTGCTGGTGCCGCTGCTGATGGAGATAAAGCCCTGTCAGAGGCATCGGGGCGCTGACACCGCGCCCGGCCCAGCCCCAAAGGGAGATAAGGATTTCTATATTGAGTGACTCTATTGATCCGCCCGGCCTCCTGTGCTGTGTCTGATGATAACTTGATGTTTCCAAGAGAAACGAGGCTCCCCTTGCTCCGTGTATTCATAGAGATGGTGTGTGTATATGTATTTTAAAATGATAACTCGTTATTTCAATTATAACCAAGCCATCCCCTCTTCTGTATGTTGCTATACGTATAATACATTATATATAAAAATATCATATATATATTATATTTATATATTCTATATATTATAATATGTATATATTTATATTCTATGTATTGTATTTCTATATTCTATATATTATTATATGTATATATTTATATTCTATGTATTATATTATGTATTCTATGTATGATAATATGTATATATTTTATATATCATATGTATATATATGTATATATTTTATATATTATGTGTGTATATGTTTTAGATATTACAATGCATATTAAAATATAAATATAAAATCTATTATAAATATAAATATATACAAAGATAATATAATATAATATAATATAATATAATATTATATTATATTATATTATATTATATTATATTATATTATGTTATATATTTTATTATAGATTATAAATTATCTATTATGAAATATATTATATATTATATATTATATGTAACATTATATATAATATATTATGTTATGTATAAACTATATTAACATATTTCTATATATTCTATTATTATATATATGTATACTTATATAATATCCATATATATGCAGGGTATTTTGGATTAAATACTGAAGGATTCCTTTCTCAGCTGTGTTCTTAAAAGATGCTGATTTTGCTGCTTCTCATTTGGATATTCCCAGCAGCATCTGCAATTTTTTCATCCTATTATTCCCGTTTGTTTAAATGGCAGAGATGATGTTTGAAAGTAACTACAGCAAAAATGAAAATAGTTTAATGCCAGTGGCTCCTGGATTTCACTGACTGGCTTGTGCCAGTAACCTGCTTATGCAAAACCAACCAATAAAAAAATAATTTTTAAAAAAAAATTGAGGGGAAAAAAATCCAAAACAACCATTTTCTTTATCTGTAGGTTTGTTTAAAATAGTTTTATCTTCGGTAATTGCAGCCTCTGACCCAAACTTTGTTCCTGATCTTTCACAGACTTAATGGTAAATAACTTTGTAAGCCATAAATAAGGTAATGTTCACACTGAGAGGCAGCAAAAGGGATTTTACATCCTCATTTCTCAAAGTTATTTCATTTTTGTGGAGATGTAGGTTTATATTTAGACTTTTCAGATCTCAACAAGAGCTTCCTGGTCTTATCACCTTGTCAGAAAAAACGTGTCCGCCAGAGGATTCCAGACAAGACAGTGAGGAAATGACAGGAGAAAAGCCTCACTCACTCCTGCAACAACAAACAGTAAATAGGGAAGGAGAAAAACCTTTTATGCTCAGCACCAAACCGGGGATGAAATCTTTGTTTCTGCCCCTGCAAGAGAGGAATAGATGAAAACTTTATTTCTGCCCCTGCAAGAGAGGAATGGATGAAAACTTTATTTCTGCCCCTGCAAGAGGGGAATGGCAGCAGAGTTATTCTGGTGGATTAAAGCCAAAGGATACCAGCAGCTCCTTCTGCCCTGGCCTGGGGCACTGCATTCAGTGACTCTGTAACAATAATCAGTAATATCTGTTGTTAATTCTCGTATCTCAGCCTCATTCCTGGGAGGTTCCTGGTCCCTGGGAGGTTCCTGGTCCCTGAGCCCACGGGAGAAGTTCCTGTGTCCATCAGCCCCAGGCACTGCTGGTGACAAATGACATTTTCTGTCCCTTTGTACTCCCCAGGGCTCAAGATGTGACGTTTTACATCCAAGATCAATTATTTTTAACTGGAGAATGATAGCCCTGCGTCTGAATTATCTCAGGGCTTAATTTGCATCAGTTAAAGCTTTTCAAAGGCTTATTAAAATTCCTTAAGTGTGTCCGGCTTATCAGCAGTTGAGTGTCAATGGCATTGTGCAAATGCTGCTATTGGAAATGACTGTTAAGTATTGTAGTTTGGCCATATTATTCTCATATATATATATTGTGCCTGGGACTATTAATACTACTTAGTACTTACATGATTCCTTTCATCTGGTGATCCCAGGGAAGCAAGGGCTGCTCTCCTCCTTCTAAATACAGGGGGAAATAAAAGTCCAGCAGCTTTGCCTCAGGCTTGGGTTTAACATCATCCACTGGATCCTGTCAGATTTTAACAGGATTTTGTTAATTTGTGCTGCTGCACTTTGTCTGGTGTGGGCAAACACAGGGCAGCAGAGCTTTGCCAAGGCACCTGAGGAAAATGTCTGGATCAATGCATAAATCCACTTAAAGTGGCTGCAGGAAGGAGGTGATGCTGAGCAGAGCAGGAATTGGGGCAGCAACTCCTGTTAGTGGGCAAAGGAAAGTCTGAGAAGGCTTTTTGGAGGGGGATTTTTTGGGGGGGCTCTGCAGTGTCCCCATGCTGGCAGAAAATCTCAGCACAGAGCTGGGCCAGTCCTGGTGCTGTGAGAGAGGAGAGGGGCAGGGACAGTCCCTGGGGAGCTGGGGGTGCCACTTGCTCCATGTGCCCATCCCTGGCAGTGCTGAGGGAGGAAAAATCCTGGTTGTTGCATAAATCTAATGCCTTTCCTGGCTTCTGATAGTGGGAGGTTGGGATGGGGCTGTTGATGTGCATAAATATCCAGTCAGAAACCCTTGGAATTAGTTTGCAAGTGTGTTTTCCCTTTCCTTCCCTTCCCTTCCCTTCCCTTCCCTTCCCTTCCCTTCCCTTCCCTTCCCTTCCCTTCCCTTCCCTTCCCTTCCCTTCCCTTCCCTTCCCTTCCCTTCCCTTCCCTTCCCTTCCCTTCCCTTCCCTTCCCTTCCCTTCCCTTCCCTTCCCTTCCCTTCCCTTCCCTTCCCTTCCCTTCCCTTCCCTTCCCTTCCCTTCCCTTCCCTTCCCTTCCCTTCCCTTCCCTTCCCTTCCCTTCCCTTCCCTTCCCTTCCCTTCCCTTCCCTTCCCTTCCCTTCCCTTCTTTTTCTTTTTCTTTTTCTTTTTCTTTTTTTCTTTTTCTTTTTCTTTTTCTTTTCCTTTTCCTTTTTCTTTTTCTTTTTCTTTTTCTTTTTCTTTTTCTTTTTCTTTTTCTTTTTCTTTTTCTTTTTCTTTTTCTCTTTTCCTTTGCAATTTAACTCATTTCAGGCAGCGGTGGAAGTTCAGATTTTATTGTCACCTGTATTTTCTCCACACGGATGTTCTGTCTGGAGGAGCATTTTGAGGAGCTGATCATTTATTGCAGGAACCACTAGGTCGCACTGTGAAATAACGTTCTGCACCGTGTTCTGCTGCCCTGAACAAAGACCTGCCAATTCCAGCGCGGTTGGGCTCAACGTGGACTAAGGGCAGCGAGGGTGGGTTTAAAACTTTCTCCAGTCTTGGGTTCAGAGTTGGGTGTGAGAGAAATGGAGCTGTCAGGGGAGGTTCAGACTGGATTTTAGGAGAAGGTTCTTTACTCACAGTGCCTGATCAGCCTCTGGGGGAAAACCTTTTCCTAAAATCCAGCCTAAGCCTCCCCTGACCCAGCTCCAGACATTCCCCTGGGTCCTGTCCCTGCTCACCAGAGAGGAAATGCAAGGCACTGATCCTGATTTAATATGCTAAAAGGTCATTTTTGCAAATTTACAGAGTCAGGTAAAATTTTGGTTTGATCATTAACTTGTTTTCATTGAAACTACTTCAGTCTTTGGTTTATTAACCCCTCAAAATTACTAAAATAAGGTAACTTGTCAAGTCTATTTTGTAACTTTTGGGCCTCAGCAAGCTGGCAGGTCATCCCTCTGCATTTTAACTCAGCCCCACAGAGTCAGTGCACAATGTCCAAGCTGCAGAGAACTCTGTGCCCGTTTCTATTTCAATTCCCAGCAGGCAACTGCAACGTGTGTTCCTGCAGCAGCCCCATATCGCTGCTTTTTAAAATTAGCCCTGGCTTTGGCTGCTGGAGGGAGAGGAGACATGATAAAGGGATTGAGCATCACGCTCTGCCAGAGCTGCTGGGCTTAAATCATCCAGTTACAGCAACCCTGAGCTGCTGCTGCTGCTGGAGAGATCTGCCTGGTCCCTGGCTCCAGGGGTCACAGGGGGTGTGTTGGTCACTGTCAAATGCTTTGGGGAACTTCAGTGCTGCTGAGGAGCTGGAAATTCAAAGAAGGAGATTCTTTTTACGCGTCTGCACCTGGTGCAAGGGGTTTTTTATATGCAAAATCAAGGAATTGGGAAAAATGGTCTTTGTAGGTCCTTTCCAGCGGAGTTGTCCCATGCTAAAATTATTCTCGAAGGACATGGAATTGTTGGAGCAAGTCCAGAGGAGGGCACGAGGTTGATAAGGGGGCTGGAGCACCTTCCCTTTGGGGACAGGCTGGGAGAGCTGGGAATGCTCAGCCTGGAGGAGAAAAGGGTGTGTGGAGACCCCAGAGAACCTCCCAGAGCCTGAGGGGAAGAGGGAGAGGGACTCTGCATTGGGAACTGGAGTGTCAGGACAAGGAGAAATGGGTTCAGATTGAAAGAGGGGGAAATTTGGTCAGGTATATGGAGGAAATTCTTCCCTGTGAGGGTGGGCAGGCCCTGGCACAGGGTGCCCAGAGAAGCTGTGGCTGCCCCTGGATCCCTGGCAGTACCCAAGGTCAGGTTATGTGAGGCTTGGAGCAGCCTGGGACAGTGGAAAGTGTCCCTGCCCATGGCAGGGTGTGAAATGAAATTATTTTTCAGGTCCCTTCCAACCCAACTCATTCTGAGATTGTGCAGAAAAGCACTTTTTGAGGTGGGAATAATCCCCCACTGTCAGGGGAATGACTGGAGAGTTCTGACCAAAGAGGGGAAAGTGTCTGTACTGAGCCAAAACCACCCCAGCTCAAGCTAAAACAAAAGAGCTCATTTTGCCCTGACAGGGGCCTGAATTACTTGATGTTTTCACCTTTTTATAGGTCTGGCCACCCTGGCTTAGATCAAAATAACATTGTGGCCTCACCTGCTGCTCTGAGGGTCTGTTAACACTTGCTGGGCGGTTGCTTTCCTTTATCTGCCTCCTCCTGCAACATCTGCAGGCCAGTTCTGGGGGGTTTTCATCCCCCTGAGGATTTATGGCGACCTCTCATCAGAGGATCAATTCCCTCCTGACACCTGTAGATCAACATAAACTTGACCCTTGGTCTTGGCAGATCCATCACCACAGTGCCCTTCCTTGGGAGGGGGTTTGGGGAGGAAGCAGCACTGGGGGCACAGCAAAACCCCTCCAAACCAAGGTCAAAAGTCAAAATGATAAAGGAAGGCCAAGTCTGTGGTACCCAGGCAGAAAATCAGGGTAATAATAAAGAGGGAGAAGCTCAATGAAGGTTCTGCCAGGTCCCTGCAGGATAATTCACCCTGTGGGTGATGCTGGAGTGGAGGAAAAACTCTGAGAAACTCCCCATTCTGTGGAAATGCTGTTCCCTCCTCGGGCTTGGTGATAAGGAGGGATCTGCTGCTTTAAAAAGCTGCTGCTGGTGCTCACCCTATCTTTAGCTCAGGGCAGCAAAAGCCTTCTCTCTTTTGAAAAGTCAATTCCTCTCTGTACAAAGAGAAACTCTCCTTCCCTTCCTCACCCCACCCATTTTTCCATCCAAGCCCTCCAGAGCAGGGATTTCTGTCTGTCTGTCTGTCCAGCCTTTCCAGGTGATGGAGGATCTTTGTTCCCTCACTTGAACTTTGCCTCTGTGGTGCCACACATGAGGTGGAACAACCATCTCAATATCCCACAAATGTCAGATCTACAATTAAAATTGGCTTTTCCATTTCAAGACCTCAAAACTCTCCATTTTACCCCCTCAAAAAAAGGTAAAACAACGAGCAGTGGATGCTGCAGCAATGACTCTGCAGAGCTGGATTTTCCCAGGCTGATTTTTATTGAAGGTTTTCTTTTTTTTCCCCCAATAAGTTTTCCACAAAATGTCAGTGACTCAAAGAAAAAAAAATAAATCCAGTCATCGATTCTGTATTTAAGGAAAAAATAAAAATACAGAATGAAGATATGAAGCCCACACTGTTTCTTTCAACTGATTTTGAATGTCCTCTACTTTAATTCCATTCAGAAGTGAATAGGATATTGTTCTCTTGGTTGATAAAACAGGAATTATCTCAAAAAAGACTTTTTGGAAGCATCGAGCTTGGGAATTTTGAAGGCACACACCAAAATCTGCAAAATTTGTGATCTTAATAACAAGCTGGTGTAAATGGGAATTAATTGCTCAATTGGCCTCTCCATTCCCAGGCAGTCTGAACCTCACTCTTGCCTTATACCTGAGTTCATTTCCTCTTTCTGGACATTTCCTTTCCCTGGGGTGTGAGATGCTGGTCCCGAGGGTTTGCAGGGATGGTGCTGCTCAGACAAATAACTCCATGTGTGCAGCTTAGAATATCTAATCCTAAAACATAGGAAGTGTGGTCGGGAAATGATCCAAAAATAGCTCCTGGGTGGCTGCAGCTGTGGGATGCTGGTGGTGCCCTGCTGATCCCCAGCCCAAGGCCAGGGTTGTGCCCCACAGGAGGATTTTTTGGGGGCTTGTCATCTGCAGAGGCGCTGCCCGGAGCCATCCGTCATCTCCCGCTGTGACCTTGCACCACCTGTCTGTCCCGGCAAGGCCGGCAATTAAAACAGGGGTAATGAAGACAGCAGGATATGAAAAGGCCTGGCAGGAGCTGATCAAAGGGGCGTTTTTCACAGCCAGAATATCGAGGAAAACGGAACTAGAAAGGTGGTCGGGAAAAAGAAGAAAATTGAAGAGGATATTTAGAAATTAACCTACAACTTTTCCTGTTGCTCCATGTGATGGATGGGGGGCGATTCTCTCTTAATTTTAGAGGTTTTTTGTAGGGAAAAATAATGAGTATTTATGTTCACCTTGGTACATGGGAAATAATCTTTGGGTGTATCAAAATGAAATGCTGTAGATAATGCTACTGCTTGAGTGGAAAAGTTGATTTCCAGTTTGAATGCCTCATTGTATAAGAAGTTATTTAGGTTTTTATTCTCAAGGTGAAATATTTTGGTGGGTTCTACATTGGTGTCTAACCAGGTAAATGGTCACCTCTGGCCTGGCTCTCAGAGAAACTAATAATCAGCACCTCTCACTGTTTTGGGTTTTTTTTTTTTTAATTGATTTTTTCCCCTGTGTGAATCTAGAAGAGAAATTTTTGATCCCAGATGGACACCTGGATGACTGTGAATATTGGATGGCGGACAGGGTTGAGCATCTCTTTTTATGGCAGCAATTATACTTTAATTATACCTTAATTTCTTCAGAATTATGGTTAAATAAAGCAATATTTTGGGAATTACTTGCTTGGAGAGGGCTGATCCTAAAGACAAGAGTGAGGAACCCTCACTCTGAGCAGGGCTGTGTGTTTGTGGCTCCAGGATGGGGACTCTGCAATCCCCGTGGATGAACAGGCTGTGCATCATCTCCTGCCCATGGAATTGGCTGGTGTAACCCAAATAAAAACCCAGAACAAACAGGAAAACGTCTCTAACCCTCAGAAGCAGCAATAAATAGCAGGAGGACACTGGAGTGACGGTGCCAGCGATGAGCAGAGTGTCAGAGTGGCTCTGCTTCCCCCAGCCCTGGCCCTGAGGAATCTCCAGCGGGATTAGGCACGTCTGTAAAGTGAAGTGTGTAATTACAGGGTGGATCTGGGGCTGGCTCTGAGAGGAGCAGCAGCTGATGCTGCACAACGCTGAGAGCAGCACACGAGATTTCCATTTTCCTCCTGTGGAAACAGCAATAAAGCATCTCCTTACGTGGGACAGCAATAAAGCATCTCCTTACGTGGGACAGCAATAAAGCATCTCCTTACGTGGGACAGCAATAAAGCATCTCCTCAGTACCATTAGGTTTGCTGAAGTTGAGGCAGTAGGTTTTCATCCTAATTTTTTTTGGTGGTTAAAAATGTGAGAGACTCACATTATTTGGCTTATTTGGCTGAAATGAGGATAAATTTTTATTTTTGTGACCTGCTTTTTTTTTGAATGGCTCCTCTTGCTCCCAGCCAGCACTGCCCCTGTCTGTGCTGCTCCTCCACTGCTCTCACAGCAGCTTTTCTTCTAATAAAGATTACAAAACCATCCTGGGCCAGGAAGGTGGGATTTGGGGACAACTCCTGGGAGTCAGTGTTGTGATTTATTCCAAGCTCTTGCTGGAGGACAATGCAATCTATTTAGGAGATGTCTGCTGTGCTAAAATAAACTCTGGTGTGTTCTTGTGGCACCAAATTCTGCTCCAAATGCACAGAAACCCTGGAGAAATGTTGGAGAGCAGGTGTTTTCAACTGTGGGGGTTAATAACTTGGTCAACAACCAGATTTGTTGGTTCTGGGACTAAAACTCTAAAACGCCTTTCTAAATTCTGTTTGTTTCTTACTAACAAGTTTAGAGAATTGAAACTAACAAGTTTCAATTCACAGAATTTGAAATACTCAATAAATCTGCTTTTTTTTTTTTCCCCACCTATTTAAGCCTGTTAACTCCAGACCTTGCCCACTCCACATCATTTCTCTTCATGCCTTCATCTTCCCCATCTCCACAAGTAATAATTCAGCTCCAAGGTGTCTCCCCAAGGCCAATTAACCTTAACCAACCCTAAGAAATAAAATTATTTTGACCACCAAGAGATTTATTCCAATTTACAAGGGGTATTTGTTTGTTTTTATGGATTTTTTTTATGGACAATTAATTTTTCCAGCCCTCCAAACCCAGCAGGTATTGAGTGAACTCTGCAGGTTGTGTGGGGAAAACCCCTGGACTACTCACAGTGGGCAGGACTGAGCTGAACCTGCTGCAAAAACTCTCTAATGGGGTTGGGGAAATGCCAGGCTTGGCCATTTGACTGTGATTCTTTGTAGACACCAAAAAAATATTTTATTTTAAGCAGGGATGACTCAAG